>NW_016805130.1:213360-464722 GCF_001698545.2 Rhinopithecus bieti | reverse complement strand
AATGTGTCCTAACATATTTTTCCTCACATTCAAATATGGAAGCAGAGTAAAATAGCACAGTTTACCCTCTCTGAATCCCATGTCTTATTATGTCCCCTCATACCAATATGAAGGCATATTATGTATTCAATATAATATAAGACATGAATGATTAAATACCCCCAACCTCCAAATCACAGGAATCTGGGAAAGTTTAGTACAAGACCTCTTATCTGACACAAAGACACAATCGGGATTTATATATGGTCATTAATTGAAAAAGTCATTTAGTGTAGGAAATATATGTGTACATACACACACACACATTGTATTTTAACTTAATATTGTTGAATAATCATTTTCCAGTCTTCTGACACAGAACCACAGTCCTTTGAGTTTTTTAATTTGGGCTTGCCGGTTGAACCTATTATCACCTACCTAGATTACCACAGAAAATCTCTTTCTTTACACATTTTATCAGTTTGGGTATTTAATTGTTACCTGTATTGGGCCATTCTTGCACTGCTACAAAGAAATACCTGAGACTGAGTAATTTATAAAGAAAAGAGGTTTAGTTGGCTCAGTTCTGCAAGCTTTATAGGAAGCTTGGTGCTGATATCTACTTGGCCTCCAGGGAGCCTCAGGAAGCTTACAATCATGGCAGAAGGCAAAGGGGGAGGAGGCAAGTCCCATGGTGAAAACAAAAGTAAGTTATAGAGAGTGGGGTGGGGAGGTGCCACAGTCTTTTAAATGACCAGATCTCATGAGAAATCACTGTCATGAAGAAAGCACCAAGCCATGAGGAATCTGTCTCCATGATCCAAACACCTACCACCAGGCCCCACCTCCAGCACTGGGGATTACAATTCAGCATGAGATTTGGGTGGGGACAAATATCCAAACTACATTATTATCCAATTATAATAACAAGTACATCTGGAATAAACAGTTTAAGCAACTTGCACAACTTACTCTTGCTAGCTTGTAATTCAACTGGTGAGAACAGAAATGTGTGAGTATACTAGAGATAGCCCATTCACTACAAGTGCTGAAGATGCCATGAGTACTGGTCAGCATGTTTGCAAAGGTAATGGAGAGGGCAGCTAAATTACAAAGTCATATAAGTGGAAATTAGTTAAGCAGTTATGACATTTTTAATGTATTACACAAAACATTGTGGTTAAGACTGCTAATAGAAAGTTTTTGTTTTTTTTTTGTTTTGTTTTGTTTTGGAGAAGAATGCTTCTAATTCCCTTCTGCTTCTACCATATGCAGAAGAATCTTCACTGAGAAACAGGTAAGTTTAAAAAAAACAAAAAAAACAAAAAAAAAAACAAAACAAACAAACAAAAAAACTCTACAACATGACCAAGTAGATTTATCCCAGGTATGCAAGCCTTAAAATCTGAAAGTCAATTAATACACACAATTTTAATAGGATAGAGGACAAAACCACATGATTCTCTTCTCAATAGATATAAGCAGCACGTAACAAATTTCAGTATCTATTCATGATAAAATCTCTCAACAAGCTAGAAGAAAATAGAAATGAACTTGATAAAGGGTATCTGCCAAATACTTACAGTTATCATCAAACTTACTGGTGGAAGAGAAAAGCTTTCCCCTTAAGATTGGAAATAAGGCTAAAGTGTTCACTCACCATTTCTATTCACCATTGTACTGGTGGCTCTAACTACAGCAATGAGGCAAGATAAAAACCTTAAAGATGTATATACTAGAAAATAAATAATCTGTCTTTATTTGATGACATCATCCTTTACATAAAAAATTCTAAGAAATTTATATTTTTTAAACAACCACTTACTTATATTTATAAACAAGTTTAGGAAAATCACAAGCTAAAATGTCAACATACAAAAATCACTTGTATTTTTTAAACATTAGCAACAAGCGATCCAGAAATAAAATTAAGAAAATAACTTCATTGGCAGGAGAATCAAAAAGAATAAACCAGGAATAAATCTAAAAGGTATTAGAGTTGTATGCTAAATTATAAAACATTACTGAAATGAATTTTAAAATATCTAATAAAAAAGACATTTCATGTTCAATGACTGAATAACTCAATACTGTTCAAATGACAACTTTTCCCAAATTAGTATATAAGTTCAATGTAATCCTGATCAAAATTCCAGCATAATGTTTTTATAAGTTGTTAAACTGATCAAAAATACATATGACAATGCAAAGGAACAAAATAGCCAAAACAACTTTGAAAATTGGAGAAAATTAGAATTACCTAATTTCAAAACTTGCTAGAATGCTACGGTAATAAGGCAGGATTGTAGTGGCCTAACAAAAGACATATAAATCAAGGGAATAAAATAGAAAGTCCAGAAATAGGCTGGGCACAGTGGCTCACACCTGTAATCCCAGCACTTTGGGAGGCCAAGGTGGGTGGATCACGAGGTCAGGAGATCGAGGCCATCCTGGCTAACACAGTGAAACTCTGTCTTTACTAAAAATACAAAAAAATTAGCCAGGTGTGGTGACAGGTGCTTGTAGTTTCAGCTACTCAGGAGGCTAAGGCAGTAGAATGGCATGAACCCAGGAGGTGGAGCTTGCAGTGAGCCAAGATCACGCCACTGCACTCCAGCCTGGGTGACAGAGCGAGACTCCATCAAAAAAAAAGAAAGAAAGAGAGAAAGAAAGAAAGAAAGAAAGAAAGAAAGAAAGAAAGAAAGAAAGAAAGAAAGAAAGAAAATAAATAAATATTTATATTTATGGTCAAAGATGTCAAAGCAGCTCAATGGGAGGAAACAGTATTTTCCAGAAATGTTGCTGAGACAACAGACTGTCCATATGTAGAAAAAAAAGAAAAGAAAAGAAAAGAAAAGAAAAGAAAAGAAAAGAAAAGAAAAGAAAAGAAAAAAGAAAGAAAGAAAAGAAAAAGAGAAAAAGCATTTAGATCCTTACCTCACACCATACACAAAATTAAATCAGGCTATAGATCTAAATGTAAGAACTAAAACTATATAGCCTCTAGAAACATAAAGAAACTTTTTTTTTCTTTTGAGACAGAGTCTTGCTCTGCTACCCAGGCTGGAGTCCAGTGGCATGATCTCAGCTCACTGCAACTTCCACCTCCCAGATTAAAGCAATTCTCCTGCCTCAGCCTCCTGAGTAGCTGGGATTACAGGTGCACACCACCACACCTGGCTTATTTTGTATTTTAGTAGAGATGGGGTTTCACCATGTTGGCCAGGCTGGTCTCAAATTCCTTACCTTGTGATCCACCCTTCTTGGCCTCCCAAAGTGCTGGGATTACAGGCATTAGCCAATGCACCCAGTCAAAACTTTCTAAAGGAAAATTCTTTGTGACTTTAGACAAAAATGTCTTAGATGTGACAACAAAAGCCCAATCCATTAAAAAGCTGATGAATTTAATTTCATCTAAATTAAAATATTTTGCTCATCAAAACATATAAATAAAAAGACAACCACACACTGGGAAAAAATATTTACAAACCATACATTTCACAAAGAACTTGTATCCAAAATATATAAAGATCACTTATAACTTAACAAAAAGAAAGCCAAATTTAAAAATGGGTAACATTTTGGAATTGATGTTTTACAAAAAAAAAATATGGTTAATAGGCATCTGAAAAAAATATTGAACATCATTAGTCTTTTAAAGAAATTTAATTAAAACTACAATGCAATACCATTTTACACAAAATGGCTATAATTAAAAAGACTGACAATAGTAAGTGGTGGTGAGGATGTGGAGAAATTGCAACCCTTATACATTGCTGATGGGAACATAAAATGATGCACCTCTTGGGAAGATAATTTGGCAGTTTCTTAAAAAGTTAAACATAAACTTACCATTTAACCTAGCAATTCCTGAGAGAATACATGTGTCCATGTAAAATTTGTGATCATTTAAAGCAGCCTTATTTATAATATTTCCAAATGGGAAATAACCCAAATATGAAAATGTCAACTGGTGAATAGAATTTCAAAATGCAGTATGTAATGAAATGTAATAAAAAGGGACTACTTATTGATATATTTTATAACATTGTTGAACTTCGAAAATATTAAGCCAAGTGAAAGGAGCCAGAAACAGAAGACGACATACTGTTTGATTCAAGTTATATCCATTTTTGAGAAAAATACAAATCTGTAAAGACATAAAGCAGATCAGAGTTTGTCTGGGGCTGAGAATGGAAGCAGAAATTAACTGCAAACAAGCAAATTGAACATAGTCTAATACTAGATTAGGGTGATTATTGACAACTCTTTAAATTTGTGAAAAATTATTGAATTGTACACCTACAATGGACAAATTTTATGGCATAAATTATACATCAATAAAACTGTTTAGTTTCTAAAAACATTTACTGAGCACTTACTAAGTGCCAGGACTTTCTTAATCATTTTGCATAAATTATCTCATATAATCTTCCTCAAAACACTATGAATGATGTTCATTCTGATATAGAGCCAAGGCCTTTGAATTTTTGAATTTAGATTTTCTAATGGGACCCATTCTTTGCACAACTCCCATAAAAGTGTATCTATAATTTGAAGGTTATTTTCCTCAAATTTCTTTACCAGAATATTATGAATGGTGTTCACTCATAATTTTAGGGGGAAGATTAAATAAGATCATTTACTAATACTTCCATTTTATGGACAAAATCCCACTTCATAGAAGATTAAATAATCCTATTCTATGGAATTAAGTAATCTCATTTTAAAAGCCCATTTTATGAAAGATTTTAAATCCTATTTTGAAAGATTAAGATAATTTATTAATATCTCTATTTTATTAATAAATAAACTGAATCCGATAAAGGTTAAATGATTTGCCCAGCACCATGTGGCAAATAACTAGGGAGCCAGGGTGCTGACAACCTGACTTCAAATTTTCGGTTCTAAAGCACTGCCCAGATTGTCTCCCAGTAAAATAGCCAGCCTGATAGCTCCATTAGAATTGCTTGGATTAATGAGATTTGAAGCATTTTCTAAATTTTCCTGTATTCCTAATAACATAGGGTTTTCAACACCTGATACTTTTAATTCTATATGAAATTGCTGATCATGAGCCATTTGTGATCTCAAAAGTGGTAATTTCACATGATTCAATCGAAAATAACTTTATTAAATAAAAGTTTCTGAAACTAGAGCCCATAGTCAGATATGTGCTATTCTAGATTCTAAAGCTTTCCCATAAACAGATTCAGGCATTATCTCTCTGTTGGTAACAATTCATAATGCCTTCAGGATTTTAAACAATAACTGCAAATGGTCAATCTATTCGAATCTATTACCCTCACTATTGCTACCTACGTGACCTGCTATTTTTCACGTCTTGGCAATGTTCTCTTTTCAGATATCTTCATTAGCATTTCTGAAGGCATCTTTTTGTTTGTTTGTTTTTTGTTTTTTGTTTTTTTCTGAGACGGAATCTCGCTCTGTCGTCCAGGCTGGAGTGCAGTGGCGTGATCTCGGCTCACTGCAAGCTCCACCTCCCAGGTTCATGCCATTCTCCTGCCTCAGCCTCCTGAGTAGTTGGGACTACAGGCGCCCACCACCACACCTGGCTAATTTTTTTGTATTTTTAGTAGAGACGGGGTTTCACTGTGTTAGCCAGGATGGTCTCGATCTGCTGATCTCGTGATCCACCCACCTCAGCTTCCCAAAGTGCTGGGATTACAGGCGTGAGCCACTGTGCCTGGCCGAAAACATCTGTTTGGTCTTTCATCCTTTTTAACAGAAGTAGATGAGTAATTACTAATTAGATGGTAATAAAGACTATGGTAGTCCCTCTTATTCACAGAGGATACATTCTAAGACCCCGGTGGGTGACTGAGAACTTGGAGAGTACCAAACCCTATATAAATATACTATGTTTTTTCTATACATACATACGTATGATAAAGTTTAATTTATAAACTAGGCACTCTAAGAGACTCACAACAGTAATGTAATAAAATAGAACAGTTACATCAATACTTAGAATGGCACACAATTTAAAACTTATGAATTGTTTGTTTTTTAAATTTCATCTAATATTTTCAGACTGCACTTGACAGTGGGTAACTAAAATCACAGAAAGTGAAACTGCAGATGAGGAAAGCTACTGTACAACATGAAGAGTCTGCACTTCTGATGACTGTAGATGACATACTTGATCACCATTGTTCTTGAAAACATTGGATGTGACTTTCTTTATAGCATAGAGCTATACATTTATTCTCTCAGTTCTGGACTTGTTTTTGTGAACTTCTGGACCCATCGTAAGTAAACAAGCCTTCTATTTTGCTATATTTCTCCACAGATGTACAGAAAAGTATTGTCCTCTATTCTATTATTAATAAACAGTTCAATCTCCTTCCCTGAATAAACAAAAGAGAAGGCGAGTTTTCTCTCAAATACCCTCACGTTTTGGAACAGGCTTTTCAAACTTTTCATTTTATATTCCCATGACACTGACAAACCACCTGATTATATACAAAATAAAAGTCCACTTGAAAATATGCTAGCTTTTATCCCTCTAGTTGTAAATGTTCTGTTACTTGTTCACTCCAGGATTATGCAGTATATAGGAAGCTTAAATATCATTGACTAAACTGGACCAGCACCCTGTTTGCACCACTACTCACCAAGAGCTTAAGATGTAGACTCTGAAAGATCTAATTTTAGATTGCCTCTGAGCAACTCTCAAATTCACCCTCTATTTGCCCTATGGAACAGCTGGTTTTATCTTGTGGAATTTTTCTCTGGCCTAGCCTATCTTTTCCTCCCTGCTGTTCTTCTAAGATTGGAGGCTTTCTCTAGACCTGTGCTGCGCAATACCATAACCACCAACCACCTGAAGCTACTGAGCTCTCCTAATGTGGCTGATTCAGACTGATCCGTGCTGTATGAGTATAATGTTCACACCATTTCAAATATTTAGTAGAGAAAATGTAAAATATTCCATTCATAATTTATATAAGGATAACTTTTTGAAAATATTTGGGATACCTTGGGTTAAATGAAATACATTATTAGAATAATTTAACCTTTTTATCTTGTTTGGCTATGAGAAAGTTGTTCGAAATTATGCAAGTAATTTTGTATGATGTACTTTTTATTTTATTTCTATTGAACAGCACTGCACTATACTGTTTGTTAATTTGCAAGTCTCTCTCTTCCCTTGCTCTGCAGTTGTGGGGAGATTTCTAATATGCCCTTGTCTGGTGCCTGCTCCCAACATCCCAGGCTGAGCCAGCCCTACTGCACTCATCCAGAAGAAAATGTTGGCAATATTTATAAAAATATTAAGTAGATTTTATATTTAAGGAAAAAATACAGAACTTCTCAAAATAATTCTAGAGTTCATCTGAGGGGCAGGAGTAGCTAAGGATAATTTGTAAAAGAAGAATAATGAAGAGGAACTTCCTAGAAATTCATAAGTTTTGACAAGCTTAAAATTATAATAAATGGAAATTGTTTAGGGCAATGTCTGGTGCATAGTAAGCAAGCACTCAATATGTGATAGCTGTTACTATTGCCATTTCTTATCAAAGTATATACAAATAAAACAATGAAAATCTTACAGAATGGCAAAGAAGGATACATTTATAGATGGTTGGTATAGATCTATGAACAACAATTTTTACGTATATAAAATATTTAATATATTACGTGGTTTACATCTTATAGATCAGTAGGTGAGAGAAAAGATTAATCAATAATTAGTTTTCAGAATGGCTAATTAACTATTTTGGAGAAAATGAATCCCATCTTGATGACAGATGAAATTTTAAAAATATTTATTTTAAGAAAGATAAAATATAGGTGAATATCTAATATTTATAACATAGAAGGATATTCTAAGCTTAATAGTAAGTGGAGGGAAAAGGAAGAGTAATACATTTAGTAGCATTAAAATGTAAAGCATTGTTATATAAAAAAGTAACCAAAAGCTAAAGCAGACTATAAAACATAGGGAAAAAATAACATAAATATTATAAAAAATTAATAATTTTATTTTAAAAAAGGTATATACATCAATAAAAGTGTATTAGGAATCAAATGATAGAAAACTAGACACAAGATAAACATGAGGGGAAATTTTGAACTCTACTAGTACAAATTATCAAAATATTTTAAACTATTAACAATCAGTGCTAGCAATGGTGCAATGAAATAGTGTTTTTGGACAGTACTGATGGGATTCCAGGGGCTACAGCCTTCCTAAAAACAATTTGGCAATATATATCAAAAGTTTTCCACCCATTGACTTTAAGATTCTGTCTTAAGAAAATTATCTAAACTCCCCTTACTAGCAGAAAGGTTAAATAAAGTTTTGATATAGCTATATGATAAAATATTACATGGTCATTAAATGTACGTGAAGGGCACTTAAAACATAAAAATGTTTATAATGTTATAATATAATAATATTAAGAATAAAATAGGCTCCACTTTGTCTTGTGTAACAATCATTAACATACCAGATTTTTTCTGTGTTATCTGACACATCACAAGTGATAGAAGGCCAGTTGAAATTGAACATGTTACCAAGAGAATTTCATAGAGGTGTCAAGTAGCCAAATGAAGGGCAGAGCACAGCTTGGTCAAAGAAGTGACTAGAATCAGAGACCAAATGGTATCAGAACATCCTGGCCCCACTCTCTGTAATTCTGAAGTCATGTTCAGATTGACTTGTTTTACACTGCAGGGAATATGGTCATCTTGTGTCCTGGGGTCTAATAACTCACAGCTTTGCCTGCAGGAACTGACTCAAGTTAACATTCTAAGGAAAATGATTCATTGGTCTACTTCGGGTTAGCTATTTCCACCCATGGACAAATCATTGTGGCCAAGAAGGCAGGTTTCTGTGATTGACAAACACAACCTGAAACACGTAATTGACAAAGGAAGACAGCTGTTCTGCAAAGGAATAGAGGCACTGGGCAGACAGCAGGTGTTCATAGAAATTTAAATCTTCTTTAAACAGAAAAATTTCAGAAATCAACCTCTCTGATAGCCCTCAATAAAACAAAAACAACACAGAAAAATGGAAACATACCACTATGTTTTAAAATCTGTATTAAAATATAAGTCCAAGGGTGAAAATCATAACAAAATGGCTACTCCTTAAAGAAGTAAGCATTTCATTTAGTCCACATCTCCTTGGGGTGATACTAGTTTTTTGTTGTTGTTGTTGTTGTTGTTTGTTTTTTGAGACAGAGTCTCGCTGTGTCACTAGGCTAGAGTGCAGTGGTGCCATCTCGGCTCACTGCAACCTCAGCCTCCCAGGTTCAAGTGATTTTCCTTTCTCGGCCTTCTGAGTAACTGGGATTACAGGTGTGCACCACCACACCCGGCTAAATTTTTTTTGTGTATTTTTAGTAGAGACGAGATTTCACTATGTTGGCCAGGATGGTCTCCATCTCCTGACCTGGTGATCTGCCCGCTTTGGCCTCCCAAAGTGCTGGGATTACAGGCGTGAGCCACCACGCCTGGCCTATTATTTCTAATTTACAGATAAACAAACTAAGTCACAGTTTACTAAGTTACTTGGTTACTAGTAGGTATTCCAGAGAAGATGAGTGCTTAGGAAGTTTGATTCCAATGCCTGCAGTTCAAACATTATAATATAAATACAACAAGAATTAATCAAGGTGGACATTCAAAGATTTGCAGGATAAGAGAAAGGACTTTTGGGAAGCATGTACAGAAACCCAGCTCTATTCCAGGTGTTTTCTATCCTTTGGATCCTCTAATACTAATAATAAAGACTCTGTGAAGAAGACGTTATTATTTCCATTTTACAGACAAGCAAATGGAGGCTAAAGAGGTTGAATGACTAATAAAGTATATTAGTCCATTCTCACACTGCTATAAAAATACTCCCCAAGAATTAGGTAATTTATAAAAGAAACAAGTTTAATTGAGTCACATTTGCACATGGCTGTGGAGGCCTCAGGCAACTTAGAATCATGGCAGAATGACAAGGGGGAACGAGGACCTTCTTCACATGCTGTAAGAGAGAGAAGGGTGAGCTCAGGAAAAACTACCATTTATAAAACCATGAGATCTCATAAGAATTCACTTACTATCATGAGAACAGCATGAGGGAATCCATCCCCATAATCCAATCACTTCCCTCCCTTAACATGTGGGGATTACACTTCTAGGTCAGATTTAGGTGGGGACACAGAGCAAAACCATATCACAAAGTGTGGTGATAGAATAAATTGTGAATCAGCTCTGTCTAGCTCCCAGCTTATTAGAGTGAACTTTGAAGTACTGTTGCCAAAGAACTCTTTCCCTAAAGGGTGGGGACATGTGTCGGGGGAGGGGTAGTTAGGACTGCAAATAAGAGATGGGCATGAAGCAGGCACCTTATCTCTTTATTTCTGATTTAGCTGAATCTTAAATAGCAGAATGTATTTTATGATAAAAGAAGATGAAAAGACATTAGTCACTTCTAATGTTTGCATCTGATAAAGGGTAACTTCCAAATATATAAGGGATTCCTTCCTACAAGTCAACAGCAAAACAACTAATAACTTAATATTAAAAATGGGCTAAGGATTTACACATTTCTCCAAAGAGGACATGCAAATGGTCAGAATGTATATGAAAATATACTCAATGTGACTAATCATCAGGGAAATACAAATCAGAAACTCAGTGAGATATTACCTCACACCTGTTATGATGACTATCATCAAAAAAAATAAAACACAAGTATTAGTGAGAATGGGGAGAAATTGGAACTCTTCTGGTGATGATACAAAATGATGTAGCTGCTATGGAAAATAGTATGCAGGTTCCTCAAAAAAAAAAAAATGCAAAATAGAACTACCATATGATCCAGCAATCCCACTTCTTTTTTATTTTATTTTATTTTATTTTTTATTATACTTTAAGTTCTGGGGTACATGTGCAGAATGTGCAGATTTGTTACATAGGTATACACTTGCCATGATGGTTTGCTGCACCCATCAGCCTGTCATCTACATTAGGTATTATATCTCCTAATGCTATTCCTCCCCTAGCTTCCCACCCCCTGACAGGCCCTGGTGTGTGATGTTCCCTTCTCTATGTCCATGCGTTCTCACTGTTCATCTCCCACTTATGAGTGAGAATATGCAGTGTTTAGTTTTCTGTTCTTGTGATAGTTTGCTNTTCCTCAAAAAAAAAAAAAATGCAAAATAGAACTACCATATGATCCAGCAATCCCACTTCTTTTTTATTTTATTTTATTTTATTTTTTATTATACTTTAAGTTCTGGGGTACATGTGCAGAATGTGCAGATTTGTTACATAGGTATACACTTGCCATGATGGTTTGCTGCACCCATCAGCCTGTCATCTACATTAGGTATTATATCTCCTAATGCTATTCCTCCCCTAGCTTCCCACCCCCTGACAGGCCCTGGTGTGTGATGTTCCCTTCTCTATGTCCATGCGTTCTCACTGTTCATCTCCCACTTATGAGTGAGAATATGCAGTGTTTAGTTTTCTGTTCTTGTGATAGTTTGCTGAGAATGATGGTTTCCAACTTCATCCATGTCCCTGCAAAGGACATGAACTCATCCTTTTTTATGGCTGCATAGTATTCCATGGTGTAATATGTGCCACATTTTCTTTATCCAGTCTATTATTGATGGACATTTGGGTTGGTTCCAAGTCTTTGCTATCGTGAATAGTGCCACAGTAAACATACATGTGCTTGTGTCTTTATAGTAGAATGATTTATAATCCTTTGGCTATATACCCAGTAATGGGATCAGCAATCCCACTTCTATACATGTCCAAAAGAATTAAAATCAAGATTTTAAAGTAACACTTGCATGCCCATGTTTATTGCAGCACTATTCACAATATCTGAAATGTGGAAACAACCTAAATGTCCACCAGTACATGAATGGATTTTAAAATACAGTATAAACATACAATGAATTATTATTCAACTTTTAAAAAGGAAATCCTGCAATATGTGACAATGTAGTTAAACCTTGAGGACATTATACTAAGTGAAATAAGCCAGGCACAGAAGGACAAATACTGCATGCTTTAACTTATATGAGGTATCTAAAGTAGTCAAACCCTTACAAGCAAAGAATAGAAGGGTGGTTGAAAGAAGCTGGAGCAATGGGAAAATGGAAAATAGTTAATCAACAAGTACAAAGTATCACCAATATAAGATTGATAAGTCCTAGAGATCTGCTGTACAACACTGTGTCTATAGATAATACCATATTATACACCTAATATCTTACCACAATAAAATAAAAGTCAGAAGTCAAATTAACATTGTCTTTCTAAACAGATCAGAGTAGAGCAACCCAAGCCAAACTGCGCAGTGCTAGTCAATAGCCAGTGTATTAGTCTGTTCTCACACAGCTAATAAAGACATATTTGAGACTGGGTAATTTACAAAAGAAAGAGGTTTAATGGACTCACATTTCCACATGGCTGGGGAGGCCTCACAATTATGGCAGGAGAGCAAGGGACATCTTATGTGGCATCAGGCAAGAGAGAGTTTCTGCAGGGGAACTCCCGTTTATAAAACCATCAGATCTCATGAGACTTCACTATCGTGAGAACAGCATGGGAAAAACCTGCCCCTATGATTCAATTACCTCACACCAGGTCCCTCCCACAACATGCAGGAATTGTGGGAGCTACAATTCAAGATGAGATTTGGGTGGGGATATAGCCAAACCATATCAGCCAGTAAAATTTCAAAAATAGGTGAAACATGGTCCCCGCCTTCTTAGATCTCAAAATCAAGCAGCTAAGTGAAGAATACAGTGCAGTGTGATGAATGTAATCTTAAAAGGTGTGTATAATGTGGTGGTAGCACATACACACATGTTTTGTGTGTTCAGCTCCACATTAGGGTTAAAGGCAGGCACAGAAAGCTCCTAAAAGGACAAGAGAGGTAAGTTTGGTTGAAAAAGTGTAGGGAAATGAACTGCTAGCCAGTTGGGGCCTAGTAATAGCAACTAAAGGGGCTTTAATAGGATGAGAAGGGATATGAGGTCTTTTATTTCATGCAAAAAATTTAAAAGTTTTAAATTTATTCTGACAATGATTTAAGTATGAAATTTTAAGCCAAAGATTAACACACCCAATCAAATTTACATTGGCATTGGATATATGCCCTGAAAAGTGTGATCATAAGAAAAAAAATTTATCCTTAGATTTGGTGATGAGAAGAAAGAAATTGATAATAATTGAGCTTTATACAAGGGCAGTTGCTTCTACTTGGTGTCTAAGTTTATTTGAATACTAACTACAGTGTTTCTATGTTTAAATATATACACAGATGTCAGTGATAACTAATTAGTCGATTATTGTCCTTTGAAGATCTATTAAGAATGTTATTTTATTGGGTATTTTCTTTCTCAGCTGTCCACACATAGGATGATTATACAAGGCTGGTGCCTAATTGAAGGAAGCACACTAGTGCTATAGAGATGTCTAAGTGACTTCAGATGTCAAATCCTGAAACAAATTTTTAATCTAATATAATAAAACTGATGGCTTTTAGTAGCAAAAATGAAAAGCTGAAAATGTCTAATTTTCCTCTTCCTTATGTCTCCATATAATAGGTGTTCGCTAAATATTTATTAAATAAATAAATGAAACTCAATTCAGGTCTTCTCAAAGACTTATTGAGAATTTTTAGGGCATTGGAAACTGTCACCGGCAGTACAAAGACTTATAAGACAAAGTTCCGGTCCTATTTTTCAAACTGTTATTAAACACAAACATCTATTGTAATGCTAATGTAATTAATGCAATAACAAGGTGCTGTGGAGCATAGAGTTTGGCTGCCTAGCTTGGAGCATGAAGAGATCAGAAAAGTTTCCTGGAGAAATTGAGGCATTGGGTGAGTCTTAAAAGAGGTTGGGGCTGCAGCATGAGGGTTTATGAGTGACCCTTATCCATTTCGCTCAATATATCAGGAACAAAGATTTATAATATAATTTTGCCTTGCAAAATGGTACACATTTCACTTGCCAGTGCCTGGGAATCATCTTATTCACTCCTAAGTCATCTCCATTCCGTCTCTACCATACCACAGCAATTACAGGGAGTTTTAATTAACCATAAAGAAACTGCTGAAGTGGATGAGATTTAGTATGAACGTTAAACTCACATAAAACAAGCAAGGCCACTGGCCTGGAAAAGGCCTTTCTTCTGTGTGTACTCCTCCTCCACGTCTCCTACAGACAACAGAGTTCTTTGGATCAAAGAATCAAAGAATCCTGGAGCAACCAAGAAAAGAGTTCCTTTTGTTTTTGTTCAAAACAGCTCTGGTAAACCAGCCCCAGGCTGGAAATCTCCAAATCATAAATAATTGCTACCGTGTGCAGTGAAATGCTAGTGCCTAGGGCAGTCACTAATGTCAAAATAAGGCAGGACTGACATCTGCAAAAGTGTAATGATAAACTTATCTAAGGATCCAAAATGTTTGTTGTGGATACTTTACTGAGAGAGGAGGATTAGCCTAGGGAAAAAGATAAGAGCTTTGAGATCAGACACAAATGAATAGAATGCTGCCTCTCCTGGAAATAATTATGTGGTCTTGAGCAAATCACTCAACCTCCTTGAATTTTAGGGTCCACATATGCAAAATTGGAATAATGAAACCTTTCTTCAGAATTATTCTGAAATTCAGTGATTTTAAGCCTCTAACACAGGTAGCACAGAGTAGGCACTTAGTCATTGGTATTGTTACTCTCATTTTCTCACTATCCTAACACCTAAGGAATTCTAATTGTTCAATACATGTTGTTTTGGAGAGGAAGGTAGCAGCCCCAGAATCTTCCCTGATCACTGTTACATACTTAGGCTCACTGTTTGAGGCCAAATCTATGCCTTCTTGCTAATTGTAAATCAATAAAACATCCAGCTAAATCAGATCTGTTTATAGGACTGACAGTAATACAATTTATTAAAAGAACAAAATTCTGTTTTAAAAAAGAGAAAGAAAAGACAATTGCAATTGCAATCAAAAGTTAGTTTTAGGCAGTTTGTGGTGGCTCACACTTGTAATCCCTACACTTTGGGAGGCCAAGGCTGGTGGATCACTTGAGGCCAGGAGTTCAAGACCAGTCTGGCCAACATAGTGAACCCCAATCTCTACTACAAAATATAAACGTTAGCTGGGCATGGTGGCCTGTGCCTGTAGTCCCAGCTACTCGGAAGGCCAAGGCAGGAGAATTGCTTGAACCTGGGAGGCAGAGGTTGCAGTGAGCTGAGATCGCACCACTGCACTCCAGCCTGGGCAACAGAGTGAGATTCTCTCTTGAAAAAAAAAAAAAAAAAGTGTTAGTTTTAAAATAATTTGTTTGGTTTTGTGTTTGCTTTTCATTTCACTGAATATAAAATTAATAAAGGTAAAGCATCTTCAAGGAAAAACTTCATTAACAAGAAGACTAGACCCTACATTAGATTACATATTTAAAAAGAATTCAGGCTCTTTTATGGAAAAGTAGCTTGAATATTTACTGTAGTCCATCTTTTGCCCATTAAATAGTTCTATATTTCTAAAGTACTATGTGCTAAGAAATATGTACTTATCTTTGGGTGTTTTCTGTAATCTGATATATCACAGAGAATCTCTTTCCAATTCGTTGAGTATTTCCATGAACAGATATCAAAACCATAAAATAAATGTTTGAGGGTTATTTTTCTTTATTTCACATAGAAAAAATACTTTTTTTCCTTCCAACCAATTAGGAACAGTTTTGAAAAGAATAAAATGCACAATTTATATTATATTTATGACTATAAAACAAGCAAAGAGTTTATTTATCTATTTAATATTATAGTAAACCAAGTTACATAACTTAGATGACAAATCTATAATAAGTCTACATGAGTCAGTTGTCTGTAGCAATGAAATTTAGTAGGTAATTGTCAGGATTCACCATCCTTTGTATATTGAATGTAATCTAAATGCTGTACTTTATAATTTAAATTTTCACTGTTAATATAAGATGCATGCCTTGTTCTTAAAGATAAAACATTGCAGCAAAGTTTACTTTGCAAACTGAGAGATTTAAAATGATTACTTTAGCATTCTTCTTGTCTGTAGGAACATTTCACAATACTATGGGTTATGGCAGAGAGGGCTTAGCAGTTAGTTCTTCAGAGCTTCACTTCTCCTTCCTAATTGTGGAGTAATTGCTGTGAACTGACTGCTGTATGAGAGATTACATTTCCTAATCCCCTCCTCCTTTCATCTACATATGGGCATATAGCTGACTTGTCCCAGTGGAACCAAAGCAGGAATGATATATGTCACTTCCCTTTCAACATGGTTAAAAAGTGAGTATGCCTTTCTTACCCACACCAACTTCTTTTCCCTGTAAGATGTCAACACCCAAGGCAACCTGAGAAGCCAGGTATTGAAGATGATAGATCACCGCACCAGCAATCTGGACCCTACATTGCACAGGGCAAAGCCTCCTTCCTCCCCCCACTAGGAACATCTGCATTAGAGTGTTAATAAACAAGAACAAATAGTTTATCTTGTTATGTGGCTAAAGTTTTGAGATTTGTATTTTACAGCAGCCAGCATTACTATAACTAATATGTGGAAGCTAAAAACAGTGTCACAGCGGCCAGCTGGAGCCTCAGACAGAGCTTCTTATTGTGTGGTGTCTTAGTAGACTCCTCATAATATAGGTTTTAGCCCTTTATGTCCAAAGTTGACTTTGCTCTGGTGACCTAAAACTTACATTAACCAAAATCACAGGAAATGAATTTATAAACCTAAATGGCAATATATTAATTTACCAGACTTCTATACTTATCATGCTGTCTAGAGGACCTGGGACAACTACTTCTAGAAACATATTCACCAATCTTAGCTTCTGACCTTCTCCTTTTTCTCCTAGATTTTATATAGACCACAATTCTTATGTTAATATATTCATTTTAAATAGTCAAGTTACAGCACAAATGAGTGGATAAATAGAACACCATTATCTCCCTGCAAATATATCTCACTCAGTAGAGATTCAGAAATAATTTATTTTTGAACCATTTCTTAAGATGATTTACTCCACAAATGACTATATGAATTCACTTTAGGTAGATATTTACTAGTTTCCCACTAAAGGAGTGACCTTTTCCACCATACAGGGACCACCCTGACTGTGACAAAAATAGATATGTATGACCTAAGGTCATAGATGAAAAGGAGTGGGAATAAAAAAAAAAAAGGTAGAACAATTAGGTATTAAGGGATAAAGAGCCCTGAAGAAAGATGCATACATCATACTAAAAGGTTATTTCCCCTGATGTCAGTATCTAGATTTCTGGCCAAGACAAGTTAGGTTGTTGGATTATTTACAGAATCACTGTGCTTATGTTTGTGATCCATAAACATTTTGCTATGTCATCCTGCATGCCAGAAGTAAATGAACTTCTAGAATGTACTTATGAAACACCTGCCTCTTAGGCCATCCTTCCCTCAGAGTCAAGACTTAAGTCAAAAGTGTCCCATCCAAAAGTAAAATTTCCTCTGCCGGCGATTAGAAGGACAGTTTTAAGCGGTCAGGTTTTTCAGGATAGAAGAAAAAGAGAAACATTGAAGTAAACAAAAATTGTTCTTAATATTAAATCTGTATGATTCCAAGAGAAGAGAGCATATCTACTGAAAAGTTTGAAGTGTACTTAAACTCAATTCAACATAAGAAGTATCTTACTACAAATCAAAGGTAGCAGACTGATATATGTTTTAAATTTTACGTTTTTAGCAAAATTCTGTATAGGGCCTCTCTTCTAGTCCACCATGACATGAAATATCTTGTTTACCATTGTGTCGTCCTTCATTGTGTTTATCTGGTATACTAGGTAAGATGTAAGCTCCCCAAGGCAAGAACTGCATTCTTCTTCCTTTATACATTCAACAGCCAAGGTTCTCCAGAACAGAGTGTGCAAGGAAGGTTAGCAAGACAGTCTATGAAAATGGAGAAATAATTATTAGAATTGTTATTAATAATCTTATTCTTCTACTAATTAACTACATTTTATAAAGCAATAGGATATCTTATTTGTAAAATATCTATTTAGAGACTGCATGCACAAAACTTAATTGATAGGAGTGAATGACTAAAAATTATATAGACCACTACCTTACGGGAAATAGCATAAGAAATGTAAAAAAAATCGTGAAAAGAATGTGCTGTCAGGGCAGTTGTCATGCTGATGGTGTGGCTGCAGAGAAAATGAAATAGATGCCCTGGAAATAGAATTCATTCTTTCATCAGCAATTATGCATTGGGTGCCTACCAGATGCCAGAGGCCTGTGCCACTGGAGAAGTGATTGTGTTGTTAGAAATAGAGTAAACATAGCAAATAGTGAAAATAGGTAAATCCATGACCATCCCCTCCCACGCCACAGGATTATCCTCCCTTTCCTGAATAGTGCTCTGATCCTTATCTTCAAGTAAGGATCCCTGAAAGAAGCCAACCATTCCTGTGCAACTGAGAAACTACAATCTACACTATGATTATTTAGTGAATACTTATTAACATACTGAGCATGAAATTGCCAATTTTGAAAAAAAAAAAAGATGAATTAATTCAAATGATTCCAGTTTTGCTCAGTCATCAAGTATATATACTTTTCAAATACATGGATCAGGATCCCAAGAGACTAAATGCATATCCATATATATTTGTTGTGAGTGCCAAAAAATAATTTCCCACTATGCCCTAACAACCATCCTAANAAAAAGTGTTAGTTTTAAAATAATTTGTTTGGTTTTGTGTTTGCTTTTCATTTCACTGAATATAAAATTAATAAAGGTAAAGCATCTTCAAGGAAAAACTTCATTAACAAGAAGACTAGACCCTACATTAGATTACATATTTAAAAAGAATTCAGGCTCTTTTATGGAAAAGTAGCTTGAATATTTACTGTAGTCCATCTTTTGCCCATTAAATAGTTCTATATTTCTAAAGTACTATGTGCTAAGAAATATGTACTTATCTTTGGGTGTTTTCTGTAATCTGATATATCACAGAGAATCTCTTTCCAATTCGTTGAGTATTTCCATGAACAGATATCAAAACCATAAAATAAATGTTTGAGGGTTATTTTCTTTATTTCACATAGAAAAAATACTTTTTTTCCTTCCAACCAATTAGGAACAGTTTTGAAAAGAATAAAATGCACAATTTATATTATATTTATGACTATAAAACAAGCAAAGAGTTTATTTATCTATTTAATATTATAGTAAACCAAGTTACATAACTTAGATGACAAATCTATAATAAGTCTACATGAGTCAGTTGTCTGTAGCAATGAAATTTAGTAGGTAATTGTCAGGATTCACCATCCTTTGTATATTGAATGTAATCTAAATGCTGTACTTTATAATTTAAATTTTCACTGTTAATATAAGATGCATGCCTTGTTCTTAAAGATAAAACATTGCAGCAAAGTTTACTTTGCAAACTGAGAGATTTAAAATGATTACTTTAGCATTCTTCTTGTCTGTAGGAACATTTCACAATACTATGGGTTATGGCAGAGAGGGCTTAGCAGTTAGTTCTTCAGAGCTTCACTTCTCCTTCCTAATTGTGGAGTAATTGCTGTGAACTGACTGCTGTATGAGAGATTACATTTCCTAATCCCCTCCTCCTTTCATCTACATATGGGCATATAGCTGACTTGTCCCAGTGGAACCAAAGCAGGAATGATATATGTCACTTCCCTTTCAACATGGTTAAAAGTGAGTATGCCTTTCTTACCCACACCAACTTCTTTTCCCTGTAAGATGTCAACACCCAAGGCAACCTGAGAAGCCAGGTATTGAAGATGATAGATCACCGCACCAGCAATCTGGACCCTACATTGCACAGGGCAAAGCCTCCTTCCTCCCCCCACTAGGAACATCTGCATTAGAGTGTTAATAAACAAGAACAAATAGTTTATCTTGTTATGTGGCTAAAGTTTTGAGATTTGTATTTTACAGCAGCCAGCATTACTATAACTAATATGTGGAAGCTAAAACAGTGTCACAGCGGCCAGCTGGAGCCTCAGACAGAGCTTCTTATTGTGTGGTGTCTTAGTAGACTCCTCATAATATAGGTTTTAGCCCTTTATGTCCAAAGTTGACTTTGCTCTGGTGACCTAAAACTTACATTAACCAAAATCACAGGAAATGAATTTATAAACCTAAATGGCAATATATTAATTTACCAGACTTCTATACTTATCATGCTGTCTAGAGGACCTGGGACAACTACTTCTAGAAACATATTCACCAATCTTAGCTTCTGACCTTCTCCTTTTCTCCTAGATTTTATATAGACCACAATTCTTATGTTAATATATTCATTTTAAATAGTCAAGTTACAGCACAAATGAGTGGATAAATAGAACACCATTATCTCCCTGCAAATATATCTCACTCAGTAGAGATTCAGAAATAATTTATTTTGAACCATTTCTTAAGATGATTTACTCCACAAATGACTATATGAATTCACTTTAGGTAGATATTTACTAGTTTCCCACTAAAGGAGTGACCTTTTCCACCATACAGGGACCACCCTGACTGTGACAAAATAGATATGTATGACCTAAGGTCATAGATGAAAAGGAGTGGGAATAAAAAAAAAAAGGTAGAACAATTAGGTATTAAGGGATAAAGAGCCCTGAAGAAAGATGCATACATCATACTAAAAGGTTATTTCCCCTGATGTCAGTATCTAGATTTCTGGCCAAGACAAGTTAGGTTGTTGGATTATTTACAGAATCACTGTGCTTATGTTTGTGATCCATAAACATTTTGCTATGTCATCCTGCATGCCAGAAGTAAATGAACTTCTAGAATGTACTTATGAAACACCTGCCTCTTAGGCCATCCTTCCCTCAGAGTCAAGACTTAAGTCAAAAGTGTCCCATCCAAAAGTAAAATTTCCTCTGCCGGCGATTAGAAGGACAGTTTTAAGCGGTCAGGTTTTCAGGATAGAAGAAAAGAGAAACATTGAAGTAAACAAAATTGTTCTTAATATTAAATCTGTATGATTCCAAGAGAAGAGAGCATATCTACTGAAAAGTTTGAAGTGTACTTAAACTCAATTCAACATAAGAAGTATCTTACTACAAATCAAAGGTAGCAGACTGATATATGTTTTAAATTTTACGTTTTAGCAAAATTCTGTATAGGGCCTCTCTTCTAGTCCACCATGACATGAAATATCTTGTTTACCATTGTGTCGTCCTTCATTGTGTTTATCTGGTATACTAGGTAAGATGTAAGCTCCCCAAGGCAAGAACTGCATTCTTCTTCCTTTATACATTCAACAGCCAAGGTTCTCCAGAACAGAGTGTGCAAGGAAGGTTAGCAAGACAGTCTATGAAAATGGAGAAATAATTATTAGAATTGTTATTAATAATCTTATTCTTCTACTAATTAACTACATTTTATAAAGCAATAGGATATCTTATTTGTAAAATATCTATTTAGAGACTGCATGCACAAAACTTAATTGATAGGAGTGAATGACTAAAATTATATAGACCACTACCTTACGGGAAATAGCATAAGAAATGTAAAAAAAATCGTGAAAAGAATGTGCTGTCAGGGCAGTTGTCATGCTGATGGTGTGGCTGCAGAGAAAATGAAATAGATGCCCTGGAAATAGAATTCATTCTTTCATCAGCAATTATGCATTGGGTGCCTACCAGATGCCAGAGGCCTGTGCCACTGGAGAAGTGATTGTGTTGTTAGAAATAGAGTAAACATAGCAAATAGTGAAAATAGGTAAATCCATGACCATCCCCTCCCACGCCACAGGATTATCCTCCCTTTCCTGAATAGTGCTCTGATCCTTATCTTCAAGTAAGGATCCCTGAAAGAAGCCAACCATTCCTGTGCAACTGAGAAACTACAATCTACACTATGATTATTTAGTGAATACTTATTAACATACTGAGCATGAAATTGCCAATTTTGAAAAAAAAAAAGATGAATTAATTCAAATGATTCCAGTTTTGCTCAGTCATCAAGTATATATACTTTTCAAATACATGGATCAGGATCCCAAGAGACTAAATGCATATCCATATATATTTGTTGTGAGTGCCAAAAAATAATTTCCCACTATGCCCTAACAACCATCCTAAGAGATACCTAAAGAGTCCTGGATGCTAATCTCCTAAATAGATATAGACAAACAGCAAGTTTGTTAACAAGATTAAAATTATAGTGATCCTTAAGTTTAATATACATGAGGGGAAATTCATAATTGGCAAGTTATAAACATAAGGCACCATATGACTGGGAATAACATGATGCAAAAAGGGAATATCTGACACATGTTTGGTTTTTCTTTTCTGTTTCTCCCCCTTTAAGAACATTCACATGCCTTGCTCAGTCATGTGATTTTCTGTCTTGCAGACATCTGGCTGAATACATCATGATGTTGTAATGCCTGTTGTGTCTCTCAAGGCAATGTTTCTGTAAAATGCAATCCCTGTTTAAACAAAATGACCTTCTCTCTCCCTAGTCAAATTAAGATTCAGAAAAATAGTTTGGAGTGTTAGGGCCACCAGCATTTTCCATGTCTCTAAGAAAGAAACTTCAACAAGATTCAATCCTTCTTCAAAAGACCAACAATAGCCAAGGGAAGTCTATTTGTATAAAGTTGACAATGAGAAAACATGTGGTTGAACTGATTCCTTAGAAAGTGGAGGAACAGGAATCAGCCAACCAGTCAAGCTCTTCTCCATGCACTCCAGACAGCCAATGAATGAGGACTCACCGCAGAAGAATATTGCCTTTCTTGGTTCACAAAAGCTGCGAGAAACAGTTACTGCTGTGAAGCACTAGACAAAGAGAAAATTTTGAATGTCACTGGCTTGCCTCCATCATTGTTTACTCAGTATAACAGCAATTTTCAGTACATTTTTCATTGCCCAATAATCTTCTGTTTAATTGCTAGACATAGGATCTCATCTGATAAAGATTTCTATATTAAAATGTAAAGAGATTATAATAATCCTATTAGGTAAAATAATTAAGAATTAAGCTATTGAATGTAAAGGAATGCACTAGTAAAACATAAACCCATTTTCAAAATGTAAAGATAAAATTTCAACATACCTCAGTGTAGGTACATTGTATAAAATATTGAATGTATGTGATGAAAATAATATGATATAGAGTATATCCAAATTAGTCTTAAACTTTCAGTGACAAATAAAAAACTCTAGTAGTCTAGCCACATAGTCTTGAAGAAAGGAAAAGGGAAGCCTGCCAACTTAGGAACTGGTTAAGTATTCAGCAGAGAATTTTCTGTGGCTCTGTCTAAAAGCCCTGTCAGTGCATTTAACTCTGGACAAAAGGCTGCTGAAATCATACAAAGGAGTTTCCCAATTCAAAAGCTGTAGATGAAATAATATTCACACAGAAGCATGCCAGATCTTCAAAGTTTAATAACGGCCATGTCTATTCATTTTATAACTTTAGTGTGCAAGCAGAGTAAGAACCTGATATAAAACAAGCATAAAGAAATCTCTTTAAGAATGACATTTTTAGTTTTAATTTACACATTTATTTCAAGGCACACATTCAGGAAGAACACAAGTTCTAAGTCAGACACAAAGAAGAAATGTGATCAGGTTATTTTGCCCCAGTGTAAAAATAGCATCATTTGTATGAGGCCTAAAAAGTCTCATTATGTTGAAAAGTGACCAAACACTCTTGTATCAGAACATTTGTAGAATGAGATTGGAAGTTTAGTAGAAAGGTCTGAAATCTTGCATTCAAAGCTACAGTATATTAAAATTTGGATAAGGCCTAAGAAGTGAGCAAAATGACTCCATGTACTTACTGGCTCTTTGATAAAACTTCTTTGTGTTCATGGGCCAATGGGTACAAGGGCTTCAGTCAATATTAACTCAACAATAGAGAGAAAAAGCAACAGGTCAGTTTGCCTCCTCATGGCAGATATAAAGGCTGTGATCTTCTTGTTATGACTCTGTGCTCAATCTGTGGTAGAATCATAGAAGGTTCTGATTTGAAAGAACTCGGTGACATTTAAGACAGAGTTTTCCAAACTGTGTTCTACACATTCCTCAGCTCCACAGGAGGGAGAGGGTTAAAATGAGAAGGAAGCCAGAAAAGCAGAACTTCAGCCTCGTCTCTGGAAGACCAGACTGTCTCTTCTCCTATGGGTCTAAATATGGGGCTCCATGTAATAAGCCATTAAAATGAGGAAAAAGGGAAAGAAGGAGATGGAGGAGGGAGTGTTCAACTAATTGTTTTAATTGAAAATTATCTCATTGTTAGGGAAAATAAAACTAGAAACGTGGAGAAGCTAATTTCTCAAAATCACAATGCTAGGTCAAGGCAGAACCAAACCATGGACTTGGGTCCTTTGCCCAAGCTCTTCTCAATGAAGACTCTGTGATGAAGAGACCACTTCCATTTAAAAGCAGCAACACTTAGAAAATCACAGGCATTAAGACTTAGAAGAGGTCACCTTATCCAACGTCCCAGCCAGCACAGCCATCCTTTCGCAGCATCCATGACATTCAGCCTCCTCTTGGGTATCTCAGACACGGGAAGATCACCTCTTCATGAAATAGCATATTCTTCAAGGGTAAAGACACTCCATTAGGAGCATTTTTAGATACTGGAAAAAATACTGAGATTTTTCTCCTTTAGCCTGAAACTTGATTTTACAGGTGGGCCAAGCAAAGGGATAAATAATCCAAAACCATCACAAATGTGATTTTCCAGTATTTGTATTTAATAGTACTTTTCCAGTATTTGTATTAACTTAGGCAGAGCCTGCTGTGCTCCATCAAGTTCTATGTATCATTAAGGCTTTCAGGTGCTAGTCACAAAACAATTTGACTAATAGTGATGCAAACCATAAATACATATATTTTGGATTTTTTTTAAATTAAGTAGTTTGGAGATAGGCAGTATCAAGATAAGGTCAGTGGACCAGGTGCAGTGGCTCACATTTGTAATGCCAGCACTTTGGGAGGCCGAGGCTGGTGGATCACTTGAGGTCAGGAGTTTGAGACCAGCCTGGCTAACACCATGAAACCCCGTCTCTATTAAAAATACAAAAATTAGCCAGGGGTGGTGGTGGGTGCCTGTAATCCCAGCTACTTGGGAGGCTGAGGCAGGAGAATTGCTTGAACCCAGGAGGCAGAAGTTGCAGTGAGCAGAGATTGTGCCACTACACTCCAGCCTGGGCAGCAGAGCAAGACTCCATCTCAAAAAAAAAAAAAAAGTAAAAAATAAAATAAGGTCACTGGCTCCATTATGCTTTTAAGGACCCAGGCTCCTTGGTTCCTTTGATCTGCCATGTTCAGCATGTCAACAATGTCTTTTCTCATCTGGTTAGTAATACTGTGTCCCATCTGAAGGACAACAGGTTTAGAAAAAGGGAGAGAGCCCAAAGAGAAATAAATTATTCTAATATCTCAAATACTGCACAACTGAAAGGGTACTCTGACTTATAAAATTAAACACAGGATTCCTTTGGTTGATGTATCCATAGATAAAATAAAATAATCCAGCTAAACTGCTCAATTACAGCAGTTGTATCATTCAGCTCATCTGCCTTCTCTGATTTTCAAATACTTCCAGTTATAGCACAGTTTTCCATGAAGAATTTCCTATAGAAAAAGAAGGCAATAGACCAGAAGTATATGTATTTCAATGCAGTAAAAATAAACAAATAAAACAGTAGTAGCTTTGAGGCTATACAGATCTCAATTCATATTGGTGTTCTGCTATATACGGCTTTGTAAACATGAATGGGTTATTAAACATTTTTGAATTTTAATTTCTTCATCATTAACATGGGAGCATTCATAAATAGGAGAAACTATATAAAAATTCAAGCAAAGAAGAGGAATTTACTAAACAACTTAAGGAAAGAGGGAAGGAAGGAAGACAGGAAGAAAGGGAAGGAGGGACGAAGGAAGGGAGGGTGGGAAGGAGAGAGGGAGGGAGGGAGGAAGGGAATGAAGAGGGAACTAGAAGTCTCAAAAGAAGTAAAGAATAGAAGAGAGGGCTTCAGAAAAGAAGACGCGAACGAGCAGCGCAGCGAGGAATTATCTAGAGAGATTGAATAGAAAGTGAAGTAGGTAATATGCATATTTTACACATTGCATACACTTAGGCAGTTTCCCCTCTCTTGAAATACGCTAGAACAATCTGAGAGTATTAGAGCGAGATGATATGCCGCATTTCCCATCATCAAAAATTGTCTCTGCACTTTTGGAGGTCCGAGACGGGCGAATCGAGGTCTGGAGATTAGAGACCATCCTGGCTAACAACGCGCCCTCTCTACTAAACCAAAAACTAGCCGGGCGAGGGTGGCGGCGCCTGTTAGTCCCAGCTATTCGGGAGGCTGAGGCAGGAGATAGCGTGAACCCCGGGAGCGGAGCTTTGCAGTGAGCTGGATCCAGCACTGCACTCCAGACCTGGGCCGACAGAGCAAGACTTCGTCTCAAAAAAAAAAAAAAAAAAAAAAATTGTCTCTGAAATCAGGCAAATTTTGGTTTATGGTCCAAGGGCTAGACTTAAGCTTCAGTATTCCAATCAATAAACTATGCCTACATTATCAGCTCAAGCAGCCATAACAATGTCAAATGACAGCTTCAGACTAAAAATTCTGGGCATCACATCCAATAGCTTTAGAAAGTTCTTCATTGTTCTTGGGTCTGTACAAAGAATGACATAAACCAGGTCCCTGCCTTCTAGCAGTCAGCCTCTGAGATAGTCAATACAGACACACTCATAAGAGGCACGGAGACAGCAGGCTGGGCGCGGTGGCTCACACCTGTAATCCCAGCACTTTGGGAGGCCTAGGTGGGCGGATCATGAGGTCAGGAGATCGGGACCATCCTGGCTAACACGGTGAAACCTCATCTCTACTAAAAATACAAAAACAAAATTAGCCGGGCGTGGTGGCGGGCACCTGTAGTCCCAGCCTCCTCAGGAGGCTGAGACGGGAGAATGGCGTGAACATAGGAGCGGAGCTTGCAGTGAGCCGAGATCGCCCCACTGCACTCCAGCCTGGGCGACAGAGCAAGACTCCGTCTCACAAAAAAAAAAAAAGAAGAAAAAAAAAAGGCGTAGAAGAGAGAGTAAAATAAAACCAAAATGCAAGGAGCCAGGCTACAACATGTTGTAAATTCAGATAGAATATTCTTCCTCCACCATTAGAGTCCTATTTTTCCTTCCAACAGCAGAATTCAGGTTCAGAGTCTTGTTTTCTTCCTGCATCTTGTTACTGACTACGATCACAGAAAAACAAACTCTTCTGAAAATCCCTGAATGTGATCGACATGACTCAAGCATATGGGAGTTATTATTAAGTGTGACAGGGCACAAAATATTTTTCCTTAAGTTAAAGAACTTTACCAAACATCATCCAGGTTATAACAACATACATTTTGATTGAAGCCGCAAGGAGTACATTATGTTTGCAACCCGGCTGGCAGGAGGCAGATACAGACTGTCCATCACTGGGAAGAATGTGAGGGAAAATACATCATTCAGGCTGGATCACTCCTGCAAACAGCTATCAACTATAGGGATCACAATTACCTATGCAAAGAAGAGCTTAATTTCAATGTGATAAATGACATTTGGGCATGAATCCAATACTGTAATAGTTCAAACATTTATCAAGCTAGCATTTTTCTCCAAATGCTTTCTCTCCATAAGTGGAGCAGTAAGAGATTGCCTTACAAAAAAAGAGTGAAAAGACTCTCATAGGATCTACACTTTCTGAAATAGCACTATGATTCAAGTACTTCTTGATCAACAATTATTTTTGGTATTCAGGTTTGTTTTGTTTTGAATTTGAACAATTCAAGTTCTTCTAATCCCTTCTTTCTGTAGCATCAATAGGTCTGCTTGATTTTAGATCAGCTTGATTTTTTTTTCTGACAATTTGTTAACCAAGTTTTCTGAGTGTGAATATGCCATTGTCCCAGGCCATGTGTTTCCACTGAATTCTTTCCCTGGGAAAGATACCGTGATTCATAGCTTAACACCGTATCTCTTGTGCTTCTGGCACCTTCCCCTAGTCCTTCATCAAAGAGTTGTCCATAATAAATAAAGAGCACCTACTTAGAAATGTGTCCCAGGATGATGCGTTGCGATACTGGCAGCACATCACTAACCTCGTGTGGAGAACACTGGCACCAAATTGTTTCTAGATTTCAGACGTTGAGCTCTGTTTTTAAGTCTCACCCTCACCACACACATTTGGGTGCTTAGCCATCTGGTCAGCTGGTCAATTCCTATGGATCAAGATGAGAGCAAGGAGTTATTTTTCTGAGAGCTTCTGATGCCTAAAACAATAGGAAAATAAAGCCCAAACAAGGAAACCAATGTGTAATAAACCTAAAGAGATTGCCAAATTGCAGGAGCCAGAAGTAGATATTAAATGAAACTGCAACATAGCACCCAGGACCCTGACTGATCTCCCCTTCACTCCAGGCACATCATATGCTTCTGTCCCTTAAACCTCCAGGGCTGCAAATGTGGAACTCTACCAAGCCAGAGGACCTGAGCATGGGCTGTCATCCTCTCGCTGGAACATCCTCTCCCACTTCCCTTCTTCTCATTACCCACTTTGCCTAAATGATTTCAACAAATCCTTCAGGTGCCAACTCAAGTGTTAGTTTCTCAGAGATTTTCCCAAACTTTGCATGTGCTCATTGCACCCTCTGCTTATCTCAGGGTATGATTTCCACCTGCTTTTTCTCCAAGATTGTAAGTTCCATGTGACCATGAACCACATCTGTTTACTCAATAGTATATGCGCAGCAGCTAACTCAGCATGTGGCACTTAGTAAATGCTAATATTTGTTGAATGAATGAAGTGTGTAAGGACTCAGTGAAGTTACATATGTCAAGTACTTCATATAAAACTTGGCATATGAAAGTCTCTCAGTACCCTTTTGACATATTCAGTATTAACAATTATGAGCACTTGGCAGCAGGCCTGGAAAGCAACCAGTCCAGATTGCTTCAGAACCTTCAGGAAGAATTTATTCAGAAAAGAAGCAAAGCGACTCTTTGATAGTTTTGACTATGTGCAAAATTGAATTGACAGGCATTGCACAGAGTTATTGGAGTAGAGAAGACTTAGGCTTAGATTCAAAAATTAAGAAAACAAATTTAAAAAGCAAACTTAGCCTACAGTAATAGTTGGAAATACATAAAATGAAGGAAATATAATTTATGTATATTATATGGCTTAAAAATGAACATGATCACTTTTTTAAAAAAACTACTAGGTAAAAAGTTAACCTAAGATTGTAATATAACTATATTTTGAGAATTAAATGAGGATTAGGAAAAAGAAACTGGGAGATTAAAATCCTAATTCATCATAATTGAAGTCAGTTGATCAATTAAGTCTAAAATTAAATAATGGGCTGGGTGTGGTGGCTCATTCCTATATCCCAACACTTTGGGAGGTCAAGACAGGAGGATCACTTGAGGTCAGGAGTTCGAAACTAGCCTGGACAACATAGGGAGACTCTGTCTCTGCAAACAACAACAACACTGAAACAGATTAGCTGAATATTGTGGTACAAACCTATAGTCTTATCTACTTGGGTGGCTTATTTGAGGCCAGGAGGTTGACGTTACAGTGAACTGTGATCGCACCACTGCACTCCTGTCTGGGTGATAGAATGAGACCTTGTCTCTAAAACAATAAAAAGTAAGTAAAAAATAAAACAAAACAGAAGAATCAAATCAGTACATGCACATTATTTTGAAAATGGATACAAATAACAGAATAAATTGCTAAAAGGTGAGCACAGCAGTAGGTGGGGAGCATAAAGCTCTTTTGCACTTTTAGTACTAACACAATTAGTATAAATTTTTTTGACAAATATAAAAATTAATTTAATATAGACTTCAAAAGATTTAAAATTACTTTATTGAAACATTTAAGTAGAAAGTCATAACATCTACTTACCATGTTTTAAAATATTTCAATATGGATAAAGATGTAAAGAAATAGCACATAAGATAGGTTTTGTATTTCATTCACTAATCCCAATCTATTTCAATTATGGCTGAATTTAACCGCAGTTCTGTGTGACTGACAGAAATCCAGCTTTCATCAAACTAACATCAGTGTAGAAGCCATGGTGTTGTTAGTGATCATACATTTCTAATTAACTTCTCTTAAAATAAAATTTTCTGGAATAGACATTTGTGACACTTTGTGGTTATCCAGTGTTTTGAATACCTTCCTATGTTGGGGAACTTCCCAAAATAGGAGGACTCTCTCCCCATGGGAACAGCCAGAGATTCACTTTCCTGGCCTTCCTATAGCTGAGGTCGAGGCATTTAACTTGGGCTTTGCCAACCCTCTCAAGATGGAGACTCAGGAAAGAGCACCATGAGGGTGCAGACACCCCAATGTACAGACGCTTTTTCTGGACAGGCGGGAGCGAGGAAGGTGAGCTCTGAACCCTAATACTAGGACAAGGTACCATTGTCACCTTTACTCAGTGGTGGGAACAGTGAGGTCTTGCAGGGATCACCACAAAGGTATTTTCTTTTTTATACAGGATCCAAATGTAGTTCATCCATTGTGATTGGTTCATATGTATTACGTATCTCATTTAATCCACAGGGTCATTCTTTGTCCGTTTTTATTTCTTTGCAACTTAAGTTGAAAAACAATGTTTACCGCATAGAGTTTCTCAGAGTTTGGAGTTTGCATCCCCATGGTGTAGTTTAAATGTCTCTTTATCTTCTTCAATAAATACAAATAAGTAGATGCTTTTAAGATTAAGTAGTTTCATGCCAACAATTTTTAATGGCAAAACTGCTTCATGGATGTTATTGTATTCTTCCACCAGGAGGTTCATAATTTCTGATTGTCTTATTTTTGTTTTGTTAGCAGTTATTGATGACCAATGCCTAGATCTGTTAGTTCCTTAGTGCTTACAAAATAAGGATCTTCTCATTATCATTCCTTTTTTATGTATTAGTCGGAATTCTTCCGTAAAGAGAAACTTCCTCTTACATACTCCGTGGTTACAAATCATATGAGAAAGGCAGAATAAATGTCTGATTATTTCCCTTTGTTTGCCAGTTTACCAGTAATTAATTGGTTCTCTAGTATCCTTTAATACTAGATGATGACCAATTAGGAATTTAAATTTTAAGTGTAAATGGTGACCAATTACCAAGGAATTTTAAATTTTAGAATTATTGTGAACTCATGAATTTAAACACATTTCATGTGCTTCAGTCAAATATGCTCATTATTCTTACTGATATTTAAACTGTCCCGTTTTGGGCCAATGAGAGTCTATTCAATTGGCTCTTGAGAATGTTGAACATGGATTTTGTTTTTATTTATGATTGGTAATACCTTCTGTAGTAGTTTTTCCTCCATGCCATGTCACCAACAAATATAAGTGGTTTTGTCTCTTCTAATTACTTTTCGTTTTCTAATTTTCTTGGCTGATATTACCAATACAATGTGAAATAATAGTGAAAATAATGGACAATCTTGTTCTATTCCCAACTTTAATGGGAAATCCTCTAATGTTTCCCCATTACTAAGATGCTGGCTTTTGGTCTAAAGTGTATGTTTTATCATTTTAAAGAAATAGAGATCCATTCCTATTTTACTGAGTGTTTCAACACACACACACACACACACACACACACACAAATGGATTTTGCCAATTTTGCTGCTTATTTTCAGTCACTGATAGCTCTGATGAGAATCCTGAATTGTCTATTCCAATTTTATTAGAGAAATGTCATTGATTTGCCTTTTCTGCCTGCTGAATTAATTCTGTGTATTTTTTAAAAGTCTTTTCTCTACACTACCTAACACATTGTATAAAAAGACGAATTCTGTGATGTCATTTCTTTATTCTAAAAACTCCATGATCTTTTTTAACTGATCAACAATTCAGGGCCAGCTAGCTTCTATGATTCTATGATTCTAACCCTGCCATTCATCAAGTATCTAGTCTTTTTTTTTTTTTTTAAATACAGAGTCTCGCTCTTGTTGCCCAGGCTGGAGTACAATGGTGCAATCTCGGCTCACTGCAACCTCTGCCTCCCGGGTTCAAGAGATTCTCCTGCCTCAGCCTCCCGAGTAGCTGGGATTACAGGCATGCACCATCACACTTGGCTAATTTTTGTATTTTAGTGGAGACGGGGTTTCACCATGTTGGCCAGGCTGGTCTCAAACTCCTGACCTCAGGTGATCCACTTGCCTCAGCCTCCCAAAGTGCTGGGATTACAAGCATGAGCCACTGTGCCCAGCCAAGCTGATCTTGAGTGATTATTTTGTATCCATAAGAAATTATCACACAGAATCAAATACCTCTCTTCTTTAATAAAAACTGAATTTTGAAGGAATAAATTGGACTTGACCATAAGTTATCTTTTAAAATTCCAAGTAAAATATTCGAAAGGATTTAAAAATGTATTCCTTTATATACATACTGAAAGCTAGAAAATTACAGAAGCTACTTTGGAAGAAGATCTTATAAAGAAGAAATTAAGAAATAATGTCAAGGGAAAAAAATGTGTGAACAAAGAAAAGATACAGTAGTTTCAGTGAGATATATTTGAATAGAGAATAATCATTTCCTGTGCTTCAAATAGTCTCCTTTTACATTGCTGTGTGCAGTAAAAGCTTATTATACCTAAAGAAAATTATTATTTGTAAATTATGATCAGGAGTAAAGTGTCATAATGTCACCACCAAATTCTCTATTTAGGTTAGTGTCATGTTAATGTAACTATACCTGGGACTGTTGGCTATATCCAGATATGGGTAGTCCATTTTTTCTTAGCATTAACATTCAGCAAATATTGATAGATCAATCAAGCTCTCTGGATTTTACTTTCTTAATCTACCTCACAGAAAATGTCAATGCCATTCATTCTCAGAACTCAAACTTATAGTTAACAAGGCTAAAAAGAGATGCTAAACAAATTCTCAAATAAAATCGGGAGGTTTTAGGTAACTATACAAGAGTTTTTCTTGCCTTATACGTCATAAACCATTGTTATACATTTCTAAAAACGTTTTCTGCCTTTTGGCATATTTAATCAAAATATTGAAGTGTCTTTAAATACAGCTAGAGTCAGAGATTTCTCTAATTTAGAAAATTGCCACTCAATTAGGCAAGTTCATTTGTCTACACTCACCTGATTCATTTAAATATTGGATTTATCTCTACTCACATTCCTGAAGCACTACACATTGGCTAGGTGATTTTTAAAATTTTTAGTAAAATAAGATAATGGGCTTGCCACACATCTCCTCTTGTTTTCATTTATGAGATGTGCTTGCTTAATAAAGTAGAAATGCTGGAGAAGATGGCAAGTGCAAACTGTGTGGCAATCTGGCCAAATCTGAACTGCAGGGGGAAGGTGTGAAAAGGTGGATGAATGAATAAACTGGATGGCAATTTGGGATGAGTGCACTAGGGACACCACCTGCTAAACACTGAAGCCTATAGAAACATTGCTCATGTGGAGAATGAAGAAGGGTAACCATGGAGCAGAATTAAGAATTGTAGATGAGTCCACTGGTTGGAGATAGTTAACACAGGGAATACACTGAAGTTACCAAAGTGAGGACAACTGTCTTGTTAGCACTTAATTAGGATGATAGGTATATCCCTGGTACCCTATCAGGCCTCTTTCTTACTTTTAAATTGTAAGAGTTGGGTTATTAGGCATGGTCTCTTTAATTACCTTTATATTCACTTGTCTAATAAAACTGATAACAGTCATAGTGTCCTTCAGACTCAAAACATTAACTCTACCAGCGGTGAAAATGAGTACGAGGGAGAGGACCCTGTTCACCTCTAATAGGGCTTTTCAACCAGCCTCCTCATCAACTCAAGAGCCTGCTTATTGCAGTGAGCCCTGAAGATCGGTAACATTACATGAATACTGGGAAGGAAGACTTTACTTTTTGCCTCTTGTGCCCATTAGAAAGACCAATCTCACCCAAAACACATGTAAACGACACAGGAGACATCTGAGAAAAGAATGCCTGTTCATACCATGAGGCGCTATCCAACATAAAGTCTACTCCTTAGCATACACCTTAAGTCAAAGTAATCAATTCTTTTGGCAATCAGCATTATGAGGCTTCATTAATTGGCACTTAATTCTGGAATCCTAGAACCAGAAGGAATCTTATTGAATAATCTAATTTAAACCTCATCTCAAGGCAAATACTCTCTTCCTCAATCACATGAAATGGAAGATGAATTATGCTCAAAAAAAAGGATTTCATTCATTTCTGTCAGCATTAGTGCTTATAGGTCAACCTTGACTTGACTATAAGTCAATGATGAATAATATAGGCACCAAGCTACCTGTGAGTGCTATGGGGAATTAAAATGAAGACATAATTCCTGGCCTCCAGAAATTTACTACAGAATGACAGAGACAGAGCAAACATAGGAAATTAAGCATAACTAGTTGTAAAAAGAACTTGCCGCCCTCAGCACTGAACTCTCTGTCTCTTATGAGGTACCCCAGCGCCTATCCAGTGGCCAGGTTGTTGGATGGAGCTTCTTTGCTCAGCCACTATTGATTGATGTCTTAATTGAATAATCTGTCACATTTATCCTTCAAGATAAGTTCTGTCACACCCTGCAGTCAAGCCTGGCCCAAAAGAATTGTTGAGACAAAGGTAAAAAAGACACCTCAGATATGAGAAATTCCAGCGAAGGGATCAGAGAGGAGCTGAAAGAACAGGGGTTTTTAACCTTATGTTATTTCCCCAGTGGGGATGAATAAGCAGTACCCATCACACCATAAAGTACTTATTAATTGACCCTTCAATCTTTTATTTTTATTTAGCACTATCCTACTTTTAAGGACCCCAGAAAGTTCTCCTACTTATTTTAGCCATTTTTATATATTTCTTTAATACTTTTAAAAGTCCTCCTCACAACTCTAAATATGAAACAATACATTTTAATAGCAGGGAAATAAGGTCCCAGTTCTTGCGTGTGCCATAATTATGATTCTCATTGTAATTATGTAATTACGATTACTCATTAAGTTATATAAGCCCAATGTAAGTGCCTACCTGCAAAAGAAGGAAATAGCACATTCATCAATGAGGCTCCTGCCTATAATTATGTGGGGATGGAAGAGCATCATTTTGTCACATCAAAGATGAAAACCCTGTTTCCAATAACTGTTATGGAAAAAAATGTTGGTATGCCTATGCTTAGTTGTAAACCCGAAACATTAGTTCAGACAAAGTGTTAGCACATCATTAAATTTAAAATATATTAATAATCTTTTCCTGTTCAAGTCACTAAACAGTATGTCACTGAAAAGATCTTTCAGATCCTTAACTATCCTTTCTGATGTCTGTAGAGTGGCTGTTTTATCTATTAAACCTCATCTTGTTATAATCATGGGTGGTATAATTAACATTTATCTTGGAACACAATGAATATTTAGGGATCCTCTTAGTCTACAAGCAGGAAATATAATAGGAGATCCTAGTATGCTAAGTGACTTAAATTCTCAAATTGTGGGACCCCTAGTGACAGGGGGTGGCCTTGCTTTGAAATCCTGGGCTCCTCTAGGCTGTAAGATCTCACTTGGAGCTAAGGATGTACTGGGACCAGTGTCCCTCTTCAGGACTCATAAGTCAGGGTCCCAAGAAGAAATAGAAGTCACCACACCTCCTCCAAGATTATTCAAATGAAGAGACTTTAACAAAGGAAATAATTATAGAGCTCAGGGAAATGTTAAAGGAACCAACAAGGTATGTTGAGGCACTGATAAGCAACAGAAGGAAGTCATTACTATGTATTTGGTTAAAGAAGAAAAGGGAGAAAATAGCGTTATCAAGATACAATGAAAACTGGAGCCACAAAGAAGGGTCTGACAGGCAAGGGCTGTATTTCAGCAACTGCCAAAGATGTGGTACCAAAAAGGGGAGGAGGTGGAGATGAAACATCCTGATTATCTCTCCTCCTGTCCTTTGATCTCCTGCCAGCGTTTCTCATTGGCTGAACCCAATCAGAATCTAGAAAGGGAGCAGTTTTCAGGGATCAGCCTCCTGGGTACAAAGCAGTAAAAGAATAGATTGGGAGAAAAACAAACACAGAAGAACCAGCATGACCACTGAAGAGCAGCAAAACCAAGAGACGGCAAAAACTGCATGGCTTTCCAGGCTGCTTTCTCCAAACTCCTAGACACTTCTGAGTAAATTCTTGAAGGAACTATATACTCGTACAGTTTTCTGTACAAGAAAACTGATGAAGCCATTCCAAATGACTCTGGCCTACATATGCAGGGAGTGCTTGGAGATCTTAATCGGGACTTACAGAAATCGCCGACAAATACAGTCCATTGGAGGTTGAATGGGGAGCCCAGAGTTTTGGGGAACACTGATCAGCCAAGGACCTGGATGAAGCTGTATCTGACAGCCTATTTCAGTGATCTATTGAAACTCAGAACAACTTTATATCTTTCCCTGGCTTCTGGACACCTCCATGGAATAAACTGCCTGCATTTCAAACTGAAGATGTACCAAAAGCAAACTTACCATTTCTCTTTCTGCCTAGACTCTCCCATATCATCCTCAACCCAAGCCTTCCCCTAAACTGACGCATACACACTCCCCAACAACCAAGAGTCTATTCTTCTTTCTGTCTTCCTTATTTCTAATAATGGACATTATAATACTATCACCGAAGGAATTTATTGCCATGTCATTATTTTTTATTCCTCCCTGTCTACTGACATCTGGAGTCTGATGCCTGTAAGAGCCAACGTCCCCCTACATGGCACCTGCCAAGAGTGACCACCAGTCACTGTGCTTAGCTCACCCCATTGTCTTGAAGCATTTTAGTCCTTCTCATTTTAAAATTTCCTTTGTCACCTCTGGATCCCAAGGCCTGTGCTGTATCTGCTAATTCAAGACCCTGCTTCAAGACACCTTGATTCAACTGAGGGCATCATTTACACCTGCCATCTGGACTACTCTTTGTTTTTGGCATCTCCGTGTTAATAAATACCCTGTCTGGACTGACACAGAAACTTTCCTCATATGTCTGATTTTTCCTCCCAAGTTTGCTCCAGCCTAGATAAACAGAACTGAACAATTACCTCCCAAAATCAGCCAGCTCCCGAATCCCATAGATTCTACGTAAGCAAATTGCTAATTTAAAATAATTTTTTACAAAATGCGATGAGTTCTTTTTCTCTTCTATTATCATGTGAATGGTGGCATCTACACAAAGTTGCCATTTAAAACAAACTAACAAGTTTGCTCTCAAACTTCCCTGTGTGAGGCCACTATAGCAGGGGTAAGAGACTCTTCCATGGTCAGTAACTCTCAACTTGAGCTGAACTTTGGCACTACCTGAGGAGTACGGGAAAAAAACATCAATGCTTGGGTCCCACCACCCTAGTTTCTAACTCCACTGTGCTGAGTATGGTCTAGGTAAAGGGATTTTAAAAGCTCTTTCCACCTCATGATTCTAATGGACAGTCAAGGTTAAGAACTACTACTACAGGCTCAGCAAGTGTCTCCATCCTTTCTGTAATGGGTATGATTCATTACATAAATGCATGGGGTTATTATGATATCAAATAAATCACATATATAAAACTGACTTGCACAGTGTCTGGCAAATGGTAGGTGCTCAATGAATGTGTTTTCCTATTCTCCTGCATCCTTCCAGAATCCTCCCTAAAAATGCCTCTGCAGTTTTAAGCCTCTCTGGAAGAGGCCACGTTCTTTCTAGGTAACAGCTATGTTACCAAATAATGTTCAGGCAGAAACGAACCATTGGAAAGGAAGATTCTTTAGAGATTAGAGAAGAGTGACAGCAAGAATGATAAAAGTGTTCTTCCCAGGAAAAATGGATGAGTACCAAAAATTAGGTTTACCTGATTCAGACTCCTGATTGTCAATCTCTTCAAAAGAAGCCAAAACTGTTTGTAGTGCATGGAGATTTTTCCTTGGCAGTCAGTTTGTTTCTCAAAAGTTTTACCATCATGGACTCAGAATTGTCAATTAATGGAAGCATCTTTAAAGTGCCACTTAATGATGAGAACACATGGACATATAGAGGGGAACAACACACACTGGGGCCTGTCAGAGGGTGGGAAGAGGGAGAGAAATAGAAAAAAAAATAATTAAAATAAAGTGCCATTTAAGATGCATCAGAAAACCCTTCTTTCTGTCTCATTCCCTCATACCTACTAAAGGCACCTCTCACTCCTCAGTGGGCTGGTCAAACCCGATGTCTTCCAGGAAACTCTCCTAGATCCTCTGGGGTAGAATTATTCTCTCCCTCCACCTTACCGTTGTAACTCTTCATTTATGAACACATTATAACTTATCATTAGAGACATTTATGTGTATGACAAACTCTGACAAACTATGATACTAGAAGGCAGGGACCAGAACTTTTCATCTTTATATCCCCCACCATGTACAGAACAGTGACTGAAACATAACAAGTTATAGATAATTGTTTGTGGAGTTTAAGAGTGTGAGGATCTGTATCACACATGCAGTTTTCTATAATGTGATATATACACTCCTAAAAATCACTGCCGTATGCAATATCTTGCAGTATAAACCACAGGACATCTGGGAAAATATGGGATTAGGTGTAACACATGTCAGTGACACATAAAAACAAGATAAGAACCTAGAAAAAAGAGTATCGCACATTAAGTGGTTAAGAAATACACAAATACTGCAATAAATATTGTACTTTACTTGAACAAAATCCGAAGTTTGCTTGCAGAAGTGGGTGTCTGGAAGGGTTGTAGCTTGTAAGTCATTGTAAAGTATTGAAAGAGGATTTTCCGAAATCAGAAAAACAAAAATGTTGTAACAGTAGATGTGAAGGGGAGTGAGGACAGTGGATCATAATACCCCCAAAGACTGTAGACGACCAGTAGACATTTGAGGTGCATGGGGTGGGCTTTGTGTATTCCTTTGCTGTAAGGGCCAGTTGCAAGGGCTGCATTTTTCTGTGTTTACCTAGTGCTTCTGAGGATGAAATTGCACATTTATGAACATGAACTTCATATCGTGTTCAAACTCTTCCTTTATATATTAATTGTGTTAGAGCCAATTCACATTTTCAAAGTGTAGCAGAATCAACTTACCATATTTTATATACAGTATGAAATGTTATAGATTTTGAATTGAAAGTAGTCAGAAAGCTTTACATCAAAACACATTCTCTAGGTTACAAATAAAAAATGAGGGCTATGGTCTCTTTTCAGGATGTAATTAAAGTGGCTAAATCACTTAGACTCATCCCATTCTTCTTTTTCATTCTCTAAAATGAAGATAATGTGTTGTCTTCTTAGCAGACAGGTGCAATATGAAGACTGGGTAATATTCCACAGACCACTGAAGATGAAAGTCATTCTGATAAACTCTGAGGAATAAGCTTTTATAAACTTCATAACAAAGTCATATTCTTTGCATATCAAAGACTGAGCTTTGTCAACAGATATGTTTGTAACGTCTATAAAAAGTTTAGTAGTTGAATGAAAGTCAACATTTTAATATAAAGCATACAGGTCCAGTGGTGCATTGCTTAAAGAGAAATCACTTCCAATTAATTTGTTCATGTCTAGCAATGGCCAGCTGTTCATGAAAAATCATCCCCAACTTGTTCCTATGGCCCTAATAAAACAAAAGAGTGAGAAAGTGACATCATACTGCAGGTTCTCATTTGCAAGTGAGAGCTAAATGCTGTGTAAACATGGACATAGAGTGTGGAATAATAGACATTGGATACTTGGGAGAGTGGGAGGATGGGAGGGGAGTAAGAAATTAGAAAGTACTTAAGGAGTACAATGTATACTATTTGGGTGATAGTTGCACTAAAAGCCCAGACTTCACTGCTATGCAGTGTATCCATGTAACAAAGCTAAACTTATACATTTATACAAAGAAGAAGATGGGAAAAAAAAGAAAATGGCATTATATGTTGCTGGCAATATGGTTATGCAACAGCTTCTTCTGCCTTAAGTTTCTACTCTATTTAACACTATTTTTAAAGGATATTAATGATCATGCTTGACAGAAAAAGACATAATAAAGGTGTTTTAAAGTGGAGATATCAAGTAGGTGATTTGAGGGGAAATATAAAATCTAACTCTGAAAACATCTATCTTTGAGAAAACTAATAAGCAAATAAACGGAAATTTACATCAGGTAAGACATCCACTCTCTACCTTCTTCTCTGAACTGAAATCTGGCTTACTGTCTGCAACTTCACTTTTCCTGCAGTCCCTGACCATGACACTGATTTTCTGATTTTTCTCCTGGTGCCCCATTCTGCACTACCTGGATGTCCAAAAGGCATCTCCACTTCCCACGAGGTAGAAGGAATACCTTCTACCTCACGTAACTATCCCTCTTCTTTGACATTAATGAAACTTGGTTCCAGCCACTTTTACTCCACATCCCTTGTCCTCCACTGAACCTTCTGACACTAATTCCACATTAAATTCAAGACTTTGGTGCCCAGGCCCAAAATATATCTCTGTACTCCCGCTTTTGTGTTGTCCCAGGGAACCTGAACAAGCAAGTGGACAATCCGTTTATACCTTTGCCTCAGAGCCCTAACCTCTGATTTCAACGAAATTCAGCTGAACTTCCATACTCAATTCCAAACCCAAATGGCATATCCTAACCCAGAACCACACCACTTCCACAAGATTCAACTCTTCAGCAGTAGTTTCCCATGGTAACGAATTAATACACAAGAACTTGGTGGCTTAAAACAGCAAAACCTTTTTTTTCTTGAAGTTCTGGAGGCTAGAAGTCAAAATCAGTTTCACTTGCTTTTTTCAGCATCCTGTGGCCTATGTAGATGTATATGTGCGTGTACATATCCACACACAGGCTTACCTCAGAGATATGCCGGGTTTTGCTCTAGATCACCGCAATAAGGCAAGTATTGCAATAAAGTGAGCCACATGAATATTTCGGTTTCCTGGTATATATGAAAGTTATGTTTACACTATACTGTAGTCTATTAATTGTGCAATAGCATTATATCTGAAACACAATGTGCATACCTTCATTTAAAAATACTTTATTGCTGAAAATTGCCAATGGTAATCCGGGCCTTCAGTGACTGATAATCTTTCCACTGCTGGAGGGTCTTGTCTCAATGCTGATGGCTGCTGATTGATCAGGGTGGTGGTTGCTGAAGGTTGGGGTGGCTGTGGTGGTAACACAACAATGAATAACACACAATGCCTCTTCCTTTCATGAAAGATTTCTCTGTAGCATGAGATGTTGGTGGATAGCATTTACCCACAGTAGGACTTCCTTCAAAATCGGAGTCAGTTATCTCAAACCCTGCTGCTGCTTTGTCTACTAAGCTTATGCAATCTTCTAATCCTTTGTTGTCATTTCAACAATGTTCACAGCATCTTCACCAGGAGTATATTTCTTCTCAAGAAACTACGTTCTTTCTTCACCCATAAGAAGCAACTCCTCATCCATTAGTTTTATCATGAGATTGCAGGAATTCTGTCACATCTTCAGGCTCCACTTCTAATTCTAGTTCTCTTGCTATTTCTACCATATCTGCAGTTACTTCCTCCACTAAAGTCTCAAACCCCTCAAAATCACCCAGGAGGGTTGAAATAAACCTCTTTCAAATTCCTTTTAATATTGATATTTTGACCTCCTCCAATGAATCATGAATGTTCTTAGTGACATCTAGAATGGTGAATCCTTTCCAGGAGGTTTTCAATTTTCCTTTCCCAGACCCATCAAGGGAATCACTGTCTATGGCATATAAGAAATATATTTCATATATATAGGTATATATACATGTGTGTGTGTGTGTGTGTGTGTGTATGTTATACATACATATAAGAAATGTATTTCTTATATTTCATAAGGCTATAGTATTTCTTACCATGTCATAATTCCTTGATCCATGGACTGTAATATGAATGTTGTGTTAGCAGGCATGAAAACAATATTAATATCCTTGTAAATCTCCATCAGAGCTATTGGGTGACCAAGAGCCTAATCAGTGAGCATTGTCAATGAGCAGTAATATTTTAAAAGGAATCTTTTCTTTTGAGCAGTAAATCTCAACAGTGGGTTTACGATATTCAGTAATCCATGCTATAAACAGATGTGTTGTCATCCAGGCTTTGTTGCTCCATTTATAAAAGTACAGGCAGAGTAGATTAAGCATAATTCCTAAGGGCCCTATGATTTTTTAAATGGTAAATGAGTATTAACTGGCTTCAACTTAAAAGTCACCAGGTGCATTAACCCCTGGAAATGGTGTGGCTTGTTTCATCTTCTATCCAGGCCACTGAAACTCCTTCTCATCTGTCAAGTTTCCATATAGTGCTTAATTTCTCCAGAAACCCCACCCCACCCCCAGAATGCCCCTGCACACATACATCCATTTCTAGATCTCAGGCTAAGCTACATGAGGCATGTGTTTATCTTGCTTCTTGTTACATTCATTGCCTTTTTTAGCTTTAAAAAATTTCTTGATACATGTTTCTGTCCAAACAAATACAAAGAGAAAGAGAATAAATTTTTAAAAACTCTCCCAAATTTTCGTAAGTAGAAATTATTGTAGTAATCCAAATTATGGAAGGAGTAAGCAGAGGGTGAATGTTGGTGACATTCATGTACTGGGTTGAAGTATGCACTCACCAGACAACTTCTGAGGTTCTGCCCATAAAATATTCTATAATTCTAAAATAAATACTACATTTTAGTCTACTTGATGGTTTATAATTCAGTGCTTTTTGTAAACTATTTCCTTAAAACCAAAGGTCTTGGCAAGCACCAGAACCATTGTTTCACCTCCTTGTGGAATTTTCTCACAGCAATTGGAAAATCCCAATCCTGTATGTTGTATCTATGAGGATATTTGCTTTCAAAATCTATCAGGCTATTCTGTGACATTGCTCAGGATAAGCTAAGATATGCTGAAGTATACACAAGCAGACCTTGAAATCTTGGTGAGTTAATATACAACCCAATGCAAGTCCAGAGGCTTTCTTGGGCAGCCTTCCTCAAAGCCATGACTCCATGACTCCAGGACTCCAGGACTCCAGGACTCTTACGTTCTTTTTTTTTTTTTTTTTGATGGATTCTCATTCTGTCACCCAGGCTGGTACCCAGGCTGGAGTGCAGTGACACAATCTCAGCTCACTGCAACCTCACCTCCCGGGTTCAAGCAATTCTTCTGCCTCAGCCTCCCGTGTAGCTGGGACTACAGGCATGCAGCACCACACCCAGATAATTTTTTGTATTTTTTATGGTAGAGATAGGGTTTCACCACGTTGGCCAGGCTGGTCTCGAACTCCTGACCTCGTAATCCACCACCTCGGCCTCCCAACACATGGTCTCCATAGTCAGCACAAGAAGAGGAAATGAGAACATGGGGGATATGGAGGGAGGTTTATGAAAAGGCCCAGCGCGAAGACGTGTCACATGTGATCACCAAGTGACCATAATATAGTCACATGGTCCAGCCTAGCTACCACAGGGGCTGAGAAATGTAGTCTTCCTACCGGCCCAAGAAGAGGGAATGAGATTGGGAACCATCTAACCATCTGTTATATATATTTTTAGTCCATTTAATTTCCCCCATACATTGTAGCATTATCAAAATCAATTCCTGATTTCTCATTTTATAAGGAGCATTGTGTGAAGTTCATGGGGCCACTGAGACTAAAATGACCCAAAGCTCAAGCTTGATAAACATCAATTATTCATTGGTTCACTCTTTATTCCATGTATAATTTGTAGTACTTGGTAACAAGTATCAAAATAACTATAACAGCTTAGTAAAATAAGAAAGTATTCAAATTTTTAATTATAATTGTATTAATAGTCTCCTTCAATTAATTGTATTAATGGCTAGTTTAAAGTTATGTGTAATTAACAAAATGGAAAGCATTTTTTTGAGATAATGACACTTTACACAATGTATCTCTTTAGTGTCTCTGTTATACATTTCCTTTTATTATAACTTTGCAACATCAGTTACTTCATGCCAATAGCCAACCATTTAGAAGTCAGTGTTGCTAGTGTTATTCATACGGGTCAATGAAGTGCTCTAAAGCAGTTTGCTTCTTCAGCAAGAAAAAACTTAAAGATTTGGACTACAATTTAATATTAGGTTTGCCTTTTAAGACAAGTGTCAAGGAGCCAACTTCACTTTCTTTTCCTATACTGAGGAAATGAAATTATGCTCCTCAAAAATGACTTGAGGCAAAAGACATTAATGGTTCTTCTATTCTCAGATTAGAAGAAAGTAGAGGACCACGTGAGTACCACATGAGATCAACTAGTCATTTCCTGAGACTCTGGTTTGGATTCACAAATAATAAAATGGGAAATAACTGTATTTTTTCATTTATTAGTTATGATAAAGATATTTGCATAATAAGATATTTTATATGTATGTACCATCTACTAGGAGGTTATTTCTTAGTGAAAGATGTGAAGGTTATCATTGTCCTGCATTCTACTCATTGAAAATTGACTGTTTCATTGGCCGTGTGTTCATTCATTCCATATTTCTGAGATACACATTCTGTGCTTCCTAAACAAAATTGAAAATTTTATATTAGTTCTTAAAGTGTTATATTGATATTCCTTTCAAAAGTTATTAATTCTGATACTTTACTATATAGAATCAATATGCTTATATTCTATTTTTCATGTGATCCCTTACTGATTTTATAGAGTACTATAATAACAATAATATGTAATATATATATAATTATATAATGCTTGCTAAGTGTTATAGCTACTCTTCTCAACAGCCCTATGGGTTATGTATTTTTTCCTGTTTTACAGATGAGGACATGCAGGCACAAAGCAGTGAAGTAATTTGTCCAAAGCCCTAAAGTTGAATTGTTGAAACTGGCATCTGAAAGTAAGTAGCCTGGCTTCAGAGTATATGCTTTTAATCGCTGTGTTATACACTATCTCTTAAATGTGATAATATAGTATATTTATTAAGTTATTAAAAGAAACATAAGTTTCTTTGTTGCCAATTCAGAGTCCCAAACATAGTTCCAAATGAGCTTGAATTGCTTTTGTATCAAAATCTACCTATCCTCACCCTGTCTTGCAAATGCTCTAATTTTACAGCTCTTGTTTTCCCCACACTTTAGTTGATTTTGGTGATTAAAGAGAACTGTTCATCTGCAACAAAAGCAAAAGCATTTCTGCCGATAGCAAGAAGTGACAGCTGAAACAGCATTTAAAGTACATCTTGAATAAATGTTCAAAAGCGTAGCCTTAGGGCAATTTCCTGTTTTACTGGAAAATCTACTTTGCTAGTGTCTGATAAAATTGTATGAACAGTAGAAGCTTAATTCTCCAAGGCATGTTCCATGAAGCATTTGACAGCTTATCTGATGAAATCTACTCTACTACCAGTTCAGAGAGACCATGTGCCCCTCACAGAGGAAGCCCCATTGGAATGGCTCTTGTAGCCTTGGGGCTGATGTTATTAGTTCCTAAATGAAGTGATTAGTGTTTCGTTGACTTGTTTTCTGGCAACTGTACATATGCTTGACAAGCCAAAGGTTTTCATCTTGTACAATGAATCCACTGTTGAAAATGACTTGCTTGTGTGTGTGGAAATATTATTAGGGCCATTTAATACTTTAAGCCATCCAGGTGATTCAATAAATTGAGACAAAATTAAGTCATTACTTACATGAGATTGAATGAAGTGTTACAATTAAATGTCTCACTTTCTGTAAACTATGGCAGGAATAAGCCACCATTCATAAATGGAAAGCCAAGGGGACAGCTCAGTGCCTCAAGTCTGCCATGAGGTGGTAGAAGAGAGTATGATTTTTAAAATATGTGTCCTATCCAAAATACGGTCTATGCCAGGTATACTAGCTTATTCTGAGCTTCACTGTCAAAGCTTATGGTGACATATCTAACCACTATTGGAGTCTTTGCATTCCAGCAGTTGTTCAAGGCTCTCTCTCTCTCTCTTTCTGTGTGTATGTGTGTGTGTGTGTGTGTGTGTGTGTGTGTGTGTGTGTGTGTGTAATTTTTACATCAAATATTGATCAGTACTGATCAGCCTGGTTAAAGAAAATATTTTTGACCTGATATAAATGTGATCCTTCAAAAAATGATTTGCAGTGTAGCCTTTGGACTAAGGCATTCCAGCACCAAGCTAGACAACCAAACAGCGTCATTTTGGGGTCCTTGTAGAATTGTTCTTGGTGGTTCCCATAACATTATTTTCAGGGTCCCCATAAGTTTGTGTTTTACTCACTCAGGCTTACATGTGCTATAATATTATAAGGAAAAACATGAAAATTTTGATGATATTTACCATATAGATGCTGTAGAGGATATTTGTTCCTCACATTACGCAGTATCTTCCTTCTGAGAAAAGCCAAGAATACTTCTCTGGGGTCCCAACATTATTCTGCTTTTGAATCTCTGATGAGTTCTTGTCTTGTGAATACTGTGAATGGTATAATTATTTTTCCTCTTCTAGACAGTGGAAAGCCAAAATTGCAGCTCACCCCTAGAAAATGCAACAAAGATTCTGATGGGCATTTTGTGTAATCTGATCTTGTGCCTGGCTTCATACAACATTTTTAACCTGATCTACTCTTGGGATGTTTCTACTCTTCCACTGATTCAACCAACGATAGTATCCATGAAATTTCTATAGAACATGTCAGGGTATAAACAAATGAATGGTTAAATGTCCTAGGGTTAAGCCTATCTGTCAGTCACACTCCAAGGTGATTCTCATGAAGGTATGACAAGGATGAGGATGAAAATGAAGAAACAGATTCTGAGCCTTATGAAGACCTGATAAAGCCAATGACACAAAATTCCTTCATTGACTGGCTCTGCAATGACAAGGAAATTACTTAACTTTCCTGAGTCCCTATTTCCACATTTTTAAGTGAGAAAAAAATATTTTTTGTAAATATTAGAGGAGATAATTCATTCATTTATCCTACTAGTAGAGTAGCTACTATACTATGTATAACAAACTATTCTACACGCTGAGCATAGGGCAAAAGACAAAACAGGAAACGTCTCTACTCTTCTGAATGTACTTTCTTATGGGGGTAGACAAAAAATAAACAAGTAACCAATAAACAAACAAGATAATTTCAAATAGTAGTAAATGCTATGAATGCTGTGATAGATAAATTGGTTGCATGAGTCTTGTTGAGAAGGTAACATTGAGCTAAGACCTAAGTGCTGAGTAGCATCAGTTATATGAAGGAGAGGGAAGAGTGATTTAGGTAAAGGCATTAGCAAATACAATGGTTATGAGATGGAAACACACTTGTTACCATCAAACAACAGAAAGAAGGCCACTGAGGCTGATTATGTTGAGTGGGGACAGAAGGCTTGAGAAAGAGAAGATATATATGGCACTTGCTCTGTGTTCAGCATATAGTCAGTTGTCATAAGTGGTAGATATCAATCACTGTGTTGTACTATTTTTAAGTAAAGACTGGAAAAAAGATTGCATAAAGTTATGCTTACCACTCTTAGCAGGAAAAAAAAAAAAACCTTAAAATTCCTAAGTTCTTCCATGAGCCAGCATATAAAGCAGAAAGCAAGAAAGTGGGGCAATGTTAACTCCCTAAAGAGGCAGCCGGGATTTGTTCTCTGAGCATGAGCGTAAAGCAGAGGCTGTGATCAAAGTACCTAAAGGTGTCATCAACACCCCTCCAGAGCCCACTCCAAAGCCCTGACATTCCAAAGAGCCAGACTCTTAATCGGGATACAAAACTAGGACTGAAGCGGGTTCATCTTCAGTCCACTCGTTCAGTAGAAGCTGCTTCATTAACATGGAGTCAACTGAATTCAATTTCTCCTTCTGGAAAAAGCAATAGAAAGGAACTATAATACAGCCTCTCCTTTTCAGGTATTTGATAATACTAAGGAGACAAGAACATAGGCACGAGAAAAAATGAAAAATTACTACTGTGCAATGGGAAAACTCACTACCCTCTGCAAAGGCTGAACATATTATTACATGTTGCATCATGCCATGGTGTACTACCCCCTCACTAACTCTGTATATAATCATCCTTTAGAAAGACAATAGTTATTTATTACACTAATTACCATAATCATAATGGAACTTTTAGAGAATACATAGTCTTCTGATCATTTCTAACCATTTCAACTATAGCCATCATCCTAAATAGCCTCAAATTCTCAAGCAGCATTTGCTCAATGAGAAAAGTACAGTGACCAAATCCATGTGGCTGACCTGTGAGCAACAACTAGAATTAGGTCAGATTCTTTCTTTCTGATGTCTAGAGGGGGGGTTTCCCAAGGATCAGTATACTCTGTGCTGGAAGACTTCTGATCTCAACCCAGAAAAGCAAAGCAACAATTAAACTGTCACTGCTCACGTATGGTTACACTTCAGGCTACAGAAGCTTGTAGCTCTCTGATAGCCCCAGGAACTTCAGAGCAGAGTGCAGTCCCAACACTCTTCCCTCAACAGTGTTTCAAGAGCCCCAAAAGCATGTCTTGCCGATGTTTAGTGGAATCTGATGCTCTGCAGCTGAGTTCTTTTTACCAGCCATCATGCTTCACAAGCTCATCAGAAAAGACAGCAGGATTCCCCTCAATTCCTAGAGTAGATACAAATGTGGAAAAAAGAATTTTATTTATTTTCCACTCTAAGGAAAATTTAGAGAAAAGATAAGTAGCAGAGACAGGACAAAAAACAAAACCAACAGGCCTCTCTGCTTATGTGACTTCCTGATATCTACGTGACTTTTTAGGTGATAAGAACCATCTGGCATTTGTCGGACAGTTGGGCTTGGCATTTGGATCTTGTTTCTCTGTTGTTATTGTTGTTCGTTTTATGTAGAATAAAAGCAGTTAGAATGGCCCTTGATATCTTGCTTTCAATATTCTCCTCTAAAACCTTAGAACTTTCACATGGAGGACATAAAACTGATTTATCATGAGGTTCTGAAAACAAACTTTTGTTGATTAGCATTCTGTAGAGAGCTTGGTGAAATTGCTTTGGTCATTTAAAGCTGAAGAGCAAATGAAATGAAGACCAAAACTAGACTTTAAAAATTTCATGTGATTCATTGATTCACCTAGAACAACAAATACATTTAGTTGACTCTTATAATAAAATGTTGAGAAGCTAACACCAGCAAATTAGTATTTGTAAAAGCCTGCAAATGTTTAGAAATTCCAAATATTTCCTTTAGTTATAATTTGCCATGGGAATAAAAAAAGAGTTTTTTTCTTCCAAATGCGCAATATGTGATTTTCTTCCAAACACACAATATGCTTTGTAAAGATTAATGCTTTGAATAGGACTTGATTGATGTTAAGACTTAGCATTTGCCACTGAATTTGCCCCTGCACCTCAATGTGATCTGAGCTCCAGGATTTAGGAACATGATGAACTTGCATAGTTTGTATGATGGATAACTTCTTTTCAAAGCACAGAAAAGAAATGAAAAGTAGGTAGACAGGCTTTTTAAGAGTTCACAAGTTTTTTCCATCCCTCTCTGCTCCTTAGCCGAGAACGTCAATACTGGCTCTGAACATGTGTTTCTAGAACTTCATATTTTCGTCATGTAAAAACAACTTAGAGCAATTGCATATGAATTTACATCACTTGGTTTTCAAGTAGTCTTCTCATTGTAAGCTCAAAATCTTCCCCACAGACTAAACCAAAACTTTGCTTCACAAACTTGGGCAAGATTCAAAATATAAATCACAGGTACCTGTCAAGTTCATGTAAGCAGTTGAAGGCTCCCCAGGAGCTCATGCAGAGAAAACCTGCCTAATTCCAGGACCAGAAAAAGAGCCCAGCTCCAGTCAGTGTATAGGTCTGGTTCCCTTCTGCACAACTCAGACAATTCTAAGCAAAGCCTGCCTTCTTCCTCTTCACAGAGAGTTAGCTGAATGTAACAAACACAATTTAGGCAAAAATAGGTAGTAACCTTGTTCAAGGGATGCCTTGGAGCACATCTTGTGTCTACAGATTCATGTACCTCCACGAAATAATAAGCAAAACAAGCAGCCCAATCAACAACTATCTCAGGAGAGAAATTGCTTCCACAAGAGCTCATGGAAGTAGCTTCCTAAAAGCTCATTGTTTGTCACTGGGCACAGAAGTCCTCCTGAGTAATGGCCCTGGAGGAACAGTGCTCCACAACAGGGCCGGCTGCTGGAAAGAGTCTCAGAGCTGGTTATGGAGAACAGTGAAGGCTCAATCTCATCCTGGTCAATCAGGCAAAAGGGTTGGAGCTCAGTCACTCCAAAAGTTGGTAAGGACTTGAATTCCCCAGCTAAAAAGATACTGTGCAGAAAGAAAAGAGCAATGGGGAAAACGGAGAAGCTCGAAAGAGATCTCAAAGTTAAGATCCATAGTCTCCACAGAGGTCTTTCACTTTGTTTACACACTGGTAAATGAGAATAGGAATGAGTTCTCCCTTCCCTCAACCAGACAGAAGCTACGGCATCCAGAAGTGAGTCAAGAAGTTACCTAGTAGGAAATTCTCTTTGAGAATTAAAAGTATCCTTCTCCTTTCCCTCTAAAATAAAGAAGTATTATTTGTAAAATCAGAAAATAAAAGGAAATAGAAAGAAGAAAGGAGAAATATACAGAAGGATTAAGAGAAAGATGAATATCATTCTTCACAGAACTAGAAAAAACAGTCCTAAAATTTATATGGAATCAAAAAAGAGCCCACATAGCCAAAGCAAGACTAAGCAAAAAGAACATCTCTGGAGGCACCTCATTATTCGACTTCAAACTGTACTGCAGGGTTATAGTTACCAAAACAACATAGTACTGGTATAAAAATAGGCATGTAGACCGATGTCATAGAATTAAAAACCCAGAAATAAAGCCAAGTACTTATGGTCAACTGATCATTGACAAAGCAAACAAAAACATAAAGTGAAGAAAGGACACCCTATTCAACAAATGGTGCTGGAATAATTGGCAAGCCACATGTAGGAGAATGCAGCTAGATCCTGATCTTTCACCTTATACAAAAATAGCTCAAGATACATCAAAGACTTAAATCTAAGATCTGAAACCATAAAAACTCTAGAAGATAACATTGAAAAAACTTTTCTAGACATTGGCTTAGGCAAGAAGTTCTTGACCAAGAACCCAAAGGCAAATGCAACAAAAACGAAGATAAATAGATGGCACTTAAACGAAAAATGTTCTGCACAGCAAAAGAAATAATCAGCAGGGGAAACAGACAACCCACTGTGTGGGAGAAAATATTCACAAACTATGCATCTGACATAGGACTAATATCCAGAATCTGCAGGGAACTCAAACAAATCAGCAAGAAAAAATCAAAGAATCCCATCAAAAAGTAGGCAAAGGACATGAATAGACAATTCTCAAAAGAAGACCAACAGACATATGAAAAAAATGGTCAACATCACTAATCATTGGGAAAATGCAAATTAAAACCACAATGAGATACCACCTTTCTCCTGCAAGAATGGCCATTATTTTAAAAAATAAATAAATAAATAAATGTTGGCATGGATGTGGTGAAAAGGGAACTCTTTGATACTGCTAGTGGGAATGTAAACTAGCATAACCACTATGGAAAACAGTATGGAGATTCCTTACAGAACTAAAAGCACAACTACAGTTTGATCCAGCAATCCCACTACTGGCTATCTACCCAAAGGAAAAGAAGTCTTTATATGAAAAAGACACTTGCACACATATGTTTGTAGCAGCACAATTCGTAATTGCAAAAATATGGAACCAGTCTAAATGCCCACCAACCAATGAGTGGATAAAGAAAATGTGGTATATATACACTGTGGAATAATACTCAGCCTGGAAAAGGAATGAAATAATGGCATTTGCAGCAACCTAGATGGAGTTGGATACCATTATTATAAGTGAAGTAACTCAGGCATGGAAAACCAAATATCATGTCTCACTTGTAAGTGGGAGCTAAGCAATGAGGATGGAAAGGCATAAGAATGAGATAATGGACTTTGGGGACCCAAGAGTAGGATGGGAGGGGGATGAGGGATAAAAGACTGCACATTCGGTACTGTGTACAGTCTTCAGTTGATGGGTACACCAAAATCTCGGAAATCACCACTAAGGAACTTATCCATGTAACCAAAACCACCTGTTCCTCAAAGACTATTGAAATAAAATTTAAAAGAAAAGATGAAACAGAGTAGAGAGGGAGAGAAGAAGAAGAAAGAGAAGAGAGAGAAGAGAGAGAGAGAGAGAGAGAGAGAGAGATTGCATCTCTTTAAAAAGAAAACAATCAAACAGTTCCTTCCAGGAAAAGAGTTCTGAGCACAGTGACTGTTAACCTCACTAAACTTTGATGAAGCAGAAGTCAACATTTTAAAATTGAGCTACTTTTTATTTCTCCAGGATAAAAGAAATCCAAGGAGATAGAAGTCCATCCCTTTGGCATGAGCTTCAGTGTTCAATGACATATGTGTCCACACAACTTTCTGATAACATTTTGGAGAAGGAAGCCAAGTGACAATACTATTTACCAGTCCCTTTGCATATGCAATTTCAGTAAATTCTAGCAGCAATTTCTTCACACAGTCATTAATATTTCTACTTCATATACAAATAAACCAAAATTCAAGAGGTTGATTTGGTGAAGGTAGCACAGCTGGAAAAGCAAGGATTTGGACTCAGACCATATAGACTTGGAAACTGGGTAATCTCTTTATCCCCTTGCTACCTGTGAGTCTGACCATCTTATTCAAGAACCATCTCCAGGATTCATTTATTTTAGGAACTCAAGCTTCATGAAACCTAAATGAGACCTTAAAGTCTGGCAACTCAGCTATTTTAATGTTAACATTAGTATGTTGTTAAGCTTAACAAGAATATTGTTGGGTTTTTGTTTTTGTGATTTTTTGAATCAATGCATTTTTTTAACATTTATTTTAAGTTCAGCAGTACAAGTGCAGGTTTGTTGCATAGGTAAACTTGTGTCATGGGGGTTTGGCATCAACGTATTTGTTAGCCAGCTGCTAAGTTGCTAAATAATATGTTTGCTCAATTCATCTCCACCACTGTACTTCAGTCACCCTTGCACAAGTGGTCAGTGGTTCCATCTTGCCAAATCCAGTTATTAAGGGAGTCCTTATCTCATTTAACATGCTTGATAACATTTGATAAACTGTTGGTTATATTCACCATTTTGAAAATCTTTATTCAGTTTGTTTTCAGAACACTATATGGCATGGTTTTCCTTCTGCCTTAGTAAATGTTCCTCTACAGTCTCCTGTGTGGGCAATTTCTCTTCCTGACCTCTAAACATTGTAGCACTCCAGGGCTCAGCTTCCTGTCTGCTTCTTTATCCACATCAACTCCCTAATTCATTTTATCCGCTGCCTCAGCATCAAATATCATCCATATGCACCAGTTGCTAGCTCTCCCATGAGCTCCAGACTTATATTTTGAACTTTCTAGACATCTTTCAATAGATGTCTAATCATCAGCTCGAAGTCCACATATCCAAGACAAAACCTTTGATCTCCCCTGAATTTCTAGTCCTCCTTCAATCTTTACAATTTTTGTCAGTGGGACCACAATTTATTCAGGTGCATCAGTTAAAATTTTAGGAGTCATCTTTAAGTTCTTTTCTTTTCTGACACACTATATTGAATTCAATTATATTACTTCATCTCAACCTTAAAAAATATTTCTAGCATCCAAATATGTCTCCAGTCTCTACTGCCATTGATCTCACATATTCCATCATCTCTCACATATTCAACTTCAACAATGCCCATGCTCACCTCCAGCTTCCTCTATTACAGTTTTAGAGTCTATTCCAAGCACACTATTAATAAAATCCAACCCCTTGCCATGGCCTACAAGCTCCTACATGATCTTGCCCAGCCCATCTCTGTAATCTCGTGAACCTCCTCCCATTCTTCCCTCCCTCAAATCCTTCCAGTAACAATATCTTCCCGTTTTCTATCAAGCTCACAAACTCATTTCTACCTCAGGGCCTTTGCACTTGCTATTCTCTCTGCCTTGACTTCTCCTCCACCAAATTTCATAATTTATCCTCTCTTTTTTTGTATGTGAGATAGAGTCTCACTCTGTTGCCCAGGCTGGAGTGCAGTGGTACAATCTCGGCTCACCACAACCTCCACCTCCCAGGTTCAAGTGATTCTCCTGCCTCAGCCTCCCAAGTAGCTGGGATTACAGGCGTAAGTCACCTCTTGGCTAATTTTTATATATTTTAAGTAGAGACAGGGTTTCACCATGTTGGCCAGACTGGTCTCAAACTCCTGACCTCAAGTGATCCACCCGCCTCTGCCTCCCAAAGTGCTGGGATTACAGGTGTGAGCCACCATGCCTGGCCAATCCTCTCATTTCATCCATACCTTTCAATATTTCCCTTCATCTTTCCCCTGCACTGCATGCTATATGAGGGTTCACTGCATCTATCACTAATGTATTACCTATTGTTTAGTTTATTACCTGTGTTCCAGTAGGATGTAAGCTCCACACGGGCAAGGACTTTGCTGCCTTTGCTTCCAGTGGTATTTACAGTGTATGGAACAGTGCCCGATACATTTTAAGTCCCCAAAAAGTATTTGTCAAGGGAATAGATGAATCAATGAGTTAGTGTAGGAGGATATAGATAGCAAGAGGAAACTGGTGAGAGAGAACATCACAGAAGTGTCCCAGACCAAATGACATTGGCCCTTATATGCTATGAAAAGTGGTTTGGATTCTACTCCAAATATAAGACAGCTACACAGAATCTTAAGAAAAGATGACTATCTGCTTTATGGAGAATGATATGTATGATTTCAGGTAATTGCTTGAAAGCCAATGTGCAAATCAGATTTTTGGTAAATCAAATAATGTTCTTAAGGCATTATAGTGACCTTTAATTTTATAAAATTCAAAAACCATAGGCAGTGGAACTGCTTTCTATTTTATGAAGACAGATTTTCCTCTTAAGGTGGAATAATAGCTGATAGCTATGAACTAAATAGATTTATTTTATTTTATTTTTAAGAAATATCCTTTAATAGCATATTCCTAACAGTTGTTTAGAGTTCTTTGTTAAACAGTTCCATTCACTGAAAGAAAATAGCGCATAATGCATCTCTAAAGAAGTATATTTAGATTTAGCTCTCAAACATGTATATGTAAACCTGTTATAATAAGGTTTTGTGAAAAAAGACGAGAAACATCACTAAGTAGATTTAAAAGAAAAAAAATCTTAATGTGAAAGAATAAATGTTGCCCCTTATTTTCATCTCCTGTAAATTTATCGACCTTGATCCTTTTATTGCTGGTTTGAACAAGCAGAAAACTTAACCTTACTGTCAGACTTTTAAAAGTTACTTTCCCCTTAAGCAGATAGAAAATAACATATGAATATAGTAGCAAGGCATAGTGTGGAAAGGCCACAAAAGGGAGTTATAAGCCAAAGGAAGTTACCTTCACAAGTTGAATTCATTTAAGTCTTGTTATCTCATCAGAACAATATAACCTTCCCCTTTCCAGAGTAAAAGTGAAATCATGTAACTGACTAATAAATCCAAAACAGAAAATGAAGTTCGCTAAAGAAATATAAAACATTGCTTGTTTTTGTCAGTATCATGGCAATGGGAAGTCATATTTTATGATATTCCACAATCTTAAAGTCTTTTAAGCAATAATGGTAACATTACATGCCCTTTTTATGTTGCTCTTTTCTTATTTACAACATTCTTTTATTTTATAAATAAACAGAGCCAATGTTCTAGAGGAATTACCAGGATTGGGAAACTGAGGCAAAAACATGCCTGAGTATCATGGGCTATCCAGTCAATTAATAACAAAAAGAGGTCTCAAATGCAAGGTCTTTGCCTACGCTTGCACAATTCACATTTCCTTTAACAACAGTCACATGTAGAAGATGGATTCAATTAAGATAATAGAAGAAACCAACTCTAATTCCATGAATCATGTATATAGAAACATGAAACAGATGAGTTCATTTGCAGTCAGTTGTATTTCAAGAGAAAGGTTGTGTGGGTTTAAGCAGACTTCCTAATTAAGGGCTAACAAACCCAAACTAAAGATGACACAGCCCTCTGTGAGTAAAACAAAAGGGAGTTGAGCAGTGTGGGTGGTATGAGAGTTATAAAAAATGATGAATTTGGATGATGATAATGTTTCTGCTCAAAGACAAAGCACACTAGAGAATAGAGAATGCAATTTTAAATGAAGAGGAAAATGAAAATTGTGTTCTTTTTGAACTATCCCTCCTCTTCTTAACTGAACAACAATCTCGACATTAAAAGTTATTGCATTGACTATAAGAGTCTTGAAGACAAGAACTGTGTCTTATCACCTTTTAAAAAAGTTCTAATACCAGAAATTCAATGAATATTACATAATACAGAGGAGAAGTTTAGAAGGGGCAGAAACAAAAGAAAGGGAAGAAAAGAGCAAGGTTTTATAAGAGGCCTTATTTCTGATCTTGCAAAAGGAGTAAATGGGCAAAAATGAGGGTCTGCAGAACTTGGGGACTCCCTTTGTTTAAGTATTTGACCTTAATCCTAAGTCAAAACCACTCTCTCTGTCATGAAGACAGCTGTCTAAATCAGAGTCGAGGTTTTAAAGTATACATTTCGAGTGCAGCTTTGCACATTGGCACAGAGTCACAGTTCCTACTCAAGATAACTTGGATCGTGTTCAGAGCTTGCAGACCTAAGTAAAGGTAGGAGGTGGAAGCCCTATTGCCCTGGACCCTGCTTAACTTCCCAAAGTCCCCCACTAATGCCCTGACTCCCATGTTTCCTGGCCTTCTCTGTCCACCGAATTTCTGTAAAGTGAACAGAAGGGCTGTTATCATCAGCTCTGGAAGCCTTTCACTCTTCCAAATATGCTTTACTCACTACTTACAAAATGATCCACAGGAACTTTTAACCTCTGCAAGAAGCAGAAAATCCTCTTTCTCTGGATCCACGAATGAACACAACTGAAATCACCATTGCTGATCTGTTGTTTAAAGATTTGGCATTGTAACCTTCCAGAAAGTAGGCACGGTTTGGGTTCTGTTTTTAAACACAGATAAGTGCACTCTTACCCAGTGTGTTTGGGTGCTTTTGATGGTAATAATTATTCTGAGTGATTTGGTTAAGCTAGAATAATAATTATATTCAATAAAGTATTACCCATGTCAGGAGACACAGGGCTGATCACAAGATTCTAAAAGTAGAAATCTGTTTCAGCAGAAGAGCCTAACAGATCTTGCAAGTCCAGTGGGGCATGGATTGAGATATATTGCCAGTTAATATATGAGGAAGAAAGGAAACATCATAGATCCATGTGTGACATCTGAAATGAGTTCTATGAAAACAAGGGGATAAATAAACTAGGCTGACACACTCAAGCAGGGATTTCAAGCTAAAGGGGCTAGATTAAACAAATGCATTTATCTCTAGCACTCCTCAAGCTCTAAAATTTAGAATGAAGGATAAAAATGATACCAATTAATAAGAACAAAAAGAATTATAGATGAGACTAAAGGAAATAATATATGTCAGTAGCATTTTGGAAGATGGAAATTCCAATCGAAGAGGAGTTACAACTGATTTAATGGAGTCCATAAAACAGAGTCCTACCTGCCTGACATCAGTTCCCACCTCAGCTCAGATGTGGACTGGCGCTGATACAACAGAACTCATTCAATTCTTTAAAAGAAGCAGACTTCCAAAGCCACTCATCTACCCTTACAGCTGGGTGACTATCCCCTCCAACACAGGCACAAAACAGGAGGTCTATTCTCCTGGTGAAGGTGGACCAGAAAGTATCTGCTGGGGGCAACAGTGAATTTCTCTGGAAACAGGGGGATTGAATTGTATTTTGCACATTGAATGTTTTAATGTTTTCATTTTATTAAACTTATGGACTCTATGGCTCAGGAATTCAGACAGAGCACATGGGGATGACATGTCTCCCCTCCACAATATCTGGTCTTCAGCTGGGAAGGCTGCAACAGCTGAGGCAACCCAATGACTATGGCTGAAATTGTTGAGTGGCATCTTCACTGATATGTTTGGCACCTGGGCTTAGAGGACCACAGGCTCAGCTCATCAGGATCATTGAACAGAACATCTACACATGGCTTCTCCATGTACCCTGAGATTTCTCGTAGTATTGAGTCTTCAAGGTAGATAAACTTTTCCGTGGTCTCTCTGGGCTACAAACGTGAATGTCCCCTCTTAATATTGGTAAAGATGTGAACTGAATGAAGCTCATTGCTGATGGAACAACTGCTGTGTAAAACTGTCCAGTAGTTTCTAATAAAATTATACATATATAGAGCAATACGGATAAATTTCAAAAACATTAGATTAAATGAAAGAAGACAAGGAAAAAATAATATATATACACACAATTTCATTTATATGAATAGACAAAAACTAATCTAGAGTAATGGAAATCAAAACAGCAGTACCAACATTATTCCTCAAAGGGGGCACGAGAGAACTTTCAATATTATTAAGTAAACAGAAATTATTGTAGGTGTGATGATAGTATTGTGCTTATGTAGTCAAATCTCTGATGGTAGAAATATGCATACAGCAAGTGTCATGATATCTGTACATTACTTTCAAATTGCTCAGCAAACAATCAAATTGCTCTATATAAAGTCAGAGAGGCAGAGAGGCAGATCCAGCTAAAGAGAAAATGAAAGATTAGAGATGTATAGATATAGAGAAGAAGGTAAAGCAAGCACAGCAAAATGTTAATAATTAGTCTTGCTGAAGTATATATGGATTTTTTTTATAACTTAAACTTTCATTTTAAATTCAGAGGGGAAAGATGCAGGTTTGTTTACTGGGTATTGCATGATGCTGAGATTTGGGGGTATGACTGATCCCATCACCCAGGTATGGGGCATAGTACCCAATAGTTAATTTTTCATAGTACCCAATAGTTAATTTTTCAGTCATTCTGGAACTCAGAATGACTGGAGATATGCCTGGGTATGTAGCAGAGAAGTCTTCCTTGCACCACAGTCTCTGCACAGGGGAGGTGTGATGGCTCAGAGTACCACAGGAGAGTGAGTGCTTCAGATGTCTGGAGATCTGCCAGAGCATGCAACAGAGAGGTCACACCTGCACCAGGATCTCTGTACGGGAAGGACAGGGTGTCTCAGGCTGCTGATCCAGGTGAGGGAGTGCTCTGAATACCCGGAGAGCTGCCTGGACATGGAGCGGAGAGGGCCCTACAGCACCATGATCTACATCCATGAAGGGTGAGGTGGCTCAGGCTGCTGATTCAGGCAAGTGGTTGCTCCAAATACCTGGATTTCTGCTTGGGGATGGTGCAGAGAGGGCCCTACTGCACCATAATCTCAGGTTAGCAGGTTGGGGCACCCAGAAATGATACACATAGACCAGTTCCAGGTCATCAAGCTGGCCCCAGCTATAAGTCCCATCACCCAGGAGAAACTGCAGCTTCGGCAGCTCTCCTCCCACTCCAAGCTTTCAACAGGGGAAAGCACGATTCTAGCACCTACTGCTAAGGAGCTTTCCACAGTTCCGGCTGTGCAGGCCCTACTACACTCCAGAGAAAGTGCTCTAATCCCTGAACTGAGACTAAAATGCACACATGGCTACCCTGCTGGGTTGCCAAAGAATGGCTGACTTTGTATGCACCCGGATTAAAAGTGTCATCCTACTCTTGGTCCCAGGGCTGGGAAAACGCCTGCAGCTTCTTCCTGTGTCTTTCGCCCACAGCAGCTCCAAGCCTCTCCCCAAGCTAGTTCCAGTGATTGGGAGAAACAAAGTGCTCTCCCTCAACCTGAGTTCCTTAAATCCCCAGTGGAAAGGTGAGTAACAGAGGGAGGCTCTCTGCCTCTCTCGTGTACTGAGGCTTCACTCACTGTTATCAGCCAGGCACTGTCACAGAGGCTGTTTTCCTGCATTCTCCTCCCTGAGATCTGGGGTGTCATTCACAATTTCAGTAGATTCTCATTTTCCTTCTTGAATGAAAGCTCACAGAATTGATGTTTATGCACTATCTTGTTGTTTCCAAGTGGCTGAGTCATGTTAAAAGCCTTGAATCCACTGTCTTGGGGGGAGAAATTTCATTTTGAAGCAAACCTCCACACATTGCATCATTTTATCTACAGAATTCAGTGTATATCTCTAAAATAAGTATTTCCAAACTGAGATTTAGAACCCACATGCAGATTTATGTATTTATCAAAGATCATGCTAATAGGTTGAGTTTGAGTTTTCTTTATGCTTTTTGTTTAAATATTTTTTAAAATGAGAGGATAAATATTGCAGCCAGGACCTGATGGGATTGAAAAGCCACTTAAAGATATCATCTAAATGCCTTTAGTTAATCAGTGCAATGTCTTAAAGTCAGGGTATTTAAGAGACTTTCTAAAGGTAGAGTTCTGGTGGGAGGTAGTTTAGACTAGTACACAGGTCTACTGACGCCTAGAATGAATTAGTTTCAAAGAAATTTATATACTTATGGCTGCATAAACTGTAAACTGTAGTAGTATACGCCATCTACTTTGATGACTTAGTATTGTGTAAAGTCAGCTAAACTGGAACTATGCTTCCCAAAATATCCTTCCCTGCATGGTTTAAGTTAGAATTAACTACAAGAGAAACTTGTATGAGATTTATATGGTAGAAGAAAACCAGCAGTCATGCTCACACTGGGAAGATCAGTTGAGAGTCAGGTACTATTGTAGTTCACATCATGCAGATTGTCTCAGATCAGCTGAGTCACCTTGTTGGCATGGGGCAGTATCCAGGCCTCAGTATACAGCTCCTTCTAGATCTTCTTTAGCTTCTCAGTGGCACAGGTACCAGCTCTTTTGCAGTCATTCACATCATCCAAGCAGGAAACTTAGAAGCAGTCAGAGATTACCATGAGTCCCAGTGAGAGATAAACACAGGTTCTAGTTTATTCTCGTGGGTTGCAGTTTGTTCTTGATCTCCTCTGCTTCATGCACTTCTTCCCTTTACAACTTCTCACCCAGCTGACTTAGACCAGCACTAGGAGTAACAAACTTACATAACAACCTACCCAGCTCCCAGAATTGCAGAAAGTAAGTCCCTGTAATAAATCCCCTTTATTACTCAATGTGGTTCTGCTTCTATAATTGAATCCTTGCTGATAAACCTGCATGACAAATTGTACTGAAATCAGTTACAAACGTGTGGCTTAGAAACATTTCAAACTATTGGCTACCATTTTCTATCTAAATAGTTTCTGTTAAGAGCATGCATTTCTGAAAATCTGTAAGTGATGTCACTGAAATGCACATGTAACCTCAATTTGTACATTTTAAGTTTTTCATAGCCTGCTCATCTCCATTATTTAATATGATAAACTTGTAGAAATATATAAGCATTTAGCAGAGAATGTTGTGAGCAAGCTTAATGGTATAAAAGTTAGAGAAACAAATTTTTTTAGCATTCTATAATAGTAGAGATGTTCAATTGAGTTTCCTATTTGTCCAACAAGATATGGCAGGCCCTTTTCAATATCAATTTAGGGGTTTTCTGGAAAGTACATATAAAATATGAGTCCTGATGGACAGTGTGTGCCTAAAGATCTAATAGAGATGAGACACTTTCTGAAAGATGAATAAGTGATGAAAGGAGAAGTAGAGAAAACTAGGCACCACTTCATTAATTCATTCAATCTTTTGTCTAAAAATATTTATTGAGAGCCTACTACTATTCCCTGAAAATAAAGTAGTGAAGAAGACAAATGAAATTCTGCCTTCATTGGAAGTATTCTCATTGGGATGTAGACATAAATAAATGAATAAATGGATGAACAGATAAAATAAATAATATAAATACACATAAATCTATAGAGTCATAAGTACTAATGAAGACAATAAACAGAGTAATGGAGTAGAGAGTGAGTGAGTCTTGGGGTGCCTAGTTTAGCTAGAATGGTCAGGAAGACTTCTCTGAGAAGGTAACATTTGTGTTAAGACGTGGATGATAAGATTAAGCTTGGTTATACAAAGATCTTGGGGAAGAGAATTCCAGGCAGAGGGACAAGCAAATGCTAAATGCACATCAATGTGACAAAAACACAGGGAGAGTGAAGAGTATGGAGAGGCAGGCACAGGCCAGATTGTATGGGGCCTCATGAGCCCTAATAATTGCTATGGTTACAAGACATTTTACTCAGGAAAGAGGCCAGGCACAGTGGCTCCAGCCTGTGATCCAGCACGTTGGGAGGTCAAGACAGGAGATTGCCTGAGGCCAGGAGTTGGAGACCAGCTTGGGTAGCATAGTAAGACCCCATCTGTACACCCCCAGTCCCCAAAAACAGAAAGAAATAAAATTAGCCAGGCATGGTGGTATATGCCTATAGTCCAGCTATTAGGGAGGTTGAGGCATGAGGATTACTTGAGCCCAGGAGTTGGAGGCCGCAGTGAGCTATAGTAGTGTCACTGTACTCCAGCCTGGGTGACAAAGCAAGATCCTGTGTCTTCAAAAAAAAAAAGGAAAATTTAAAAATTAATTAATCAGGGAAAAAATATAATCTGACTTACATGTTGAAGGATCTGTCTGGCTTAGAGGGTCAAGAGTGGGAAGAGTAAGACCAGCCACAAAATTAGCCTTCTTAAAGGCATCTTCCTTGAAGGATGAATCTTTACAGGCATTATAAATGAGTAGGTCTTGGAGGACGTTGGGGAATGGTTACCTTTCTCTTGGGGTTGTCTAAACAAAAAGTAAGGTATATGCAGACATCTGACTATATGCAGACATCTGACTAAGTACTGGCTGCTGGGTTGACTCTACCCTCATATATTGCTGGGTAATAATGGGGCATCAATGCTGGGTTTTGATAAATGAATTGGGCAGTGTAAGTGGGCATTCCCTCATATGGGGAATCTGGTGAGCACCTGTGAGGTCTGGAATGGTATTGCAAGGCCACAGGCTCCAGTGAGTACAGGAGTCACTGTTGGAGGGAAATATGAGTCCCCCCATTACTCAATGATAGTAGGATTCAGACTTCTTACCAATTTCTCTCCCCTGAAGGGAGTTGAGAAAGCTGTCTGAAACTCACATGAGGAACTGAGCTCACAGGCAAGATGCTTAATCGTTAGATAAATATCTTAGTTTGACTGGTTTATCTCTCAACAGACTTGTTCAGTTACACTGTTTATTTCAAATATTTGAAGCTCATATTTCGTAGCTTAGGAAGACTGTGGACAAAATCCTTATGTTTTTATTTGAAAGGCTTCTGCAGCCTTCAACAATAAGCTGTCAGAGAAAGAGAAGTGAGCATGGAATTTTACGAAATGAGCCAGAGAGGCTAACTCAGCTGCAAGGCAGGGTTTTGCTGGAATGGCCAGCAGCTTGAAGCACAGTGTCTGACAGCAGATCCAGGATGGTTCAACAGCTGATGAGTTTGTCGGAGGGCAAATGTAAATCCAGCTATGATCCAGGCTGCTTTAACTGCTAAGAGGTCTGGCTTGTCTCAAATCCTTACATGTTAGAATCATGGTCCTGGAGAGCTTTGACTAAGGAAGGGAGGAAAAGTATAAAATTGGGGCAGGGTATTAGCGGGTATAAGAGCAGGTAGGGGTTAAAAAGTGGTCGCAGTCCTAGGCATGTAGATCATTCTTGAGGCTTTATCCCCATAGGGGGAGTAGAGAACAATCTGGACTTTGGCCAACCAAATCCTAGCATCACTTCAGGAACCACCTGTTGATGGGAATGATGCCGAGTTGGTCAGGATTGACTAGGGAGCCAAGTAAGACTCAGCTGACAGCTGAAATTCTGAAATCCCTGAAGTTGAATAACATACGCCCAAGAGCAACATCTCCAGCAGGTAGATTGACACTGGTTTTTTATAGAAAGTACCTCTTTATTCATTATCACATATTTCTCTTTAACTTTTCTATGAGAACTCTTCTCTGCTCATCATGACCTGTTTGACAGAATAGGCTGATAAGATGCAGGACTTTAGGTAACAAGATATCAAGCACTGACTAAAAAGTTGACATGATCATTGAGATGAGACTTTGGGTTCTATCCTTTTCTATTAGGCTCCACTTAGCTTCCAGACAGAATAGTGATTAAATATCAATTTATGTTTATAGTCAAAGAATTTGTTTCAAAACTTATATTATGTACTTCAGGGGTTGGCAAACTTTTCTATAAAAGCCACATGGAAAATATTTTAGGCTTTGTGGTTCATATGGTCTCTGTTGCAACTACTCTTCTCAGCTGTAGACAACAAGTGAATGGATGAGTATGGCTATGTTGCCTTAAAACTTTATTTACAAAGTCAGGTAATGGGCTGGATTTGGTCCATGGGCTGTAATTTGCTGATAATTCCTCACATCATAATTAGCTACCTACAATCCACAAAGAGGTTGATGGATATCTATAATTTCTCTGTGTTCTTTTTTTTTTTCTACTTACAATGTTATTTTGTATTTTTTCCTAATTATAAGATCCATTTTCTGTTATCTAAATGTTTTAATTAATATATAATAGATATACATATTTGGGGGAACATGTGATAATTCGATACATTCATATAATGTGGAAAGATCAAATCGAGGTAATTAGGATAATGTCCCCTTAAATATTTATCTTTTATTTATGCTAAGAACATTTGAATTATTCTCTTCTAGCTCTTTCGAAATGTACAAAAGATTATTGTTAACTATAGCCACTCTACTGATCTATCCAACACTAGTTTTTACTTTTTCTAACAGTATATTTGTATCCATTAATCAACCTCTCTTCTCTGCATTCTTTAGAATAGTTTTTTTGTTGAGATACCTAGGCCTAGCATGAAACATCTGCTTGACCACCACTCAGCAACCTGAGAAAACTATAAAATGTGTTATATCCGGGGCTTTTTCTTTATGTTTTGGAAACAATCAAACTATTTGCTGTGAATCAAAAGATTATAGTTATTTACTATCTTATTCTAATTTACTAAATAGGAGGTGAATGGCAGAAAGCTCTCTGCAGAGTGAAAAAACAATCAGCACGTGCAGGTGCTCTCCGGCTCTCTACTTTAGTAGCTAACCTGTGGTGTGAATAATCAACACTTTTGGAACAGAGCTTAGCATGTGTACTTGTTTTCTCTCACCTAGAGACGATGACTAACTTGGACCCATGAGCACAGATACAGAAGAATGAAAGGAAAACTTCCAGTGTTCCCGAATCACCTTGGCACAACTCTCACTACATCTTTCCCACAGAGAACCCTCAAAACACTAGTTTATAGACAGACAGTGTGCAAACCCTCAGAAACGTTATGGCAGGCACTGAGAGAAAACGTGCTCAGGCTCTGGCACAGTCAGGAGTATTGAATGCAAGTTCCTTGAATTAAAGTATCGAATAAAACCCAGCAGATAACACATTGTCATTGTTCTCGACGTTTATCAATCCAGTAACGAGCCTGATGCAATCCAGACTCATCTATCTCAGCAGGATTTCCCAGGTCATCTTTCTTAGAACAAAGCACTTCTGCTTCCACACTGAAAAGGATGAGAACATTGCAATTAGTCAGAGTGTCGCTGGTAACATGATCTGAATGGGATTCCCAGGACCCCAGTGAGGCAACACGAGGGAATTCATGTGAACCTGCTTTGAGCTGTTCATAAGAACAACTCAACGTTTTGTTATTGATATTTTTAGCTATCTTTGTGTTCCTAGGACTTGGCTGGATGCACTAGATTGGTACAAGAAGATCAAAGACAATTTTTCCTTCAAAGAGCTCCCATTTGGGAGAAAATAAAAACCTCCTGGTAGCCAAAGACTTGTATTTGTTTGCATTTCTTCTCCTTCCTGCAGCCTCTCCTTTTCCTCTAATGATTTCACAGAGGCACGGCTTTGGTTGGCACAATTTAATAAAATAGGGTTTCTGTTTGAAAAGGCTAAGAACGGATGAGCTGAGTCTTTTGACAACCACTCTATGTGAGACATATTTTTAGATACTTACATTTATGTCTCCTTTATTTTATTTTTACGTTTCAAAACCACCAAAAAATGCAAAATATAATAAAACAGACATCTGTGTACTATTACAAAAATTCAATACACTTTAATAATATCTTTCCCTATTGACTTCAGAACTTTTTTTAAAAAAGATATTATAGTTGCAACTACAAGCCCAATCCCTCATCTCCCCACTGCCCACACCCTGAAAAATCATTGTTCTAAATTTGAGGTTTAGTTTTCTTGGATTTTTCAGTTGTATTATAATTGCATACAGTTTATGTGATTTTTTAATTTTGTTTCGATATTAACATTTGCATAAGTGCTATCATTTTGAACATATCCTTTGTCACTTGTTTTCTTCATTTAGAATTATGTTTTCAAGATTTTTCTATGCTGTTCCACATAATTTAGCTCCTTCAGTTTAATTACCACATGGTCTTCCACTAGGTACCATGGTTTCTTTACCTGTATTCCTTCTGATTTTCATTTGATTTATTTTGATAATTTTGAGAATAATTTTGATTCTTATCTGGTTTATTTCCTATTTTTTGCTATTATAAAAAAATACCTCTTTTATCTTTTCATACATCATACATATGTTTTGCATTTTAGGTACTTATTTTGATGCTCTCTTCTTTTGGGGAATATTAATGAAAAACAAATTTTAAAAAATTTTTTCCAACTTTTGTTCTAGGATCAGGAAGTTTACGTGCAGGTTTGTAACATGGGTATATTGACTGAAGGTAAAGTTTGGGGTATGAATGGACCCATCACCCTGGTAACGAGCACAATACGCAAGAAGTAGATTTTTCAGCCCTTGCTCTCCTCCCTCTCCTTCCCCTCTAATACTCCTCAGTGTCCATAGATGTCATCTGTATGTCCACGAGTACTCAATGTTAAGCTCTCACTTTTAAGCAACACCATGCAATATTTTATTTTCTGTTTCTGCATTAGTTCACTTAGAATAATGGCTTCTAGCTGCAACATGTTGTACAAAAGACATGATTTTATAGTTTTTTTATGGCTGCATAGTATTCCATGGTGTATATGTTTTCTTAGTCCACCATTGATGGGCATTTGGGTTGATTCCATGTTTTCACTATTGTGAATAGCACTGTGATGAACATATGGGTGTATGTGTCCTTTTGGTAGAGCAATTTGTTTTCCTTTGGATATATACCCAGTAATGAGATTGCTGGGTCAAATGGTAGTTCAACTCTTAGTTATTTGAGAAATCCCTAGATCACTGTCCACAGCAGCTAAACTAATTTACATTCCCACCAACAGTGCTATAAGCATTCCCTTTTCTCTGCAGCCTCATTGGCCAGCATCTATTATTTTGTGACTTTTAAATAACAGCTATTCTTATTGGTATGAGATGTTTCTTGTGGTTTTGATTTGCATTTCTCTGACGACTAGTGATGATGAGCACTTTTTCATGTTTGTTGACCACTTACACATCTTTTTTTGAGAAGTGTCTGTTCATGTTCTTTGCCCACTTTTTAATGGGATTATTTGGTTTTGCTTCCTGATTTAAGTTCCTTATAGATTCTGGATATTAGACCTTAGCTGGATGCATAGTTTGTGAATATTTTCTCCCAATCTTTAGGTTGTCTATTTACATCTTTGATAGCTTCTCTTTCTCTGTAGAAGCTCTTTAGCTTAATTAGGATCCACTTATCAACTTAAAAAAAATTTTTTTAAAGGAGAAATGTTCAACTAGCCCCTTGTGCTCATGTGTACATATACACCCAAAATGAACAACATTCCTCAAACACTGGTTATGAATTACAAAAAGTTTGTATTTTCATCAACTGCAGTATCCTCTATAGTATCAGGAAAGCAACTCAGCTTTCATCTGTTAGCTGTCTGAGGTTTCTTATTCTCTAAGGGTTTGCTATTCCATAACCAAAGGGAGAAGATCTGCATTCACAGGAGAGAAGCTATGCAAGTTCTAAAATGTGGCTCATTTCTGGTATTTAGAAATAAGAGAGGTTTTGAAGTTATCTCCAAACTGTGATTTAAAATGGTTGATTCTGGGATTTGAAAATACAGAAACTTGCCGTTCTATGTTTCTGATCTGTGAAATCCTAAACTTCTTTTCTCTACACATAGGCCTATTTCCTTTTCAAGCACTGAAATGACAGTCTTGCTTCTGGAGTTGCTCAGGCACTCAAGCACAGCAACCCTGTTGGCAGGGGTCACTTCTGGGAAAGAAGTGATAATGAGCTTGGTCCAGCTGGGCTGCTGGAAGCCAGTCCCTGAGCAGTGGGGGAGATGAGTGTTTGGGGTTGCCTCCTAATGTTAAGGGACCTGAGAGCATGTGTGAGAAGGGAAGGATGTGGTGCTGAATAGTTATAATAACTTTCTAAGAGGATTTGGGGTTTTTATAATGAGATTTTTTTTAAAAAAGGAAGAAGAAAAAAAGGAGCATGCATTTTGGAGTAAAGCCCAAACCAGGAGTAAAGAGCTCTAGCAAATTTGTATTTGGGGCTTTGTCCACCAGGCAGTGTGTTAATCCTCCTCTCCTTCCGAATATGAGGCTCCTTCTCTTCAAATTTCACTCAGAGTTCAAGTCAAGCCCATGCTACAGAGTGCATGTTCTCTCTTATTTTCCAGTGCCATTCTACTGAGTCCGCGCTTCCTCCCATACTCAAGTAGCCAACAGGGCTATTGTCCCTTCCTGGTAGTCCCAGAAACCAGAAAAAAATCATGCCAAGCTGAAGACCTGTCACCTGTCCCTCCCAGAACCAAAGCATTGGGCTGTATTTGCAACCCACACCCCTCTAAACCTCTTCAGATTCTACATGTGTCTATCATCACCATCATACTGGCCTCTTTCCAACTATATTGGTCCTATATTAGACCTATATTGTCGACCGACAGCTTGTCTATTATATCAAGTACCTTGTCGATCAACTCAAGGTCAAAAACAGCATCAAAGGTTACTTATGATTTAATTCATACACAAAGTTTTGTTGCATGTCTACTAGGTGTCAATTACCATGACAGATTCTAGGAAGAAGACATAGCCCTGGTCTTGAAGGGGCACAGTCTGCTGAGGGAGACAGACAAATCTATAGGCATTTACCATGTCGAGGTGCTATAAGACATAGCAGTCACAGCCAAGACATCCCAGAAAAGGTATCAGGCGACTCTGGAAGTAGGGAATGGAGACAAGAAAAGGGTTGTGGGAAGTGCATTTTGAGCAGAGCAAGCAACAAATGCAGAGGACCAAAGGCAAGAGAAGGCAGATCAAGTGTCACCACTCTATAAGTAGAACATGGGTAAAAAGAAAAAATATGAAATTCACATAGGCAGCTCTACTCAACAGACTTCAGGCCCTTTAAAAATGGAGAAACATGGCTGGGCGCAGTGGCTCATGCCTGTAATCCTAGCACTTTGGGAGGCCAAGGCAGGTGGATCGCCTGAGATCAGGAGTTTGAGACCAGCCTGGCCAACATGATGAAACCCCGTCTCTACTGAAAATATAAAAATTGGCCAGGTGTGGTGGCGGGCGCCTATAATCCCAGCTACTCGGGAGGCTGAGGCATGAGAATCACCTGAACCCGGGGGGCAGAGGTTGCAGTGAGCTGAGATCGTGCCACTGTACTCCAGCCTGTGCAAGAGTGAAACTCCGTCTCAAAAAAAAAAAAAAAAAGTTAGAAACATGATACAGTCAACCCAATGTCTCCCAAAATATAATTATTTGAAGCAAATACACACTTAGGGCCAGTATTATAAACTGTGACAATAGGGATGTAGTAAGTAAAACAAAGGGAAGGACATTTGCTCCCTGTCTAACTAGAGTATGTGGACCCTCCTGACTATTTTCTGTTGATGAGTCACAGAGTGGTGTCAATCCAGACCATGACTGTAGGGTGAGACTGTGGTGGGTCCAGAACAGAGGTGGGAAGAACAGATTCAATATACTATATTTCCTTCTAGAGTCACACTTAGATTTAAGCCTAGAAAGTCTTAATAGTCTAAGAACATCAGATTAGACAGCTTGATTTTGTTGTGTTTGCGGATCAGAAAAAGCCTCTCTCAAGCACCTGAGAGTTTGAAGATAAGACAGCATGCTGTCTCATCTGCAGGGTAGCACTTCCCCTTGCACACTGGTTAAGAAAGTCCTGTCGGCTGGGCGCGGTGGCTCAAGCCTGTAATCCCAGCACTTTGGGAGGCCGAGGCGGGTGGATCACGAGGTCAGGAGATGGAGACCCTCCTGGCTAACACGGTGAAACCCCGTCTCTACTAAAATACAAAAAAAAAAAAAAAAAAACTAGCCGGGCGCGGTGGCGGGCGCGGTGGCGGGCGCCTGTAGTCCCAGCTACTCGGAGGCTGAGGTGGGAGAATGGCGGGAACCCAGGAGGCGGAGCTTGCAGTGAGCCGAGATCGCGCCACTGCACTCCAGCCTGGGCGACACAGCGAGACTCCGTCTCAAAAAAAAAAAAAAAAAAAAAAAAAGAAAGTCCTGTCTGTTCACAAAAGAGGCACGGAGGGAGCCACCAGTTGGCATATACAGCAGAAGGTCAGGAAGTCAACATCAGTGTGGAAATTAAGAGCGGGGCTTTACGACAACTCTGAATCAGCAGAAAATATTCCTGATTGCCATGTCCTCAGCCGCCATGGTTATTGGGCCTTACTTGGACCACGTATGCGAGACTATAAACCAGAGAGCGACAGACAGGACAAAGAGGAAAAATGCAAGCAGGAAGAAGCAACGAATAAAAGAATTCAACTAATCCTCTTGGTTCAGACAAAAAAAAAAAAATAATCATAGCACTTATGGTTTTGACAGGACTGATTCTCAATTGCCAAGCATAAACCAATGTTTGCTTAGATTCATACACTATAAGTAATTTACTTACCAGAATTGCTAGTCACTGGAAAACTTCTGAGCACATTCGAGTTTTGAATATACCTAGAGCAGATACTGCCCTCCTGAGGACGGTAGTGATATTGCTGATTGTCTTGTAATAATTTTAAATAAACTTCTGAAGGCTACCCAGGTGTGTACCCATTTGCATCTATAAGTTAGTCCATATTGATTTATTCAGAAAAAAAAACTTTTTTTGCATAAATACATTTTAGTGTTTTTTTCTGTAAAGAAAAATGTTTCCAGATTACTAATTAAAACATGCGTCCATTAAGACTGTTTTCCTGTCATGAATCATAAAATCCATTTTGTGAAATCTATTCCGTGAGTCACAATCAGATTTTTTAAAAAAAAAAAAAAAAGATGTCAAATAAAACAGAAAAGAATAAGTAGAAAACATTAGAAGGGATTCCACAGACCCTTAACATGACCTGTGTGCACCAGGATATGGTCATCATGAAGTGTAAGGAATGTAAGACTTGACTGATGGGATCACGTGAATGCATGCCTTAGCTAGGAAGTGGCATGTGATCCTTTCCTCACTAGTATCTCATTTGATTTGCTGGCCTGTGATAGTTAATTCAACCATGAACATAATGGAACAGTGTGGTAGGCAGGATTCTAAGGTGGCTCCCAAGATCACTGCCCCTTAGTGTGCACATTTTGTGTAACTCCCTCCTAAGTACAGGCTGAATGGGTGCATAGGATAGAATTTGACTCCCATGATTGAGTTACTAATGTGCTGACTTTTTGGTCAACCAAAATGGAGAGTATCCTGGTGGGCCAAATCTAAAGTCAGATTTATTTTATTTTATTTTATTTTATTTTATTTTATTTTATTTTATTTTATTTTATTTTATTTTATTTTTGAGACAGAGTCTCGCTCTGTCGCCAGGCTAGAGCGCAGTGGGACGATCTCTGCTCACTGCAACCTCCACATCCTTGGTTCAAGAGATTCTCCTGCCTCAGCCTCCCAAGTAGATGGGACTACAGCGGCATGCCCTACGCCCAGCTAATTTTTGTATTTTTTAGTAGAGACGGGATTTCACCAAGTTGGCCAGGATGGTCTCAATCTCTTGACCTCGTTATCCACCGGCCTTAACCTCCCAAAGCGCTGAAATTACAGGTATAAGCCACCACGCCCGGCGACAAGTCAGATTTTAAAAAGGCCTGGGTCTCTCCAGAAAGACAGTTGTGAAGCATAGAGGGCATTAGGAGAGGCCACAGGAAAAGGTACTGTTGGTGATCGTTAGGAACTGAGCTGGACCCCGGGCTGACTCCTCACAGAACAAGGGCCTCAGCTCAAGGAACTGAATTCTGCCAACAATAGGAATGAACTTGGAAGATGATCCCCAGCTTCAAAAAGAAAGGCAGCTCATCTGACATTTTGATTTCAGCCTTGTGACCCAAAGTAGAAAACCCTGTCCAGCCAAAACTGGACTTTTGGCCCATAGACACTGTGAGATCATAAATTTGTTGTTCTAAGCCCCTAAATTTGTGGTAATTTGTTATGCAGCCATAGGAAACTAATGCAATTAATGTTCCACAATGTAATTTTGTATTTTACAATTAACTGTGAAACAAAATGCAGCATAACTTTATCTTTTGCAAAAACGTTGAGACTTTCCACTAGTTTGAGTGATGAACTTTCAGTATTACTGCAGGATGCCTCTCCCAGTATTTCCTAAGTTCTTGACAATTGTTACTTTTTCTTTATAATAGTTAAATCATCTTTCAAAATGACTTTGTTATTAGAAGGAAAAAGAAAAATGACATACAAAATGCAAAGGCATGATCAAGTTCAAATTTAACTACTGGATCCAAAAGTGCAAATAGTATATTAAGAAAAGTGTTGACTCCACTCATCAAACTTCTGAGCATTCATCTGAGCACTGTCCTTTAAAAAGGGCAAGATTTTATAATGTTATATTATATTTGTTTTATTGATTATACAATGTAATGTCAGACCTAGGCACATATACTTTTTGAACTAGTCTTCAAATTAAAGCTTACACATTTCAAAATTGAGATACCTGAAAATACAAAATGTTGAATTTATTAATAAGTCCCTTGAATATAATTGAAAAAGAAAAATAGTGAAGCTTAGCATTATTTTGTAGCTTTTCTACAACTATTAGCAAGTCTCATATTAAAATAGGACTGACGGATTATCTGATAAGCTTGACTACATGGAAGAGAAGTGTTTTACAGTCATGCAGAACGTAAAAACCATACCTGCAAGCTCAAAGAAATCTAAGACTTTTTTGTTAAATGAAGCAGTTATTAACTCCATGGAAATATATGAAATCAATGAATGATGTTTTGACCAAACTCTTGTTTATATTGGGAAAGTAAAGGGAACTTCATACAAAAGAGCTGTAGTGGACATAAGTACTGGTCACCAGTATTTCCAGGTCTCTCCTCCTTCCTGGACACAGGATAATATGTTTCCCTGCTTCCTTTGCGGTCATGTGACTAGTGGTGGTAATAGACAGTTATAGGAGATGACACGTGTCCCTTTTAGTCTGAAGCACGAGGGACCTAGTTGGTGCTCTATTTTACATATTCTCTCTCCCTGCTGTTATAAACCCTGGCACCTTGTGTTGCTCCCAGAATTTACTATAGGGAAGCATTATAAGGTAGAGTGACTACATAAAGCAAGCCTGCTTCTGCCCTCTATCGAACGTAGACCACAACCGAGAAATAGTTGTTTTTAACCTGAGATTTGGGGATTATTTCTTACTGCAAGACTATGTACACCAGGAATTGGCAAACTCTTTCTGAAAACCATAAGTGAATATTTTAGGCTTTGCAGGCCACAGTCTCTGTTACGTATGATTTTTTTCAATAACTCTATAAAAATATGAAAATCACCCTTAGCTTGTAACAGAAGAGTAGGCTGTGGGTGGAATCTGGCCCATGGACCATAGTTTGTGGCCAAGTTCTAGACAACGGTGGAGGGGACTATCGGGGGCTGACAGCTTTCTCAAAAGCTAAGATGGCAGCTTCAACATAGGAGGGCTGGGAATTCACACCCCTCCGGAACATCCTCAGTCTTGACTGATGGGAGGAGGTGTATACATACTTCAGCTCCTGAGCAGGCTAGCCCTGAGGTGTGCATTTATGTCTCAGAATTTTCTTGTAGAATTTTCCAGTTGCCCACAGTGCTAACTTACTTAATAAGTCTTCTTTATTGCCAGTTTTCCCAGTTCTTCCTCAAATCCCCACCTACCTATGATATTTCCTGCACCTTCCAATTAAGCTACTTACCTTGTCTCAGGATCTGCTTTGGGGCAAACCAAACTAACATACCTATACTTAGGAATATACCATTAGTGCAGGAAATTGAGTGTTTCTACGACAAAAATGTAAAATGTGTGCTACTCGGCAGTCAAGCAGGGGGGCATTAGGAAAATGGTATCAGAAGCAGAAAGCGGTGATTCATGTTCTGCCATGGTAAGCATCTGGTAAAGCCTGTAACATCTTAGTCTGCGAGACTGTGGGAGAGCGGACCACAGCCCTCACTCACTCTAACCCTTGGATGTGATGTGCACTAAAAAGAATCTGCCAAGCACAAACCACCAAATTGGCTTAGCTCTGTTAGAACCAAGTCTTTCATCTATATTCCCATCTTCGTGCCCCACCTATATTTTCCTTCCAGTCTATCTACTGCTTATGAGGTGAATACAATCATCTCCATGGTGGATATGGTACTTCTCTGAGCATGTCTCTCTGCATAGCACAGGGGCAAAGCTAAAAATCACATCTATCAAACTTCCTTGCTGCAAGGATTCCAGATGTGACTTAGGGCGCACCCATCACTATTGCAGGAAAGGTGACAGTTCCACAGTTTATGGTGTTTCTGTTGGCAAGCACAGCCATGAAGACATTGCCTTTACTGTGTGGCAGCCTTGGCAGAGGTCCCCACACATGGTCTATGACTATCCACTTTCTGTTGGTGCAAATGTGGCAGACATGACGACACAGCCATGATGCTGCTTCCTGATCCCTGGACCACAGTTAGTGCAGTGTGTTAGTGGGGCCAACAGTTCCAGTGGCAGCTTCAGATTCCCCACATCCCTGTCTCTGGTCACGTTAGCAGATCCCCTGGCAGGCCAGGTCTGTGCTGCTATGCTAGGGGCTGTTCTCAGAGGCCCACCCTAATTGGGCCTGCCAGTCCTCCCAGTGATCTTGTAGGCACTAAATTCCTCTACCAAATTCTGCTTATGTAAAGGATGCAAAATTATAGCTAGATAGAAGGAATCAGTTCTGGTGTTCTGTAACACTGTAGGATAACTACAGTTAACAATAATATATTTTTATATAGTTTCAAATAGAAGGAGGATAGTGAATGTTTTGTAACACAAAGAAATGATAAATGTTTGAGATGATGGATATGCTAATTACCCTGATCTGATAGGTACTGAAACACCACCATATACCCCCTGAATATGTACATTTATTTATCACTCATAAAAATAAAAATAGGGCAGGCAGGGTGGCTCATGCCTGTAATCCCAGCACTTTGGGAGGTGAAGGTGGTAGGATCACCTGAGGTCAGGAGTTCAAGACCAACCTGGATAACATAGCCACACATTGTTAAAAAATGTTAAACTTAAATGGATATGGTGGAGTGTGCCTTTAGTTCCAGCCACTCAAAAGGCTGAGGAGGGAGGATCACTTAAGCCCAGGAGGTTGAGGCTGCAGTGTGCCACGATTGTATTACTGCACTCCAGCCTGGAGTGACAGAGCAAGATCCTCTCTCTAAAAAATAATAATATAAATGAAAAAAAATTTAAAAATTCTGCCTTAAAAATCCTAATTAGTGCTAGGGTTAACTAGCAGTGAGCCTGGCTAACATAGAATTAGATATCATTCTTGCCTTCACATCTTCCCTCAGAGAGACCTAGCTCCCCACTCCTACTTTGCATGAGCTACGAGGCCCTCCCCAAATTGGCTCCTGCCCAGCCTTCAGCTTTGTCTCTTACACCACTTCCTTACATCCTGCAGTGCAGGATGCAAATTAAACCAATTACAGTGCAAATTAAACCAATCCCTGATTGACCTAGCAATGTAACTTCAGTTCCTCGCACACACCATTCCTTTGTACATACTGCTCTCTCTGCGAGGAATGCCCACCAGCCTTGTGCCTGCTTCCACTCCTGGTTCTCTTTAATTTATTCTCATATAAAGATAGAGTAAGTTTTTTAATTTGCTCAACTCACTCCTTTTGAACTGGGTTCAAATCCAACTTCTGCCACTTAAGAGCTCTGCGTCCTGGCGTAAGTTAACCTTTCTGCACCTGGGTCTCCCCATCTTTAAAATGGAGATAATAATAGTATTTACTTCCAGCAGGCTGTGTGAGGATCACATAAGTAAAACGTTCTAAAGAGCTACACAGAGTATCTGGCACATAGGAAAAGCATTATGTGCCGGTATTATTAAGAAATCATTTCCACTGAATTTGAAATAAAGTTCAAAGTGCTTCATGTAGCCTTGAGGTTCCACAGGATTTTCCCTCTGCTTCTTCCTCCAACTCAGCTCTTACCTCTTTCCCCTTAGCCAGGGCTGGCTTCACTGGTGTGCCACCTACACGGTATGCAGGGGCCCATGCTTAAGAGAGTCCCAGGCTTGGTTTAATACTCCACTGTCACCATCCTGAAATTCTTAATATGTTTTCAACAAGGGGCCCTGCCTTTTCATTTTGTGCTAGGTCCTACAAATGATGTCACCAATGCTGACACCAGCACACTGAGGTCCCGCCATCCCAGCCTTCTGTTGATCCCTCAAATACCCCCAAATCTTCCCTATCTGTGCCTTTCTCCTACTCTTCACTTGATTAACTCCTGTACATTTTCAGCTTAAATATCCTTTTCTCAGAAGAAGAGGTCACAAGGATGATTATTTAAATGGGATACCTTCAGAGAACCCCCATTGAAATAATCCTTTTTCTCTTCCTCTCATTCCCTACCATTCTATATCTCAGCCCCTACTTTTTCCTTTGTAGAAAGGAAATAGTATTTTGCTTATTTGATTTGAACTTTTCTCACTAGAATCAGGAATGTAATTTCCATGAGGATAGGAATCATGCCTGACTAATTGGCTATTACACCCTCTGCATCTAGCACAAAACCTAACAAATAGTAGACCCTCAATAAATATTTGTTGAATAGATAAACTCAGGGCCTAGCGTAAAATAATAACACTTAAGTTACCTGGAAAACCTTCTTGTCCCATCAAAGTTGATCATTTCCTCTGTCCCAAAACCACTCTGTGTATCTTTTTCTATCTTTTGTCGACACAATGCTGCATTGTTTATATGACTGTTTTCTCTGAATTTCAGAGAGCCTAAAAGTCTGTATATGATCTCTTCTCCCCAGTCCCAGGCTGACACTTGAATTGCACATACATAGGTAAGGTATAACACTAGGGGTCCTTATACTGCCTAGAAGAATGGTAAAGGTAAAGATTAATGCAGATGCAAATTGTAATTTCTTGGGTAACCACTAAAAGAATAGCAAAACAATTAAGAGTATAATTTTCAAATTAGTAGGAAATTAAAACAGAATGATAAAGCCATCTAAAGTAAGACCAAAATGGAAACCAAAGGAACAGATACAACAAACAGAAAGCTCATAAAAAGGTGACAGATTGAAATCTAAATATATTATTACTTTAAATACTAATGGTTTAAATGCTGAAGTTGAGTCAACAATTTTCATACTAGATTTTTTTAAAAAATCAACAAACTATATGATGCTTAACATAAGAATTCTAATAGTTTGAAAGTAAACGTTTTAAAATATATATTATATAAGCACAAAAGAAATCTGATGTGTTTAAAATTTAAAGTCCTTAACATAGTCTTGATATCAGAAAAGTAGATTTCAAAACATTAAAAAATGATAAAGAATAGTTCCATTGATAATAGGTCTACTTTGCCAGGAAGATAAAACATGTTAAATATGTATACACCAAAGTCATACGGTGTATGCCAAAAAACATAAGCAAATTTGACAGAACTGTAAGGGGAAATAGTTACATTCGCCATTATAGAGGGAAGTTTTATCACAACTCTTGGAAAGAGAATAAGTATATACAACATTGGATTGTAAAACATGACATGAGCTGACCTCTAATTCCTGAAGGCTTCACCAGAGATTTATCACATATTTAAGGGAAAAATAATTCCAATATTACACAAATTCTTCCAGATAGAAAAAGACAAACTATCCCCAACTCACTCTGTGAGATTAATGCTATCGTCATTCCAAAGCTTAATAGAGACAGTTTTTTAAAAATTATAGACCAATTTTATTCATAAAATTGGACAAAAATCCTAAGCATTAGAAAATCAAATACATCTCTCTTTAAAAAAAACACAATCATAACTAAATGGGGTATATCTCAATAATTCAAAGTGGATTCAACATTTGAAAAATCTGTGTTAAAGTCAGCATATTACCAGATTAAATGAGATAATCATTTTAATCTACTACTAATAATAGATTATTAATAGAATCATATTTTATAGATGCAGAAAAAATCTGTTAAAATTCACATTCTTTCACAATAAAATAATACTATTAGCAAATTTAAAACTAAGGGCAAAATAGAGAGCTTTTTTTCTGAAAATAGCAAAGAGAGAAAGATACCTTTTATTATATATTTAATATTGCATCAAAGACCATAGGCAAGAAAGAAAAAAATATACAAATAGGAAAGGAAGAAATAATCTAACATCCATATGTTTGACTGTATGTACAGATACAGTTTCTATGTATTCTAAAGACAAGTTAATATAAACCAACACAAATTTAAGGTTGTTGAATAAAACATTAAAAAGAAACCACTAGAGATAAAATTTTTTAAAATATCATTTACAATAGCATAAAAAAATCAAATACTTAGAAATTAATCCGGCAAGATTTCTCCATAGAAAACCTATACAATTTTACTACTAGATTTAAGAATACTTGAATCAGTAAGAGGTAGACCATATTCACAAATTATAAGACTTGAAATTGTAAAGATTCAATTTCCCCCAAATTGAATGCAAACCCAATCAAAATTCCAATAGGATATTTTTCTTGAACTTGATTGACCTGCTTGCTCAAAAATGTATACGGAAATGCAAAGAGACAAGAATAGTCAAAACACTCTTAAGCAAAAACAAGGGAGCAGGATTGCTCTGCTATTTAGAAAATGTTATATAAGGCTATGGTGATTAAAACAATATGGCTCTGGTGCAAAAATAGACAAGTCCCAAACAGACAAATATAAAGCTATGACAAAGAGCAGTGGGGGTAAGGATGGAGTTTTCAGTGTTACTAGGACAACTAAACATGCACATGGAAAATATAAAATACAATTGTAACCATACTTTATACAATATACAAAGATCAAATCCAGGCAGATTACAAATTTATAGGAGAAAAGTAAAATAACAAAGCTTCTAGAATAGAGGAGAATGTATTCATGGTCCTAGGGTAAGGAAATACTCCTTAAACAAGACACAAAAGAGTAACCTTAAAAAATGGCAAATTGTACTATACTAAAATAATTCTATTTATCAAAACACTCTATTAAGGGAAATAAAAGTCACGCTACATAGTGGGAAGATATTTTTATAACACATATAACTGAAAAAAGGACTATAGCAGAATATATGAAGAACTACTGCAATTAGCAAGAAAACCCCAATAGAAAAATAAGCAAAAGATCTGAACAGGAATCCATCCAATAAATGAATGAAAAGGAAAAGGTACTGGTCTTACTGGCAACCAGGGAAATGCAAATTAAAACCTCAATGAGACATTGCTACACACCTACAGTTTAAACAGTTAAAGACTAACAATATCAAGGATGTACAGCAAGGATATACTGGAATTCTCATACACTGCTGGCAAAAACGTAATATCATACAGTTATTTTGGAAATTGGCTGGGATTATCTGGTAAAGTTAATGGAAATGTTTTACAGGAAGCTTTTATAATTAAGATGGTCCCAATAATCCTCACCTCCAGCAATCACATTTTTGTGTCATTCTCTCCCTATGAATAAGGGCTGGACATAGTGGCTGGCTTCTAATGAACAGATTATGGCAAAAGTGATGAGACTTCACTTTCAAGATTATGTTTAAAAGGCCTTAATTTCCATCTTGCTGGATCATTCTGATGAAGCCAGGTGCTAGTTTTTGACCTGCCCAAGGAGAGGTCCACATGACAAGAGACTGTGAGAGCAGCTTCTGTTGACAGCACACAAGGAAATGAGTTCTGCCAACAACCACAAAAGTGAACTTGGAAGCAGATTCTTCCACAAGCAGGCTTGAGATGACTGCATCCTTGTAAGAAACCCTAAGCCAGAGAACCCAGCTAAGCCATAGCCAGGTGCCAGACCCACAGAAACTGAGATAATATTGTTTTAAATGACTTTGTGCTAACTTGTTACACAGCATTAGCTGACTAGTACAAGTGTAAACCATGCTAGATTGTCTGCATTAACCCAACACAACAACTACCCTCCACATAAGAGAACAAAGCATCCTCTCTCCTGCATGAGTTCCAGGTTGCTATCCATTGTATCTCCTGTGAGCAACTCACATGAGATAAAGGGCCTAAGTGCTCTAGATCTCATTCTTGTGTCCTCTCCTATCCACCTGAACTCACTTTAGTGATCTCTGCCAGAACCATGACTTGTTGAACCTTCTCCCAGCCATAGCCTTCCCCATATCTGTTACCCTCCTAGTTGATCAGCCCAAAACCCTGGGAGTTTTTCCTCAATTGTTAACACAGCTCATCCAATCCAATGGTTCATCCAAACCAAAGAAATGTTATGGTTTTATTTCTAGAATATATCTAAAAATCTGACCACTTTACCATCTCAAATGCTACCACACTGGTTACCACACTGGTTCAATTCTTCATCATCTCATTTGAAAGACTGAAATACTTGAAGTTGTTTTGCTGGCATCTACATTTGGCCTCCTACAATCCATCCTCACCAAGTGCCAGGTTAATGCTTTTTAAAATAAGTCAAATCCCATACTCTGCTGCCCAAACCCATGCAACTGCTTCCTGTTTCAGAGTAAAGTCAAAGTCCATTTGTAGCCCACCATGTCCTACCTGGTCTTGCCCCATCCCCTTTCTGAACTCATCTCTATGGCTTTACTCTTTGTCCCCTGTTTGTAGACACATTGACCTCCTTGCTCTCCCTCAAACACACAGGCATGCTTCACCTTACAGCCTTCACACAGGCTATTCCCTCTTTTTTAGCAGCTTTTCTCAAAGGGAATTCTGCAAATCAGCCAGAGGGCTCATTCAATAGATCTGGGATGATGCTTGAGAATATGAGTTTCTAACAAGTTCTCAAAAGATGCTGCTGGTGTGAGAACTACACTTTGAAACCACTGCCCTGGGACATCCACTCTCTATAATGTATTAAATTCTTTCCTATGCATTTAGAATAATAATAGTTAATAACCCTCCTGGGAAGAACTGTGAAAATAGTCACTTCAACTATTTCATGTTCTGTAGAACTCCAGGTGAAAAAGGTTGTGAAACAACTTCAGGATTAACTCTCCATCGTCAAGCCTCTGCTCATACTAGCTCCTTAATGATATTGAAGTGGCATCATTTGTCTGGGGCAACACCCGAGGTTCGTTGTCTCACACTAAGAAAAATGAAGACCACAAGATGTGGGTTTAAGAGTGGAAAGTTTAATAGGTGAAATAAACAAAAGAAAAGCTCCCCCATGCAGAGGGAGGGGGATTCCAAATGGATCTCCCTGTTAGCAGCGGGATGCGGTTGGTTTTATAGAGGGGCTTGAGGAAGCGGTGTCTGATTTACACAAGGCCCAAGGGAATGATTGGACGAGGTGTAACATTTACATGGTCCTCAAAGACACTGGCCATCCCACCTCAATCTTTTGTTATACAGATGGGGTTTCTACCTGGCCAACGCCATGACACCTGCACATGTGGTGAAAAGGAAAAGGGAAGAGAAAACCTTCATGTTGAATGCTTCTGGCACAGCTGCCAGCATTCACGTATGCAAGCTTCCAGCTTGCTTATCTATGCCTGCAGCTTGATTTTTCAGGCTGCTTTTGTTAGAAAAGAAATGATTTGGGGCTGCCTTTCATTAAAAGAAAACCTTACCAAAGACTCCTGTACCCTAACTGCCTAGTTTCTTTTTAACTCCTATATTAATATCTACTAAGGTGACCCTTTTAATAGTGTGATCTCTCCCCACCCCTCTTTTCTCTTAACTCCTCTTGCCTTGATCTCCTTTTTTCTCCCACAGAACTTATGACCTAACCTGCAGTGATTTTCTTACCTGTTTATGGTTTATGTTCTCTCCCCAACAAGAATGCATTTTATTGCAAGGGCTAAGCAGACTTTTTTGAATATAAATCAAACATTTGAATGAAGAATGAATTGAATCCTTTAATTTTCTCTGCAGAATAAAAAGTGGTTTTTTAAAAAAATATACCAGCTACATGTGTTCATTGGAAGAGAGCACAGTTGTGGGGAAAAATAAGACTTTTGAGTCAGATAAACCTGGATTCAAAGATTAGCTTCACTGTTCACTAGCTAAATGTTTATCCAAGGTGAATGTCACTAATATGGTCTGGATATTTTGTCCCCTCCAAATCTCATGTTGAAATGTAATCCCCAGTGTTGAAAGCGGGTTTGTGGGAGGTTTCTGGTTCATGGGGCAGATTCCCTCTTGAATGGCTTGGTGTCCTCCCCAGGCTAGTATGTTCACAGGAGAGCACTAAAGAGCCTGGCACCTCCTCCCTCTCTCTTGTTCCCTCCCACCATGTGATACACTGACTCCCCCATTTGCCTTCTGCCATTACTGTAAACTTCCTGACTCCTCACAGGAAGCTGAGCAAATGTTGGCACCATGCTTCCTGTACACTCTGCAAAACTGTGGGTCAATTAAACCTCTTTTCTTTATAAATCACCCAGACTCAGGTATTTCTTTATAGCAATGCAAAAAATAAACACAGACAATTAGTACTGAGGAGTAGGGCATTGCTATAAAGATACCTGAAGATGTAGAATTGGCTTTAGAACAGGTAAAGACAGAGGTTAGTTTGGAGGGCTAAAGACAGGAAGATGAGGGAAAGTTTGGAACTTCTTAGAAACTGTTTGAATGGTTGTGACCAAAATGCTGATAGAGATATGGACAGTGAAGGTCAGGCTGCAGAGGCCTCAAATGCAAATGAGGAACTTATTGGGAATTGGAGTAAAGGTTCCGCTTGTTGCTCCTTAGCAAAGAGCTTGCTGCATTGTACCCATGTCCTAGGAATCTGTGGAAGGTTGAACTTAAGATGACTTAGAGTATCTGGCAGAAGTTTCTAAGCAGCAAAGCGTTCAAGAAGTGCTGTGGCTGCTTCTAACAGCCTATAATCAGATACAGAAGCAAAGAGATGACTTAAAAGTCAGAATATATAAAAGGGAAGCAGATCATAAAATTTGGAAAAGTCAGCTGGGAGCAGTGGCTCACACCTTGTAATCCCAGCACTTTGGGAGGCTGAGGTAGGCAGATCGACCTGAGGTCAGAAGTTCGAGAATAGCCTGGCCAACATGGCAAAACCCAGTCTCTACTAAAAATACAAAAATTAGCCGGTGTGGTGGTGCATGTCTGTAGTCCCAGCTACTCTACTCTGGAAGCTAAGGCAGGAGAATAACTTGAACCCAGTAGGTGGAGGTTACAGTGAGCTGAGATCATGGCACTGCACTCTAGCCTGGGCAACAGAGCAAGATCTGTCTAGGGAAAAAAAAAAAAACTGGAAAAGTCACAACCTGGCCTTGTGGTAGAGAAGGAATCCAAGTGGCCTGTGGAGCAACCACGTGAGAGATCAGCATGACGGGAAAAAAAGCCAAATGCGAATATCCAAGAGAATAGGAAAAGGCCTCAAAGGTATTTCAGAAATCTCTGAGGCAGTCCATTGTATCACAGGCTTAGGAGCTCTATGGGGGAAGAATGGTTTAAGAGGCCAGGCCCACCGCACGGTGCAGCCTCAGGATATTGTTCCCTGCATCCCAGCTAATCTGGCCCCTGCCTCGGCTCAAAGGGCCACAAACACTTCTTGGGCTGCCTCTTCAGAGGGCAATTCATAAGCCTTGGTGGCTCCTACATGGTGTTAAGTCTGAAAATACACAGAATGCAAGAGTGAAGGAGGCTTGGCAGCTTTTATCTAGCTTCAGCAGATGTATCAGAAAGCCTGGGTGTCCACGCAGAAGCCTGCCACAGAGGCAGAGCCCTCACAGCAGCCTCTACCAGGGTAGTGCTAAGGGGAAATGTGGATTTGGAGGCCCCCTGCAGAGCTGCCACTGGGGATGGCCTAGTGGAGCTGCGGGAAGGGGGTTGCTGCCCTTCAGACCCCAGAATGGTAAAGCCACTGGCAGTTTACATCCTGAGCCTGCAAAAACTGCAAGCACTCAACTTCAGCCTGTGAGGGCAGCCACATGAGCTGCACCCAGCAAAATCACAGAGGCAGAGCTGCCCAAAGACTTGGGAGGCCACCCCTTGCACCAGTGTGTCCTGAATGGAGGACATGGGGTCAAAGGAAATTATTTTGGAGCTTTAAGATTTAATGACTACCATGCTGGGTTTCAGACTTATGTGTGGCCTGTTGCCCCTTTCTTTTGGCCAATATCTCCCTTTTGGAATGGAAATGTTTGCCTAATGCCTGTACCACCATTGTATCTTGGAAGTAAATAGCTTGTTTTGATAATACAGGTTCATAGGTGGAAGAAGGTAAGTCTCAGATGAGACTCAGGACTTTGGACTTATTGGAATGAATTAAAATTTGGGGCAACTGTTGGGAAGAGAAGATTACATTTTGTAATCCAAGGAGGGCATGAGACTTGGGGGCCGGGGCACATCGATATGGTTTAGATATCTGTCCCCTCCAAATCTCATGTTGAAATGTGACCCCCAATGTTGGAAGTGGGGCCTGGTGGAAGGTGATTGGATCACGGGGCCAGATCCCTCATAAATGGCTTAGTGCCATCTCCTGGGTGATAAGTGAGCTCTCGCTGAGTTCGCACAAATCTGGTTGTTTTTTAAAAAGTGTGGAGACCCCGCCCCACCCCTTGCTGTCATTCTCGCCATGTGATGCACCAGCTCCCCCTTTGCCTTCCGCCATGACTATGAGCTTTCTGAGGCCTCACCAGAAGCCAAGCAGCTGCTGGCACCATGCTTCCTGTACACCCTGCAGAACCATGAGCCAATTAAACCTCTTTTCTTTATAAATTACCCAATCTCAGGTATTCCTTTATAGTGATGCAAAAACTGACAAATAGTCACCTCTGTGGGACTTGTGTCTTCATCTTTAAAATGGTGATAATAGTAGGTGAAAGTTAGACCTAGATAAATGTATATAAAACATCTTGCACAGTTCTTTTGACTGAAGGGGTGCTTAATAAATATTACTTCCCTTTTCATATCTCACCTCCTCTAGGTCACATTCCACTTAAAGTGCAAGTTATTTAAACAAACATTCCTTTTAGTTCTAGACAGAATTACATACAAAGGTACACTTTAAAAAAACTAAAAACCTCTAATGACTATAGGTAGAACTCCATTTTAAAACCTAACATAAAAACTTTGCCTAAACTTCCCACAGTACCTTCAAGTAAAGTTTTCCAACATTTATCACATATAGTGTAGAATAAGGCTAGCACTTTGCTATTTTACTGACACTGAGAAAGTATTTCAAATTCAACTCCTATAAAATAAAATAAAATCTCCACTGACAATGTTCATCTGTAAATGTGTTTCTCAGCAACATGCTGCATGAGTTTTAGTGGCCTCTTTAAATGAACCTAAACCTCACCGTAAATCTACCTAACTGATGTAAGAAAATCACACATTTCTTATCAGGAATATTTGGGAAAAGAAAAATAATTTTATGAATGTGAATATTCTAAGTCTACTTGCTTGAGATATAAATGCCCTGCACGAGAACAGGGTAACAATAACCATTTTCACAATTGTAGTGAAACACGTGTGTAGTTATACTGTTTATGCTGCACATTCATGCATGACCTGATATTGCTGAAATAGAGTCTTTATTTCTGAACATTCCAAAACAGCAGTGTACACAGTAACAAATATTAAGTTATATGCCATAAGAAAGCATTCATTAGTGCAAATGGATTTTGTAAAAGGTCTATCAAAAAGATTTATTTGCTTTAAAATGCATTCATTTCCAGAAGCATTGTTAATAAAACATTACAGTTTCATCCTTTGTAATAAAGTATTGAAAATTAATTGTGGTACAGTAGCAAACATTGCAGGTATTAAGTGCAATGAGCTCATGATGCCGTTATAAATATGAAACCCATGTATGACAATAAATTAACAATGAAAAAGACAGGACCATTTAATTCTGCTGTCTGGCTATCTCCTTGCAATGCTTCAAATTATGTTGTGCTCATTCAACACAAAATTATGCCTCTCAAATTGCATGATGTGTTTTTGCTGATATATCCCTAGAGCTAAAAAAATAGTACCTTACCACAAAAATATTTTTATGGCACAAAATTTAAGTTGTTCCATAGTGGTTCACACAGGTGTAAAAAGAAATAGGCACAAAAAATAAAATTCCTGTAAACTATAAAAAAGTAAATTTCAAAGCATACATTATAGAACCTAGTTGTCAATATGCAATGTATTAAAATACAGAACATGTAATGGAAAGATGTTTAGAACACGTAAGTAAATTGAACAAGTTACTTTAAAAAACTCATATGGCAAAGCATTATTGATACATCTCAATTCTCTCAAAATGTATTCAGGTACAGAGCAGTTCTACAAAAACTTCCTAGATCTAAGTGTCACAATACTGCAACCATGGGTTTGAGAATGTTGCAGTATCTCAGGCAAATATTTAAGTGCAATAATTAGTCTCTGGTGACTGGTCCATTGAGAAACAATGCAGTAAATATATTAAAACACAAAAGGGAAAGAATATCCCAACATCCACTGCTACCCAGCCAGCTAGGTAACACAACCCTCATTTTTACTTCTTTCCCATTTTTCAAGGGTACATAAAACTGCATCAGTAGCAACCATCTCTCCAATTTCCATCCCTCAGAGTGCTGAGTGAAGACAGAGGCTTTGGAGGCTGAAGAAAACTAAAAAGAGACAAGAAAAACACAGAGAGATTGTTAATAATCCTGTGAGTCGCATCACTTACTTTGACCTACTCTCCCATCTATGCTTCTCCACTGCAGTAATGAGAAGCCACTAACAGTATCTCAAGTGTACCTTGTGGTTCACACTTACGGGTCTTCACTGCATGCTTATCTCCCAGAGCCCCAGTTCATGGCACAGTGTCATGCATGTTGTATTTGTACAAGTAAATTTCCAACATAAATAAAGGGGCCAATATCCTTAATGTATAAAACATATTTTAAAATAAGAAAATATAGACTCCTGGCTAGAAAAAATGGCCTAAAAACATAAATGGTTACTCTGTTGAATACAAACAGCAAATGAATATGAAGAAATTTTCAAAACCTTATTAGTAATTGAAGATTTGCCTATCATGTTGGCAAAACATTTAAAAAGAACCTTCGGCTGAGTGCAGTGGCTCACACCTATAATCCCAACACTTTGGGAGGCCGAGGCAATAGGAACACTTGAGGCCAGGCATTCAAGACCAGCTTGGGCAACACAGCAAGACCTTTATCTCTACAATTTTTTTTTTTTTTTCAAATTATCTGGGAGTGGTGGCATGCACTGTAGTCCTTGCAAGGCAGGATCACTTGAACCCAGGAGTTTGAGGTTACAACAAGCTACGACCACACCACTGCACTCCAGCCTGGGCAAAAGAGCAAGACCCTGTCTCTAAAAAAATACATAAAATAAAAAATTTAAATTAAAAAAATTAAAAGAAATAATACCTAGTATTTGCTTAAGTTTGGGGAAATAGACCATCTCATATTGTCTAGCAGTGACCTTTCCAAGAGTTTAGTCTGGAGACACAAATTCAAGGATAAATGTATGGTCTATAATAACCATATATATCAAATAATGTGATTCTAGTCAGCCATCAGCATGATGACGCAGCTCGGCATTTACAAAGCAGAATAAGCCAAAATTTACTGAATAAATAAACATGTACCAAAATTGTTTTTATCTGGTAGTAGGATTATGGGTCAGTCTTTACTTTTCTATTTTTCAACAGTTTCTGTTTTTCGAAATTTGTTGTTGATCTGAGCATCCATTACTTCTAAACAAAAAACAGAACTATTTATATATCCATAAATGCATAAAGACAGAGAAAATTGCTTGTTCCACCTCTTTCCAACTTTTACTATGTTTCCTCCTTCTCCTCCTTCACATCCTAATTTCTTGAAAGAGCTGTCTGTATTTACTGTCTTTATTTCCTCATCTACCAATCTTTCCTCAAACCACTTTTATGGATTTTTAATATAAGACACTCCATGATATTCAGTTCAAGAGGGTACATCATGACCAGGAGCTGGACTAAAATGTCCTTTGAAGTACTCTGAAACTTTGAAGGGGAAAAAAAAAATTTCTACCTGAACCATACCGAACTTACCAACATAAGCTGATAAAGCCCCAGGTGAATGTCATTAAGACCGTTTTCAAACCATAAATGTGTGGGAGGAGGGTGTGCATGTGCACATATGCCTGACACATTTTTCCATATTTTCATTAAAAATGACTGATTCAACAAATATTTGAGATCCTATCCATATTGGACATAGTTCTTGGCATTGGGGACACACAGCAATGAACCAAAGAGTCAACTTCCCCGCCCTACAATTTTTGGATAGAGCTGCCATCTGAGCAAAGACCTGAAGGAGGCACGGAGCAAGCCGTGCAAATAACTTGGGAGAAGAAAGCTACAAAAGCTCTGGAGACAAGCTTATCTGGTAAAAGCAAAAGTGTTAGGAGTGATAGTGATGAGGGAGTAAGGGAAGACAATGACATCAGAGAGAAGGGGACCTGACCGACACAGGGATATCCATCACTTTTCAAAGGGAGGAGAGCACAAGTCAGGCCATAACTTACTAAGGTTAAAGTGAGCCAAAGGAAAGGTCAGCATGTGTATGGAGCAGTTTCTAGTTCCACACTGCAAATGAAATTATGCAAATAAAGATTCTTACCTTCTAACAGGTTGTGCAATTTTGCTTCGAGGCAGGTTACTCCCATTTATTGCCAACGAAGGTCTTGGGAGCGCACTGCGACCCATTATCCCAGAAGCTGCAGCTTTGTTCGGTGTGGGGATTCCTGTGTTGGAATATAGCTGTAAGCCGTTTGATAAAGGCATGTTACTGCTGCCTTGAACGGTTGGACTCACATAGGCTGTGGCTTTAAGAGGTTGTCGGATAGACACTGGGAAATGCCCCACGCTGTGGACTCTGTGTTGAAGCTGTCCTGGTGATGGAACTAGAAGAGAAAATGATATTCATGTGAGCAAGCTTCTACCACTATCCAACTCAGGAAATGTGTGTTATTTTCAGAAGAGCCAATTATGCCTGAGAGTACAATATACACAGGAGGAGATAAATGGAACATAGGCTCCAGATGGCACTGAGTCATGGAAAATTCTAATCCTTGACGCGGATCTCCTGGTCTGTCCATCAGCCACATTTTGGAGTGCCTGGCTATATGCAGAAGCCAGTTCTAAGCACAGCCTCCTTTCCTTTACAAATGTGATGATCTCTGAGTTCTTACAAGACAAAGTCTTCCCTGCTTGCTTGCTAGAAATTAGGATTTCTTGATGCTTGCTTTGGTGGTGGTTCCATGAAAATAAAATGAGGAGATACTTTAATAGTTGTAATTATAGAAAAGAAGACAGAGGTGGTATCTGTAGGTACAAACAGTTGATTACAGATATATTTCTTAAATAATATTCATATGTCATTTATCTCTCTTTGAGTTGCTGGGCATTATTACATATATAATAGTAGCAAAACCTATAAAATGAAGGGAACCGGGAACTCTCTGGGTAAGAACCCTTAAAGATTTCATCTATATACTGACCCAACTTTGTGTGCCATTTCACATTAAAAGGTAACAAACTGGTAGGCAGAAGTTTTTAAATTTTTTAATCCCTTTCTCCAAGGAAAACAATCAAATTTAATAGAAACTTATGCACAGATTCTGCCTACTTACTAACTACCCAAGCCTTTGCTGCCTAGTACTTGCAACATGGTTAAACATGGACATACCCTGTTTTCTAAAACAGTTGAATTTACTTAATCATAAAACATATGATATATACTTTTTTGAAATAAATATAAGGGGGAAAAAACCCCAAAAAAGTATCTATGGTTTTATTTATCATCTCTTGAAAATATTTCCTTAAATGTAGTTTTTCCTTAAAAAAATTTGCGCAAGTATACAAGGCAAAATCTATACACAGAAATACTGATACATGTGTTATCAAAAAGATAACACATCATGATCAAGCAGGTTTCATCCCAGGGATACAGAAATGGTTTAACATAGGCAAATCAGTAAATGTGATACATCACATAAACAGAATTAAAAACAAAAACTATATGATCATCTCAATAGATACAAAAAAAGCATCTGATAAAATCCAGCATCCCTTTATCATAAAAACAAAATAGGCATAGAAGGGACTTACTTCAAAGTAATAAAAGCGATATATGACAAACCCATAGTCAACATCATATTGAATGGGGAAAAGCTGAAAGCATTCCCCCTGAGAACTGGAACAAAACATCCTTCACAAGGATGTCCACTTTCACCATTTCTAGTCAACATAACACAGGAAGTCCTAGCCAGAGTACTTATAGGACAGAAGGAAATAAAGGGCATCGAAATTGGAAAAGAGGATGTCAAACTGTCACTGTTTGCCAATGATATGGCTGTATATCTAGAAAACCCTGAAGACTCATCCAGAAAGCTCCTAGATCTGATAAATGGATTCGGTAAAGTCTCAGGATACAAAATCAATGTACACACATCAGTAACACTGCTGTATACCAACAACAACCAAGCTGAAAATTAAATCAGGATTTCAATCCCTTTTACAATATCTGTAAAATACAAAATAAAATACTTAGAAATATACTTAACCAAGGAGGTGAAAAATCTCTACAAGGAAAACTACAAAACACTGTTGAAAGAAATCACAAATGACACAAACAGAAACACATCCCATGCTCATGAATTGGAAGAATCAATATTGTAAAATGACCACACTGCCCAAAGCAATCTACAAATTCAATGCAATTCTATCAAAATACCACCATCATTCTTCGCAGAACTAGAAAAAACAATCCTAAAATTAATATGGAACCAAAAAACAGCCCACACAGCCAAAGCAAGACTAAGCAAAAAGAACACATCTGGAGGCACCACATTAACCAACTTCAAATTATACTACAAGGCTACAGTTACCAAAACAGCATGGTACTGCTATAAAAATAGGCACATAGACCAAACAATAGAGAATCCAGAAATATACCCTAATACTTACAGCCAACTGATCTTCAACAAAACATAAAAAAACATAAATTGGGGAAAGGACACCCTATTCAGTAAACAGTGCTGGGAAAACTGGCAAGTCACATGTAGAAGAATGAAACTGAATCCTCATCTCTCACCTTATACAAAAATCCACTCAAAATGGATCAAAGACTTAAATCTAAGACCTGAAACCATAAAAATTCTAGAAGATAATATTGGAAAAATTCTTTTGGACATTGGCTTAGACAAAGAAATCATGACTAAAATCCCAAAAGCAAAGGCAACTCAAACATAAATAAACGGTACCTAATTAAACTAAAAAGCTTCTGCACACCAAAATAAATAATCAGTGAGTAAACAGACAACTCACAGAGTAGAAAAAAATATCTGCAAACTATGCATCTGACAAAGGACTAATAGCCAGAATCTACAAGGAACTCAAATAAATCAGCAAGAAAAAAAAAAAGTAATCCCATCAAAAAGTGGGCAAAGGGCATGAATCGATATTTCTCAAAAAAAGATACACAGCCAACAGACAAATGAAAAAAATGCTCAACATCACTAATCATTAGGGAAATGCAAATTAAAACCACAATGAGATACCACCTTACCCTGCAAGAATGGCCATAATTAAAAAGTCAAAAACAATAGATGTTGGTGTGGACATGGCAAAAGGGAACACTTTTACACTGCTGATGGGAGTGTAAATTAGTAGAACCACTATGGAAAACAGTATGAAGATTCCTTAAAGAACTAAAAGTAGAATTACCATTTGATCCAGCAATCCCACTCCTGGGTATCTACCCAAAGGAAAAGATGTCATTATTTGAAAAAAAAGACATATTTATAGCAGCACCATTTGCAATGGCTTAGATATGGAACCAACCTAAGTGCCCATCAACCAATGGGTGGATAAAGAAAATGTGATATATATACATCAAGGAATACTACTCACCCATAAAAAGAAACAAAGTAATATTCTGCAGCAACTTGGATGGAGTTAGAGGCCATTATTCTAAGTCAAATAACTCAGGAATGGAAAAGTAAATATTGTATGTTCTCACGTGTCAGTGAGAGCTTAGCTATGAGGATGCAAAGGCATAAGAAGGAGATAATGGACTCTGGGGACTTGTGGGGAAGTTTGGGAGGGTGCTGAGGGATTAAAAACTACACACTGGGTACAGTGTACACTGCTTCAGTAACAGGTGCATCAAAATCTCAGAAATCACCACTAAAGAACTCATCCATGTAACCAAAACCAGCTATACCTACCCCAAAACTATTGATATAAGAAAAAAAAAAAAAAAAAAGAAATGCCGATATATGTGTATAGTAGTAAAAAAACTTTATAAAAAATAAGGCTATATAAGATCCTCCCTTAGGTGTATTCCCATTTAGCTTCGTGACACAGCAAAGTTCTCTTGGTTGACAAATCATCTCTAAGATTCTTTCTAACCAATTCTGTAATGCCTTAATTTGCTAGTTTTTAACCATGCAATTTTTTAATATACTCATTCAGCAACTGTAACAAGTCTACTGCACTAACACAAGATGTTAATAATAGGGGAAACTAAGAGGATACAGAGGGTGAGGGATTATATGGGAATTCTCTGTACTTCCTGTTCAATTTTTCTACAAGCTGAAAACTTTTTTAAAAAAGTGTTAATTTTTTAAAAACCTTCAATACATGAATTTGGCTCAATTTCTTCTGAAGCATAATATATATAAAATACATACATCTTAAGTCTAAGCTCAGTGAATGTTCAAAGTAAACATGTTCATGTAACCACTCCTCCTATCAAGATAAAAAGCATCACCAGCACCTTATAAGGCTCTCTCATGCCTCTTCCTAGTCAAACCTCCTCCAAAGGTAAGTGTTATTCCCACTTTTATCACAACAGACTGTTTTTTCCTATTTTGAGGACATTCCTAGGAACAGACTTACTACGTTAACCTTTTAATCTGGCTTCTTTCACTAGATACTTCTGTGAGATTCACCTGTGCTGCTGTGTTACTAAGCAGTATTCCATTGTATAAATGTGATTATTCCCTTGATGACAGAAGGCTAGGTTATTTCTAATTTGGGGTTTCATGAACCTTCTTGAACATGTTTTGGTGATCATATGCACTCATTGTATTGGGTAACTATTAGGAGATATTAATTTAGCAAAGTTGCTGGATTCAATATCAAAACACAAAAATCAATTCTATTCAAAATACTAGCAAACTAGTAGAAACCGAAAGAAACCTGAGGAAATACTATTTACAAAACACTACTTAATAAAATCACAATACCTAGAAATTAATTTAACTATAGAAACACAAAACCTCTATATAGAAAGCTACAAAACTTCACTGATATTAAAGACCTAAGTCAACGAAGGACTATTCCACATTAATGGATGCAAAGACTTAATATTGTTAAGATCTTCCAAAAATTGATCTACAGAGTCAATGAAATTCCAGAACAGTTTATTCAGGAATACAATCCTACTATCTCTCCTACATATAACATATATAACTACCCTTGATTTTAAAAAAACACACATAAGAGAAACTAGTTAAAATTAATAGGCATAATCCTAATTTTACAAATGAGAAAACGAGACTGATAAAGAATACTTAACTTTCCAGAAAGTTTATTATTAAGAAAAGACCCAAAACCAGGTCTTTGACTACAACTGTGTTCCTCCTTCTATACTTGCAGCCTTTCCAACTCTCTATCCTACCTCTGTTCTTTCCTGAAGGCAAAATGGCCCAGAACTAGAAATTGTCATGATAAGAATTTAGAATGCATAAATAACAGTGGCTTAGAATGCTCAGAAATGAAAGTAAATGAGAGCATAATCTTAAGATTTGAAACAAAAGTTACGAGAGTCCTCTTTCTCCTACACATTATTATTCTTCTTGGGGGCTTTCTCTCAGTATTATGCTTGACTTAGAAATGATGATTTTTATAATTTCTTCATTTCTTTTACATGCATGAATTGGAATCTACTACAAAGAAGATGTTCCCCTCTTTCTATTTATCCAATTAAGTATGAATCCATGCATATTTATTTTATTCCATCAGTTATAATCCATTACTATAATTATTTACTCTGTGGCTCAAACTGTCCCATATTTGGCCATTAGGAGATTCCTTCAACTTGGTTCCTGTATCCTTTTGACATTTCCCATCATTTTGGGGAAACTTCAATCAAAACTGAACATTCTTTGCAGTGTACATTCTATTTTGGGTTACATACACTTCTCTGGCACTCAAATCTGCTATTAATACACACTGAGTTGGAGTCAACAAAAATTCCTAATTGTTACCATATTTGCTATTCTCAAAACTGTATTTCTCTCATCCTACACTTACACTATTGATTCTTTTTTTTCTTTTTCCAAGACAGGGTCTCATTCTATCTGTTGCCCAGGCTGGAGTGCAGTGGTGAAATCTCAGCTCACTGCAGCCTCAACCTCCTGGGTTCAGGTGATCCTCCTACCTTGGCCTTCCAAGTAGCTAGCACTACAGACACTGGCCACCACGCCTGGCTAATTTTTGTATTTTTTGTAGAGACGGGATTTCATCATGTGGTCTAGGCTGGTACGTTACTGATTTTTGTAATTCAGATATAGAATTGTATATTTCTATCAGCTAAGTTTCTTCATGATACATTTGGCCCATTGTTGTAACCTCCTGACATAAAATCAGTTATTAGTTCTCTCAGTTTCCACCATCAGCAAATTTCATAGGTTGTTTCCGTGTCCTTATACAAGTCATTGGTTCAAATATTTAACAGGTCAAGCGTTAACATAGAATCCTGTGGCTTTCACTCAAGCATTCACTGAGTTCCTTATGTTCAGGTAACATGTCAGGCACTGGGAACAGAAAATCAAATAAATGATGGTCCAAGCCCAGAGGGAGCTTACAATCTAGTAAGGAAGACAAATACATTAATGGTAAAACATGGTACATTGAATAACAGAGGTAAGTACCAAAAATCTAATCCATTCTAGCATTGTTTGGGGGGTATTTGAGAAAGTGTGTTAGGGTGATCAAGTAAGCAATGAAAACTTCCAAGGGCATGGTATTTGGACTGTATTATAAAAGTAAATAGGAGTAAACTGAACGAAGAAGGAAAAGGAAGAATACTAAGCAGAGAAGAACAACACGTGGAGCTAGAATATCCTAATAGTTAAAAGCATAAGCTCTGGGAGTAACCAGACCTAGGTCTGCCTCTCTGCTCTTCCACCTGCATGGCCTTGGACAAACTGTTCCTTAACCTGTCAGAACTGTTCCCTCTTCCACAAAATAAGAATGGCAGTAGAAACTAATTCATAGAGTTGTTGGTAGAACTAAATAAGATAATGAATATAAACTAGTTAGCACTGTTTCTTGTATAGAGTAAATGATGTCACTTGGTTATTAGGAACTAAAACAAAGAAATGAAAGACCACTGCATGTTAGGGAGATACAATTTGACACCCAAAACTAAGTTTGAGGAAGAAGAGCTACAAATCATTTTAGATGCAGACTTAAGACATCTGTTTGATGACTCTTGGCCAGTACACTCAGAACACAGTCAGCCTCCCAAGTTTGGGCATTTTTATGAATGCTGGTAATATGACCTTGTGCCTTCCTCCTAGAGGTCAGTGTAAGACTTAACTGCAATAACCCATATAGACAGCATGAGTAGGAATCGGGGGGGATGCCAAAACAACACATCCCCACATAAAGTGAAGACACACAGCACTAGGCCTAATGCTCACTGTGTCGCTCACTGCTGGGTGAAACATAGAAAGTAAGTAACAGAATGTGGGGTAAGCTAAAACAGAGTGGATAAAAACTACTTTAGACACACTAAAATATAACTTCATTTAGGGGGAAAAAGGACAAAAGTATGCACAGGTGAAAACCAAGACAAAAGGAATGGCTAGACAGAATTAAGTGTGCTTATTCAGGTAGACAGCTAGAAAGGGGAGGATCTGCAAGGAAAAAAATTTTTGTATGATGAGTGGATAAATCAATCACCATGTAGTACTTCTACTATATATCTTACATAAAGGACTACAAATAATTTACTATTATCATACAATTAACAATTTACTACTATTAATTGATACCACAGGCACTGGTAAATAAGAAAATAAGTTACAGGGCAAGGAGAAAAGTTTAGTGTTCTTGCAAGTAAATATAAAGAAATGGAACTGTAAGTTATTTTCCTTACAGTTAAAAATTATAAAAAATAATTATACAATTATATAACATATAATTATATCAAACAATTATACTCACTACAAGACTGTATTCTTGAAATTCCATTTCCAGCTCCATGCAAGCTTGAGTCAAAACTCTGACTATTTCGCACGGTGACTGGAGAACTAACATTGCTACTAATGGCAGTTGTACTTGGCATCCGGGCTAGGTTAGGCATACTTCTTCGGAGTTTATCTGGAAAAGAATTTTACTAAGTTAAAAATGACAGATGTTATGCAGCCAAAATACTAGCTTTCAAAAGCAAATAACAAAAGTCACATTGTGGTCAATAATAAATAAAAATTATTATATGCTGATGATCAAGCTTTCTAACCTACTGTACAGGAAAACGCACTCCCCAACCAGAAGGGTTCCACCAAATAAACATGTGTGATGGTTAATATCGAGCGCCAACTTGATTGGATTGAAGGATGTAAAGCATTGTTCCTGGGTGTTTCTGTAAGGAGTGTTGCCAAAGGAGATTAACATTTGAGTCAGTGGACTGGGAGGGGCAGACCCACCCTCCATCTGGGTAGGCACCATCTAATCAGCTGCTAGCATGGCTAGGATAAAAGCGCAGAAGAACGTGGAAGGAGCAGACATCACTCTTCTCCAGTGCTGGAGGCTTCCTGTCCTCGAGCATCACACTCCAAGTTCTTCAGCTTGTGGACTCTCAGGCTTACATCAGTGGTTTGCCAGGGGCTCACAGGCCTTTGGCCACAGACTGAAAACTGCACTGTCGGCTTCCCTACTTTTGAGGATTTGGGACTCCGACTGTCTTCCTTGCTCCTCAGATTGCAGACAGCCTATCACGGGACCTCACCTTGTGATCGTGTGAGTCAATGCTCCTTAATAAATGCCCCTTCATATATAAATTTATTCTATTAGTTCTGTCCCTCTAGAGAACCCTGACTAATACAATGTGTTAAAGAAGAACAAGACTTCTATAAAAAGACACAGGGACTAGCTAAGCAGTTAGCTATCTGTTCCTATTCAATAAATGGCTAAAATTATATTTAAAAGTTAGAAAATAATCTTACAGCCATTTAATTTACCAAAACAACCCTAGAAATTGTTACATGCTTCTTTCAAAAAAAAAAAGAAAGAAACCTAGAAGAATGAAAACCAACATTTACTGAATCTTTTGCTACCATATCGAAATGGAACAAATTAATAAAATTCAAACTTCAGATGTCTTGAAACATCCACTCATGACATTAACATGACCACATTAATCTCTGGGAAGTTTTAACTTTCATGAGTACGCCACCAAACGTTTGGAAAACAAAAAGACCAAGAGAATAGCTTCAATTTTTTTTGCCTTGCTAAGTTCGTCTTCTGCCACCAAGAGGCAGCAGAGAGTCACATACAGATCTCAACGTTGAGATGTGTGAAATAACGCATGTGAAATAAGCCAGCCACAAGACCACAACTCTATGAGACACTTTTTCCTTGATCAATACACATTCCCCAAAAAACTAAAGTACCTATGTCAGGTCATTTAAGCTGAAAAAAAAAAGCATATATATGAGTACTAAGCCATAACTAATTCAAGGACAAGTACTGAATTAATTTCTTTCTCCCCTTCACACTACTCCTTCTGCATTACTTAGATCCACAAACTGTAGCCCCGTCCAGCACATCACCTAATCCAAAAGTCTGGGAGTCTCTCAAGATTCACCTTCTCTTTGCACCATACTTTCCAAGTTCTATAAATTCTGCCTCATAAACATTTAGTGAATCTTCCACTACCACCTAGTTCTTACCTCACTGTTTATCACCTACATTTTCACAAAATTCTCTTAATTGGTCTCCAAGTACCCTTGTGTCTTGTTTCTCCCATCCATCTCCCATACAGCCAATTCCACTCTTCCTATAGCACAGCACACAGCTAGTCATCCACTTGCTGAAACCCCTCCAATTCCAATTCCTCCCTGCTCCTTCTACTGAAAGGTCAAGCTCCTGAGCACACCCTAGATGAGGCCTTCAAGGCACAGGCTCTTTATACTTCTCCGGCCTGACCTCTCAGCCTGCTCCCCAACCACAGGGGAGAACTCTCATACCTGTGAGCAGGCTGGTCCCTCCAGGTGGACACCCATCCTCACTTTGGAGAAGGAACAAATGAACAAGGCAACAAACATTTACTGTGTTTACACTAAATACCAGGCACTCTGTGAGCTGTTGGGGATATCACAGTGTATTAGGCAGATACAGTCCCGAGTCTCATTGAGTTTATAGTCAACATTGATGGTCTAGGTTTATAGTCTATACCAGTGCTTCTCAATCCTTCCCTACCCATTGTTGATCCTAAAGAGAAAACGTAAAATAAATTTAATTAAACTTAAAATTAAATTTTCTTCCAAACAAAATACTAAAGATTAACATTTTGATAGGGGTAAACGATGGAAGATCATAAATCATTGTAATATCTAAAATTTTTTTCACCCCTCCAACTTACAAGATATTTTTGCCTTTATTGATATATACGCCCAAACACTGAAGTGCACATATCAGAGCATTCAATCTTGTGGTCATTTTCTTTCAAGCAAAACCAGAAAATAATGATATACTTGAATACTAATCCAAAAGGCATTCAAGTCAAAATCAAACTCAGCTCTTCGTATTCCCCCTTCATACACTGCTCCTTTGACATTACTAATACCTATTAAATGTTACCATGGCCAGCAATTTTTGCCCCCTTGGAGTGGAAAAGACAGAAGATTAAACAAGCACAATAAGTATACTTAGATAATATGTATAATAAGAAAGCATAAGAAATTGCAGAGAGTGCTACAGTAGAAAGCACTTACTAATACTTGTGGCTCTTACTAAGTAATGTGGCTCTTACTAATACTTTAAGAATTGGCACAATTCTCCCCAGCATAGAGAAGCTTTTCTATGGACTTCCCAGCTGAGCTATCTACCTCTTACACATTTCTTTACTTTCTGTGTGTAGTTCTAGAGTAAGGATGCTCAAATATTGCCACTGACTGTTAGATTCCTGGGCACTTTTCCTCATTATCTTCTTGAGGCCTATTTTTAACAATCGTATGTCTCATATTCCCAAATTCCTATTAAAGTTCCCAGCCACAAACAGCAGGTACATCATATATCAGCAAATATTATGTGTATGATTTTGCAGACAGTGTGTAGTAAGAAGGGAGGAATTAGAAGGATTCATCTCTACATACTCTTAGTGGCCACATCTAGATCTTTTGAATATCACAAAATCTAGTGTAAAAAAGTCAGCCTCTATCAGTACTAGACTATTTTCACTATATATATTTCCTCTCTTCTCTCTCTCTCTCTCTTCTCTCTCATCTCTCCTATATACTACCATATACAGTAATATATATATATATAATATATATATATATATATTTTAAGCAGCAGGGAGACACAGGAACATAATTATATGCTATTGAGAAAATGAGCTTCTATATTTCTTTTTAAAATCTCTCTCCAACTATTTGCTATAATAGTTTTCATACATATAGAAATGTTTAAAAATAGTATCATAAACACCTGCTTTTCCATCTGGCTATACTAGTTGTTTCCATTTTGCCATATTTAATTCATCTCCACATACACATTTGTTTGCTTTGCTAAACAAGATAAAACTTCAGACATCTTGACACTTTAAATGTACATTGTAATTCTACAGAATCACAATACTGTAATCACATGTAAACAAATTAACAATATCATATGATAATCTGCATACAAAATTTTTCAGACATCCCAAGAATATCTTTCATAAGTTTTTTCCTCTAAACCACGATCCAATCAAGGTCCATACATTACACTTGGTTATGTCTCTAATCTGTGTTAGTCTTTAAAACCAATCTTTACTCATATTTAAGCAACAAGTCAGTTTCACAAAGCTTTAATCTTGAAATATGCTCTTAAAAATAAGGTCTTCCAAGTGTAAATATTTAGGACAGTATTCCCCTTGGAATGAAGCTGTGATCTCCACCTTGTGTCAGACCATCTGGAAATGAGGTACGTTTCCTGTCAAACAATGTGAAATTTATTTATTTATTTATTTATTTATTTATTTATTTTGAGGTGGAGTCTGGCTCTGTCACCCAGGCTGGAGTGCAGTGGTGCGATCTTGGCTCACCGCAACCTCCACCTCCCGGGTTCACGCCATTCTCCTGCCTCAGCCTCCCAAGTAGCTGGGACCACAGGCGCCCACCACCACGCCCGGCTAATTTTTTGTATTTTTAGTAGAGACGGGGTTTCACCTTGTTAGCCAGGATGGTCTCCATCTCCTGATCTCGTGATCCACCCGCCTCGGCCTCCCAAAGTGCTGGGATTACAGGCGTGAGCCACCGTGCCCGGCCACAATGTGGAATGTTTTAATAACCACATATACTTTAAAGTTCAGGGAACCAAAAATAATGTTCTATTTCTATCTTAATAAGAAATCAGCAGTTTAATCTTCAAGGACTGAGATGTAGCAGGAAACTGGAAGAACAGAACAAGTAAAGAATTCAAATGAGTTTGCTCACATTAAAGAGGCAGCAAGACTCGCCACTCTATGAACAAAGACTCAGGAATCTTTACAACTAAAGGAGACGCTCATTATCTACCAAACAGCTAGATGTAGGCATCTAGGCAACACAGGCTCCAGGGGAGGTCCTCTTGATAATAAGGACTACATCATGCCACCAGTAACTCCTGCCATACCGTAGAAATTATAAGAAAGTTGGTAAAGATTCTACAAATTTAGTCATTTTGAAATTTAGCAAGTTATTCCAGATATACTTCTTTTAATTCTATGAATCCCAGAAATATCCCAGAAAGTTTTATGAGCCATCTCTTTAAATCTAAGCAGTGTAGGAACTATGAAAGCAGTAAATATTAATATACATTTCTAGTTTATTCTCAATTATTTTAAAATGAATCAACAGTTTAACAATTATTTTCTCCTATCTATATTATTTTGATAATTTAGAAAAAAATTTAATAGATTAGTTTCAAAGTTACCATTCTTATTTCAGTTTTGCTCAATATTCTATAGTAACAAATGCAGGCTAGGACATCTGAATCATATGCTAATAAAAGTTTAAAAACAAAAGGGGAGAAGACAACCTTTATTTAGCACATCCACTCCAGGCTCCAGGCAATGTAACATTCATTATTTTCATTTACTCCTTATAATATATTTGGGTGGAGAAAATGTGTACCAGATGGTTTGGTGTGAAATTATAGCTAAGTTTCCTAAGAGATAGATATTATCTCGCCCACATTTTAGTTAAGGAAACCAAACCTCAGAGAGTTGAGAAACTCAGGATCTACTGGACTTCAGAGCCTCTGCTCGCAACCATTAAGCTAACTAGTCAGAAGTCATATCCAGAAAATTGCCTTTGGATTCCATTTTCCTTGTATTGTGAAAACTAGACATTTTAGGCGAAATAAAACTACCACAAAGGGACCTAAACTATGGTATGTCTCCACTTTACTGTGAAGAATATCCCAGCATAGGATTCATAGAAACCTAATGCTTTTCAAATGGTGTTTGATGGAAGTGAATACCACTTTTCTGAGGTGCAACAAACAGCTAAGTGGAGGAGAATGATCCTATTGACAATATCAATCAAGATGCAGAGCTAGCATCTGCTTGGCAACTTGACTATGATGTTCTAAAACACTTAAGGAAAAAAAAAAGCTTTAGAGAAATGACTCTAGGTGCCCTCTCAATTTTAATAAGATGCTATGACTTCTACTAAGCACATGGAATACATCGTCTTTCTGATGCTATGAGCTTTAATGTTAGTCATGATGACATTTTTTTAGCCACCACTCCTCTAAACTTGAAATCTCAAGGTAGTAAGAAAAATTATGAACATAAAATTTTAAATATTTTCAAATGATCTCTTAATTAGCATCAGCATGAATGATACAGGTACAAAGGAAGAAAGCGTAAAAACTAAATACAGGGTAATGGCTGATCACTAATACAAAATTTATATTTGGCCTATAAATATTTTTAAAGACCATTTGATCACTTCTGGGCCCAGTTTTGAGTAATAGTGCTATATAATTAAGAATTATAATTGTATAATTATAAATTATTTTTAATTGATTTTTTTCTCCATAATACATAGAATTTGTGTGTGAGGGTCCAGGTGATCACTAGTACGAAAACACACCAGGCTCAGAATATTACATGATTGCTTCCCCCATAGCTCTTAGAAGTCAGAGTCTAACTCCTGGGAGTGTGGAAGGAAGATAAATGAAGAGATAGAAAAAGTATGAAAGAATGACACATACAGCAACCCACCATGTTGACAAGACAGATCAATTTCCCATTACCATGCCACATGCTAATGGACAGCAGCCTCCATGTTCCTGCTGCTACACAGATCTTAATGCTAGATGTCAGGAGATTAGAGGGAAAGACACATCCCAAACTTCCCTAGATCTGGCTATGTAAGAGCAGCATCCTCTGCAAGCATCATCATTCATGCTTATAACCTCACTCTGTGCTAGGAACAGACAGTAACAGACTGAAGGTTGTGCACAAGGTAAGGAATGACAACTCACAGCCTTTACCTCCATGGGCTTGACCACAAACTTCTCGGCTCGTACCACCCTGCCTGTGCCACAGGCACCAGCAACAATGCAGAGATACTGCACATTTATAACTCATTCTGAGCCAGCTATGTCATGGAGGTTTTCTTGAAGCTGTGAGTTTATAAATCTGGGACACATAATCAGAAGCCAGTCAATGAGAGATGCAAATTTAGACCAAACTGAGAAGGTCTGGAGGATGATTTTAAATCTGAGAAACATTGACCAATTATCTATATTTCTCTTAAAACTGTTTTTTGGCTGGGCATGGTAGCTGTCATCCCAGCACTTTGGGAGACCAAGGCGGGCAGATTACCAGAGGTTAGCGGTTCAAGACCAGCCTGGTCAACATGGTGAAACCCTGTCTCTACTAAAATAAAATTAAAAAAAAAAAAAATAGCCAGGCATAATGGCATGTGCCCGTACCCCGGCTACTTGGGAGGCTGAGGTAGGAGAATCGCTTGAACCTGGGAGGTGGAGGTTGCAGTGAGCCGAGATCGTGCCACTGCACTCCAACCCAGGGGACAGAGCCAGACTCTGTCTCAAAACAAAACAAAACACAAAAAACATTTCTTGACCATATATAAAAAAATCAAAGCATATCAAATACCAAAAAAGCATACAACCTACCTCCATTGGTCCTATTTGGTTGCTGATCTGGAGTTTGGGCTTGAGGTGAATAATACTGTTGCTGCTGGTAATTATTTGAAGGAAAATACTGGGAACTGGGACTCCTCCTACAATCCCGAATGCTGGAGAAAGTCTGTGAATGGGGAATTCCTCTTTGGAAAGGGGAACATCTTGGAAGACGAGGCTGAGGTGGTGGCAAATGATCAAATTCCTCTTCATCCTCCAGACTGTATCGGTCATATTCTTGATCACTACATGTCCCTTTTTTTCCTGAACTCAATGACACACTGGAACTATGTCTTGATACAGATGCTGAAGTAGAAGCATAATCTTGCCTGAGACCTATAAAATAACAAATAGTATTCTAATGTCTTTTGATCTAGCTAACATTTAGTTATAATTAACCAAGTATTAGATGAAAAATTGTGCCAAACAAATTACTCACAGAGACTTATTATCTTGTTCTCAAGTTTACTAAATTGACAAGTTAGGTTTACCAAGATGATAATCACATTTACCTATGAAACAGATATCTAATATTGGACAATTCTATTTTGCAAAAAGATTGCCCCAATTCCAGTGAAGATTATATATACCTGCCACAGCTCATTCATTAATATCTATCAATTTCCCCAAATGATCCCTTTTCAAATCAAGAGATATTTTAGAAGGGGAACTTAGGAAGAAATATTCATCTCATTATGAATAGTTTGCTATGAGTTAAAACAACTAAAATCTTCAAATCTCTGCCCAAGTAGGAAGTCATTCTGCTCCCCATCCCCGACTTTTAAAGTCAAAGGGAAAGTTTAAAAGCCGAGGGACAAATATTTTCCCACAAGATCATTTCTCTATTGTTCTTTTATGTTACCAATGTTACCTCTTTCAAAGCACACTGACACCTCAAAACTTCTAATCGTTTTAGGTCATCCTATATGGTAATCATCTAAAAACAGTCAAACTACAAGGTTCTCATATTTAACCCATTGCCAGTACTACAATTTTTTTTTTAAAAAAGTGGTCTAACCCTGACTACTTAACTTCTGAAACTGACATACAATATTTTAGCCATATATATTTTTAGAAAGAGTATTTAAATTTGCTTTTACTAAATGATATAAAATAACTACTTTTCCCCTTAAAAATGTATCTTATTAAATCCTGCATAAGCATTACCATGTTTCTCATAGAAGCCTTGACTAATTTCTGAAAGCAGGAAATTATTATGCTTAAATACTTGATTATTTCTACCTATGTTGGCTGAAAAGATAACTCCAAAACAAACACTCCAGTTCTGTGCCTTTTGATATTAATGCCCTTCAACTAATTCACTCTCAGATTATTTTTTGTAACTTTATCGCAGAACCAGTGACAAACTGTTCTATTTCTACTTATCTACTCTTTCACAATTATTTAACCGGAGAAGTATGCCAATGCATTTTAATTGAAATTTTAAGATAACTGTAGACTCACATGAAGTGCTTAAAAAAAAAACAAAACTATGCCCTTTGCCCAGTTTCCCTCAGTGGTAACATTTTGCAAAATTTTAGAATAATATGACAGCCAGGGTATTGGCAGTGATCTAATCCACTCATTTTATTCAGATTTTTGCAGAGGTAGGGGTGTGTGTGTGTGTGTGTGTGTGTGTGTGTGTGTGTGCGTGTGTGCGTGTCAGAGAGAGATAGAGAGTATTAAGCTGTATGCAATTTTATTACCTGCAGGTTCAAAGATCCACCAATGAATAGTACCAACACTGCAAAACTCCTGTGTTGCCCTTTTATAACTACATCCAGCTTCGAGACACTCTTGAGACCCTAAGCCCTATCCCTAAAACTCCACCAACCACCAGTCTGTCCTCCGTTCCTAACATTTTTGTCATCTCGAAATGTCGTTTGAGTGGAATTATACAGTATGCACTCTCTTATGATCCATTTTTTTATTCACCGTGATTCCCTGGAGCTTCAAGCAAGATGTTGTGCATATTAGCAGTTTGTTCCTCTTTATTGCTGAGTTGTACTCCATGGTATAGATGTAGCATGATTGGTTTAATCATTTACCTACTGAAGGTCATCTAAGCTAATTCTAGTTTTGGGCTATAAAGGTGCTCAGAACATTCATGTTCAAGTTTTTGTGTGAACACAAATTTCCACTATTCTGGGATAAATATCCAAGAGGGCAGTTTGCTGGGCCACTTGTAAGTTGCACCTTTAGTTTTTTAGGAAACTGTCCGTCTGTTTCCACAGTGGCAATACCAGCAACGTCTATGTATCAATGTGTTGTGATCAGACTAAGTTCCTACCACCTCATGATGGTGTGAGACGCATATAACTGGCTCCACCTAAAAAGTAGGACAGTATGGGCCAGGCACGGTGGCTCAACCCTGTAATCCCAGCACTTTGGGAGGCCGAGACGGGCGGATCACGAGGTCAGGAGATCGAGACCATCCTGGCTAACACTGTGAAACCCCGTCTCTACTAAAAAATACAAAAAAAAAAAAAACTAGCCTGGCGAGGTGGCGGGTGCCTGTAGTCCCAGCTACTCGGGAGGCTGAGGCAGGAGAATGGCGTAAACCCGGGAGGCGGAGCTTGCAGTGAGCTGAGATCCGGCCACTGCACTCCAGCCTGGGCGACAGAGCGAGACTCCGTCTCAAAAAAAAAAAAAAAAAAAAAAAAAAAAAAAAAAAAGTAGGACAGTATGAGAGAAAGAATCTAATTGTTTGCCCATTACCTGGAGAGAAATGCCTGAACCTTCCCCTCTGCCCGTATATTCCAAGTGGAAGCCTCATTTTTCTAGTTTAGAAAGAACACATACTTTCTTCTTGCAGACGAGCCATGATCTGAACATCAGTGAGGTCCTGTAATTTATATCCCATGGAGATAGAATCATCCTCCAATTCTGAAGTACTCAGCTCACTGTCGATAGATGACTGGGGACTGAGCGGGGAGCCCCTGGAAGTGTAACCTGAAACACAAAGGAAATGTGTGTTCTTTCATCTGCAGGACTGATATCTATATATGCTTTACAATTCATATATGAACAGTCAGCAATTTGTCTCATGTTTTCATGTTACAAAAATCACCAACATGTCACCATTTAATGGTCAATGTGCACATGATGTGTGCACAATTCATATATACAAAACCACTTGTTCATTGTTTTCAAATTCAATTTTCACAATTTAAAAAGTCACTATGTACTATATACTTAAATTGTTAAGAGGGTAGATTTCACATTATATTTTTTATCACAATGCAAAATTCACTACTGCTAAAATCTACATCCTATGAGATATGTACATATCTAAAGGCATGGTATAAGAATATATATTCATGTATACTTTAGTAATAAGACACTGACAGTAACTGATTATATACTTTTAAATTAAATTTTAATCTGGTCCATTTGTTAATGAGTACAAACAGCAGTGTTACAAATGGGTAAGAATATCACATCTAAAAGGCACATGTACACATGCAGAAACATATACAACACCCACAGAGAGCAGTCACAGGAGACTTATAGCCACCCATGAGAGTAAAAAAATTGATGGTTTCAGATAAAAGAACCAAAGAACAAATAGAAGAAGGCTATAGGAATGGAATCACACCAGTGCTGAGAAAAATAAGAAAATGGTGAGATCCTCATTCATAAAAAGTCACTATGACTATTTTCTTCTACATAACCTTAGCTAAATTTAAAAGCTACCAGAAAAAAAATTAAAAAAACAAATACTTACAATCTTGAATAATAAAAACTACCTAAATTGTGTTTGACATTTAATTTTAAAAACACATAAGCATTTGGAAATACAGAACTGCAGGCATATACTTTTGCTAAAGAGGTAAGACTGTCTGCTACATACAACTGAGAGCAGTAGATCAATGGTGTTAGAGTACAAATTAGTGCTAGGCCTTTTGTACCCAAAGTAAGTGTGCAGCACAAACTCTCCATTCTAAGATTATTCTGAAGCTTTCCAATGAAAGATGAATATTTAAGCTGTGTTTAGTAACTGAATTACAAAGCAAGCAGCTAGTCAAGAAGTTAAAATATTACCTGTTTTTTCAGGTGTTAGTATTGCTTTATTTGAGGTTTTAGAGAAGCTGGGAGTATTAATGCCATTGCTATAAGGGCTGAGTCTTGCAACAGGACTATAAGGAAAAGCCAGTGAGGCAGCTGAAGAGAAGAGACTCCGCCATCGGCTAGCTGTCATAGAAGCAGAAAATAGCAGCAGTTAGCTATATGCAAGCAGATGTTGACTTGTCAGAAGGAGAAAGGGAAGAGATTTAAAAAAAAGAGAGAGACAAAGCAACTTTTTATAAGACTATCTTAACTGACCTCCACTTGTCTAAATACAAAATATATACAAAATAAACAATTTGTGAATTAGGGTCCTATTTATACATCCATTTTAAAAAAGTAAGTCAATCTTACTTTGATTAAAGCCAACATGCCCGTATAATAGTGAAAATTTATTTTGAGTTTCTACATTAGAAATGTTTTCAATTTTCTATTTCCATATAAGGATTTCGTGTTTTGCAATATAAAAAAGGATTAGTGTCAAAAGAAAAGCCCAAATGTATAATCTTCCTAATCTTTAGGAATTAAGGGAAATGTTAATATTAACTATATGTAATTCTGTATTTTTCTACTCAGTATCAGAATATGTTGATAAAAAAATATTTTATGTAAATTCATTATCGGATTATGGGAGGACTTAGAATGACTATTGTGTTTCCGAATGGCCTCGAGACCAAAACAAGGTTTAAAGGAAAAACGGTGTACAGAGTAACAGAGGGGTATCTATACCAGAACTTAACAACGACTAACTTAGGTGGCCAGTACAGAGACTATTCGCGATCACTTGGACTTTTTCTTTTAAAAAAATCTTGCAAATTATCTGCATTAAACATACATATTATTTATATAACTAGCTTTTCAAGGTAGAATACACATGTTATTACTTTAATACTATGTTTTAAATTAAAATAATGAACAAAAAGGAATCACACCAGCCATGGGCAGATGATCTCATTCTTACATTGCCTCACTTGTCTAATTAATGTACTTCTCCCCTCCAAAATTACCACCCCTTGGATCTCCATGTTCTTGGGGTCACACACACACTCACACAAATCCCAAATCATAAAAGCTTAAGTCACACCAAACATGGTTTACTCTCCTGTCATGAGATACAAATCAATGTGCTAGGCAAAATTCACTTTTCTGAAAAGTAATCATTTAGACATGTACTAAGCAGAAGAAATGATATAAAAAATATAAACAAGGCTAAACGTCAAGAAATAACTTGGTTTGTATTCACTGGAAACTTGACAAAACTTGAAAAACCAAGTATTAAAAGGACTGCTTTGAAATGTATGCCCCCAGACCACTTTTAATGAGCAATGCTAATGAGCAATCAGACAGCTGAAAAGTGCTTTAATGGGCAGTGGGATGGAGAGGGAAAAAAAAAAAAAAAAAAAACTGTGGGATGTGGACAGTCAAGAAAATAATCAGCTCAGCTCCATACTGGGACTTTTCAGATCCTTGCAAAACACCATCAAGTTTACTTAAAAAAAAAAAAAAAAAAAAAAAAAAAAAATATGATATAATATATATATATTATACATATATATATATTTATATATTTCCTTTTACTTCAGAATCATTTTGTACCCAACATTATTTAACATTACATTAAAAATATCTTTTTCCCATTAAGTATATGGAAGAACCAGGCAAGGAAACTACATCGCAATGACAACACTTTCAAGGAATCCCACACATTTCGTGAAAACTGTGAAGCCTGGTTCCCAATTGCACCATATATGTCACTTATCCAACCTGTACTTACAGTGTTAAGCATCTCTTCCAGTCGGAGCCAGAACACAGACATGCAGCTCCCAGTTCCTTCTCTTCTATACAGGTCAAACTTGATTCCGGGAATACCTACAACTAGGGGTTAATAACGGCAACAACAATAGGTAGCTGTTCTCACTGGTTCAATCTCTATTATTCAAAGTTTCTCATTAAAAAATTCTATATTTTAAAAGGGTCAATAGTCTTTGTGACTGCTTATCTTGCTTAACAGATGATGTTATTTACACCAGTCTGATCACTTGCCAGGCAATACAGTAAATGCGTGTTCTCACCCATCAGATGGCGGGCGGCAGGCACATCACAAGTAAGCAGATTCAATCACTCTGCACCAATAACCCACTGTGACCCAGCTCCCCGCACAATTGACACAGTTATTGTGGCTATGACAGCAAGATCCCAACGAAGACACACAATTAGCGTCTATGGCAAGAAAGAATGTCTACATTGTTGTTATAGCATTGAAGCTTCAGAAAGCTTAGGAAAATTTATTGTTAGAGGCAAGCTAACAAAACAATAATGGCTCCACTAAGGCCCAAGCGTTACAGTGGAGGAGGAGGACGGACAGGGAGTGGAAGCTATCACCCATCCTACTTGTCTTCAGTACATAGCTAAAGGAATTGTAACAGGAAGCATTTTTATAAAGAATTAAACAACACAAAAAGAGCTTGTAAAAAAGGAGCAATTTTATCTTTTTCAATCAATTATCTCATGATTTTTGGTATATAAAATGATGTTAATGATTTGAGAGGCTCAGTGAATGAGCAACATAGCTCTAAAGAAAGGAGTGATGGCAATTTGCCCCCCAAAAAAGAGAAAAAATGGGTGATACATTTTAACAACAGTTAAATTTCCTATACTCCTAACTCCAAAGTTATATTTATAAAAAAAAAAAAAAAAAAAAAAAAAAAAAAAAAAAAAGGAGGGTCGCAAACTTGGAGGTGTCATGGACTATGCATGTTTTCATTTAATTCCAGTCCCTAGAATAGCATCGAATTGGCCCCAAACAGGACTACACATTGAATCAATGTACGATACTTGGCACAGTTTTCTTTCCCAAATGCCTTAAGCTAAACTGCCTCCCAGGACACTTCTTTCTGTATGCTCTCTGTAGTTCTACTGCCACTTCCTTAACCACTCACCACCTCTCATCAGATTACTGCAACCCGCTCTTCAACAACCTTCCAGCCACCAACACTGCCCTGAGCAAACCTGTTCTGAACATCTTGTACTTTAACTGTGTTACTTTCATCAATTAAAGTACTGCAGTGGCTTTCCATCAAATGCAAGACCTTAAAGGTACTTCAGCTCATTTCACTACCATCCTTACAGACTGCCATTTATCTCATGCCCATCTCTACAGTGTCTCTGAAGCTGCCTAAAGGATGCACCCTTATTGGTTAAACTTTCTACTTCACCTCCCTTGTCTGATAATCATCTTCTACTGAATGAATGTGAAAAAGTACTACATTGTAGACTGATACCTCATTGTTTTGCAAAAAAGTAAGTTGAATGTGACTAATAGTCTATTATGTTTTGTACATTTTCAAAGTTGCCTGACTGAAAAGATAAATTATAACACATCTGTGGAGTTATTTTTGTACACCATTAAGCAAAGTATGACCAAAAAAAACTAGATTTGATAAATCCTCCAGTGATAAAATCAAGAAAATCATAAAAAGGCAGATGACAAAACGGGTTTAAGAAACAACCTAAGTTTCTTCCATTTTCACACTGAAAATTATTCTGTGACCAACAAAAGTTCCCAGAAACAATGACATTCCTACCATTGCTTGATCGTATTTAAGTTGTTGTTAAAAGGTATGTCTCTACACATAATCAAAATCAAATTTAAGAAAGCAATTACTTAATTCACATACAATAAAAAACTGATTTAATATCTTAGAAGACTCAAAAGGCCAGTGCTGCATTAAACTAAAGAGTTCAAAAATAAAGCAACACAGTAATATATTCTGGCAACAATCCTTTTCACTCTTCTCACTACAGTCATTTCAGTACCTAATACAAGACTTGGAACACAGTATGCACTCAATAAATGCTAAATGTGGTCAAAATTTTGGCAAGTTGGCTAATATTTCTTTATCTGAAACCATTCTACCACTCCTATCCTGACATATAAATTACTTTGCCCAATTTTTTAAACTTAATTATAATTGTTAACTCTGAAGACAAATAATAGTCTAATTAGATGTTTCAAATCAGCTAAAATCTCAGTGAAAAATATACCTGGAGGAGCACTTCATTAATACGTCCTAGTAACTACTAAGTTGCTGAATTTTATATCAATCTTCTGGTTTCCAACTAAAGGATGTTATATTACTAAGGCCTAGGATCTGTGGCCTGGGGTGACAAACACTGAAAAGTGGTTAAACAGGTGACACTAAGATGAGTTAGTTCCTATAGCACTGCATCATACAGTTAAAAGGAAGGATTGTGCCAAGCACGCTAACTGGTGGAAAACCATGCAAGAAGGCAACAAAGCTGCCTTTGAAATCTGGAAATGCTACCACTTCTTACAATCAAAGAAAGAGTTACAAAATGGCTGCAATTCTATTTGGGCTGTATGGTAGAATTTCAATACATTCTACTGTCAATAGCACGGCATCTGGGTTGGTTTCAGGTGAGGAAGCCGTGGAGGTCAGGACCCTCACTCTTTCTAGTGAGTTCTAACAGGAGGGCCACATTTCTCATTGGGCAGAAGTTACTCTAGAAAACAAGCCCTCCCCTGTGTCCATGTCTTCTCACTGTTCAGCTCCCACTTATAAGTGAGAACATGCAGTGTTTGGTTTTCTGTTCTGTTAGTTTGCTGAGGATAACGGCTTCCAGCTCCATCCATGGTAGGGGGAGGGACAGCATTAGGAAAAATAGTTAATGCATCCTGGGCTTAATACCTAGGCCTAATACCTAGCAAACCTAATAAAAACTCATTAGCAGCAAACTTCAGGTCTGTTTTACTAAAATTCACAGCCTATTTTCTAAATAAGTCATGGTTTTATATCCATGCTCATGGCTCTCTTCCCAGCTAGCCAAATTTATATTCTCCCTCATTCCCTAATCCAGGTTCTGCTTTGTGGAACTGGCCAACTTTTTATTTAAATCTTCATAAGTAATGTCGTGTACCTGAGAAAAAAAATGTATATGTATATGTATATGCATATGTATATATGTGTGTGTGTGTGCACGTGTGGGTGTGTGTAGTGCTCCAGAATGATTCAGACGCTCAACGTTCACAACATCTAGAGTCATTCCTTTATTCAACATTTGGCAACAGATACTAAAAAACTTCAAAGGTCAGTCTCCAGTTACCTAAATATCTTCCACAGATACATACAGTATGTGGCATTTCCCTGCTCCACAGTTATTCTGAGAAGTCTGCCTGGCCCCTAGACTCCCACCCGCTTTTTAAAATTCATTTCTCTATTCATTTGAGTAGGCACTAACTATTGTGGCTATAGCATACCAGATGCCCCAGGTGCTGACATGAATAAGATATAGTGACTCTTCTCCTCTCCTTCCCACTCCAATTTCTAAAGACCGGCTACTACAGATGACAGGCAAGTAAGGTGGTCATCTGTAGTAAGTAAGTAAGGCCATATTGTGCATCAAATAAAGTAAAGTGCATAAAGTGCAGTAAAAGCACCATGAGGAGTACACTCAGAGCAAAGTAAATGCAATGATTAACTTTCTGGAGGAATCCAAATACTTCAGGAGTTATTATGTTTAATGTGGCCCTTGAAGGCTGAGGAGCTTATCACACAGGATATGATACCATTCTAAATAGAAGTAATGCATATGAAACCATGAACACATGAAAGAGCACTGTACATGGCAAACACTTGGAATAAGCATAGGGTATAAGAGAAGAGTTAGGGCTGGAGAGGTTGGCATGTTTGGGTTTTGCACTGTCTTATATCTATACACTTTAATGAACAGTTTACACTTTAATAAACAGTTAGTGTTTTGACTGTGAGAAGGTGAAAGACATAATCAGATCATGTTTTATGATGATGACCTAAGTAGCCATAGAAATGATGAACTAAATGGGCATGGAGACTGATGTCTGGGAGACCAGTTAAGAGGCTCGTAAAATAGACCTGGTGAGACATGACAAGGTCCTGAACAAAAGCACAAGCAGAACATTTGGTGAGAACAGGTTCGATGAGCCACATCTGAGCTAAAGTGCAGCTATTTGGTGACCCAACGAATATAGGGAGTGGGAAAAAAGGAGACTGAAGCTAATGCTATAGTTCTTGAGACACTGATGCCATCACTAAGATGGAGAGCATGAGATAATCATGCTTAGATTGAAAAAAAAAAGTGAGTTGAACCCAAGATGGTTACTGGAAATGCCTATGTGCTTGTGTCCAGTATGGAGTTGGAGTTCAGGGAAGAGGGCTGAAGAGAAAAAGAGATTCAGGGTACATCAACAAATAGGTGTTAGATGAAGCATGAATGAAATCACCCAAGGAGAACATACAAAAGGGACTGGAAGAAACAATTTAGAGTAGACAGATGGAGAATGAGTAAAGGAAACTGAAAAAGGTCATTTGGGGAGAAGAATTCAGGAGGCTCAAAGATGCATTGAGTTCCAACCTAAAAAAAAAAAAAAAAAAGACTAATGCAGAAGAGTTTCAACATGGGAGCTAATAGTTAATAGTGGCAACTACTCAGGGAAGGCCTGTAGGATGAGGACTAAAAAGAGCCTACTGGCTAGAACAACCAGACCACTGATGAGAGTAGATTCAGCAGAAGACATAAGGAAAAATCAGTGTTAGCATGTCAGGCAGATATAAAGTGAGGAAGAAGTCTTTGAAGACAGATTTGGCTATAAATGTTTTGTTTTGTTTTGTTTTTTAAGAGGGGGGTTGTAGCTTGAGGAGTATAAGGTTCAAGGGAGGATGGCTTTTAGGATCAAGGAAACCTGGAGAATAGAAACAATAGAGAAGAGTCTAAGGAAAAAAAAAAAAAACACAGAAAAAAGTTCCTGGAGATCAGAGGAATGGGACAGAGATGAGCTAGGGGAACAGCTTTGGAAAGGGAGGGTTCTCACTTCCTCTGAAACAGGGAGGTACAGCCAGAATACAGAGAATGAGGGAGAGGAAGGTGAGTTTAAGGCTTTTTAATCTGTAAGTTACAGGCAATAAATATGCCGAGAAAATTTATTCCAGAGGCTAGAATAAAGAACCTTATGTAGTAAAATGCTGGGATGGCCACCACTGGAAACAAGGAAAATGGTTAACCACGAAAGTGACTGCCTGAGTGAGTCTGAAAAGCATATCTCTGGAACAATTCTAATCTCAACACAAGAGCTGAGATTGAAAACGTTAGCATATGCCTGCTCTATCATTCTGTAAAGGGTATTTATGTCTTACAGGTTCAGGTTTAGAGTGGCTGTGTGAGAGCCATATTGTTCACGGTGATGTCAAAATAAACGAATTTACCATAATTAAGAGGAAAAAAACCACTCCAGTGACTGAAGATTATCTTCCACTGGGAATTTTAGAAACCACCAGGAAGGTCCTGAGAAGAAGAGTTAGATGGGGTCTGGAAGGCTGTATCCAAAATCAGAGCATGGCCACAGACTAACAGTGGTCAAATATTTTCTGTAAAGGGATGGCTGATAGTATTATAGATTTTGCTGGCCATAGGGTTTCTGTCACACCAGCTCAATGGTGACATTATGGTATGAAAGCAGCCATTGAAAACACTGAAATGAAAAGGTTTTACAGAAGCATAGCTACACTTAATTTATATACACTGAGAGTTGAATTTAATATTCATGCGTTATGAAATAGTCTTGATTTCTTTTCAACCACTAGAAAGCATAAAAGTCATTTAACATTTTACATTTTAGCTCATAGGCCACACAGGAACAGGCAGAAAACCAGATATGGCTATAGTGTGCCAACCCCTGGGCTAACATACATTACCAGTTTTATAATGGTCACTCAGAAAAACGTGCAGGGCTGTAACCATAGCATCCGGTGCTGAGACACAGCAGGGATGGCTGACAGGATACCTCTTCACTACAGTTTTCCATAACATATTGTAATAAAGACCAAGAAAAGACTGAAAGGACACTTGAGTAAGAATCCAAATGCCTGAGTTCCAATCTTTATCCTGCCACATGCTAGTTTTGAAATTTGGAGCAAATCACAACATCTTAAATGTTGCAGTGTTCTCGTTTGAAAACAAGTTATGTTTGTAGGAAGAAATAAACAGGCTTTTCATGGGTACAGGATGAAAGCCTGCAGCAAGCATTCACAAACAATAATACCTTTTTTAATGAAAAGTTATAGCAAGTTGTAGCAAAAACATACTACATTCTTATTTATCTATTAGTTATTTTTATTTTATTTTGAGATGGAGTCTCATTCTGTTACCCAGGCTGGAGTGCAATGGCATGATCTCAGCTCACTGAAACCTCCGCCTCCCAGGTTCTCCTGTCTCAGCCTCCTAAGTAGCTGGGACTAAAGACATGTGCCACCACACCTGGCTGTTTTATGTATTTTAGCAGAGAGGGGTTTCACCATATTGGTCAGGTTGGTCTCAAACTTCTGACCTCAGGGGATCCATCTGCCTCAGCCTCCAGAAGTGCTGGGATTATAAGTGTGAGCCACTGCCTGGCCAACATTCTACATTCTGAAAGAAAATGTTCTAGAAGCTAGGTAGGAGAAAAGAGTCTGTAGGAATTTTCTACTTTTCACTTTTCCTAATTCTAAAGAAGTTTAACCTAGTCCTCTCAAAACAATGCACCGGCTTCTTACGCTGTATCTACCTAGATAACTATGGAGACTTAGTCTTTCCTCAGTTGTTACCACCTCAGAAGCAAAACTGAACTGTCTGACCTTCAAAAGCTTGGTCAGGATAGGTCAACAGTTCTTACTTATTTATCTTGACTCTTAAATAATGATGTTCATTACCAGAGTTCTGGAAAATAAGGAAAAAGTAAGCGAGGCAAGGTTAACAGACTTTCAAGCCTTTTGCTTTTTTCTTTCTTTATACAATAGGCATGCAAGCCTCAGTTCCAAGCCAAACAGAGGAATTTAACTTCTAGTCCTTTATAAATACCAGTTACTGAATGGCCTAAGATCAGTGAAGGCACAGGAAACATCAGCTCCTCTAAGTAATTTTTATTCTCCCTTAAGCTGGCAGGAAGTTTTACCCAGAACACAGCATTCTGACCCAAACCCAGAAAGCACCAGGGCAGGAAAATCTCCATTTCCATAAACCATTCTCCCAGGTATAAACTTCTTAGGTGATATTATATCTTTACATACCTTGAGCCTATAGAAATTCTTGGCACACAGATGCACTCAAATGTTTGCACTAAACTTTAACAAAAGAATTCAAAAACCAAGGTGAAGACAGCAATTTACTGGTTCAGTCTTACAAACTCTGTCTGCACAGACTGCGATACAAGCTTTCTGGAAAGGCTGTAAGTTCACAGTAGGTAAGTGCTGCTGACTTGGCTCCAACCTGAGCAACCCTTCTGGAGCAGTAACATATGGCTTGCAGCTTATCCGATCCAGTATTTTTTATTGGGTAAACTTGAGTAGCATTAGTTTCTCCACAGTGCTTGACGACCTGATAAACAAGCATATGGGGTCTAGGAAGTCCTACTACTTTGAAGCAGATGTTCACAGTACTCTTTCCCAGACATGCATGAAATACAGAGAATTCAACTATAATGTATTTGTCAGTGTATTTACATAAGAAGGGTTGAAGAACTACTAAATGCACCTAATTGGTAGTCTTAGGGACTATTCAATCAAAGTAAGTCAGTCATTATACCCAAGTCTCACAGTCTTCAAATTTAGCAAAGCAAAACTTATCAGAAAGTTACTTTGTATCTTTTCCTGTAGTTCCCATTCATTCAAACTATGACAATGAATGTAATGATTTAAAAATCATTAACCATCATATATATGTATGAGTACCTATGATCCCAGGACACTACAGATACTCAATCTTTAAATTTCCAATTGTACTCAAAATGTAGCATTTTTAAAACATGATTTATATGCCATCTTTAAGAAATACCCAATGCAAGAGTTCATTACTTCATATGTAACTAATATCTAGAGTTAATGAAGAAAATCACTTTTGATATTAGGATTAAGCTTTAAAATATATTTAGTTTGAAAGTAGCAAAGCAGTTGTACACCCCTGACGATTGGGACATAAATGTTTCATAAATATTTCTTGAATGAGCATTACAAATTCCACCATGTTGCAAAAGGAGTACTATTGAATAACATTTATTCCACAGAAATCAGAGTTTTATAATTATTCTTGACACTAAGTTTAATAGGTCAAATGTTTCTTAGGTTTTAACAGGAAACATAATCTCAATGGATAAGGCATCTAATCATAATTAAAGGATTAGACCTTATCTACTTCTCAGATCTTAACCCACTGCACAATCGCACATTTAATGCTCTTCCCTCACGACTACTATTGGATCCTTCTGCGGGACTTCTCTAAACAGGACAACAGTCTCAAAGTAGAGCTGAAAAATAAAGGTCAGAAAGTTCAGGAAGTTATCTCAACTATCAACTTGTTTCCACTTAATCACTGGTCAAAACTGAAGATAAGACAACAGCTTTAAGCACACCAGACCAAATCCAGTATTATCCAGGACCAGAGTGACCGCTGCAACTTCACAAGTCATCCTCTAACTTCCCATCTGCAATTAATAGGGGAGATTTTAAAAAAAAAAAGTGGTAGTAATTATACTTCAAAGACATGTTTAAAAATTCCCTTTTATAGAAGCCATTTTCTCTTTAGGTCTGTGTGTCTGCTATAGTTTAAGTCAAACTTAAGGACAATAAAAATGGACACAGACTGTGAGAAGAGGGCTTGTGGAAAAGTAATAATTTAATCTGAAAAGAACAAGGAAGAAGAGTGATCTAATAATTTGTCAACGATGAGATGTTGTCAAGCAGATTACAGACAGCTGCTTCTAATTTAGACTACAGCCACAATGCAAGCTGACAACCAGCTAGAATAACTTCCAGATTCTACACTGCAATTATGAGGTAAGGTAAGCAATATGTTACAGAATCTAATTATATGAAGTAATAGGCTAAATAATCTCATGTCTGAAAATAGAGGGCCCTCCCTCTGAAAGGACAGACTAGATTTTTACTAAGAGTCTTCACGCCTATGACTGGGTAAAGTGTGGTGGCAAATCCAAGCCACCACACTTTACCCATTCAAATCTAAAAGCAGGCTTTTAGAAAGCACTGTCGGTTATTGAATGGAAGAGTGATGAGGAGAGAATTTGAATAATCCTTCCTCCCCAGTGTCTCTGAGACTAAAAGACTCTTCACTGAGTTATGGCTTATCCCAGTAACAGCAAAGGCCTCTGACCCACTAATCTTTAGAGACGACAGAAAGTAAATAAATGAATTCAGAGTTCTGACCAAGGGAAAACTATCTTTGGCCCTAAAACTAACCCATTCCTGATTTTATTAAAATACCTGCACATAAAACAACACTAAAATATACATTAAAGGCCTAAAACATGAGTCTCTTTTCCTTCCCCACCCAGGCCCACTTTCCACTGTTTTTCATACTTTAAATACAATTACATAATTAGTATATAACTTTAAATAGACAATAGACAAACCAATCATCACCTTGTTGGTGTCTGATTTCCTACCATGAAATGTTATTTAGTATATATGCACCTTCTCTGTATCCATCTCCAGATCTGATAGCTCTATTTTTACATTGTCAAGGTTTATTGGATTTTCATTCTGTTTTATAGCTGTGATTGGGATAGCTATAAGGTGATCACTAGATATGACAGGACCAAGGTAAAGAAAGTAATTATTTTGCTCCAGAACACAACCAACAGGTGAAGAACATTACAAGCCTGAGAGTCAATCACTCTTATTTCATCTTCATCTTTCTCAGCTTCTCCTAGGTCATCTCCGAGGTCACTGTTTTCTAGATCTCATGCGATCTTTTATACTTGTACTTTTCCCACTGTTAAAACAGTGTGCACAAAGGGTAACACTTTCAACCATTTTAAGGTAAAATCCAGACTTTGCATAACCAAAAGTTTCTTTTGCTCCTACACTTACTTGCTTTGGTACAGGATTATAGTTTGAAAATAACTTTCTTCCTTAAAACTTTAAAGATAATATTAATTTTTATCTAGCATCCAATATTACTTATAAAATATCTGAAGTTTGTTATACTATAGATAAATTCCTAATAATGTTCAAACGAAGGAGTAGTTTATCTTTAATTCTGGAAAATCTGAAATTCAATAACCAAGAGATCTAGGTGCATGGCTTTTTTTCATCTATCTTAGTTCATCCTGAGGATCTGTCAAAGAAATTTTCTTCTATTAATTACTAATTATTTCCTTTGTTCAGTATGTTCCTGCTTCTAGAGCTCCTGTTAAGATATGAGAGATTCTGGGTCCGTCTTCTTCTGTCCCCTCACTTCTCTCATATTTTCCATCTCATTTTGGTAGATTCCTTTGGCCAACTTTCAGAGAAGCAGCTTGGTTCTTAGCCCTGTCCATTCTTCCTTTAGCATTTCTAAGAAATTAAAAATGGCGAAAACAATTATGATTTAATTGTTTGTTTGCCCAGCAGCTATCCTTTTACTGATCTAACTTCATTTATCTGAAAATACAATAAAAATGGAGGACAAGACTGAGCATGCATATCCATGCACATTTATACAAGTACAGGACACACCCAATGACAGCAAATCCGCATTTCAAAAGACTAGTACATTTAAATATACTGTTCCTTGAAATACAACCTTACAACTATGACAGCAGAAAAAAATTAAACTCAAAAATTGAAAAGAGCTCCAAAACTCAAATATATGAAAGTTATTACTATACAGAAATTTAAAGCTCCCAAATATTATAAATAACTGAGAATATCAACAAATCAAACCCTTACGTTTCCAAAGTAAATTAAGTGTCACAAGAACTTGGCCACATTTTCAACTACCATTTCTCACATGTAGTCACACAAGAAATTCAGGATATTAATGAAAAAGAAGAAAACATTCTCAAGTTTATCTAAGACTCTCCTTTAAAAAAAATGCCAAAGCCTAAACCTACCCATGTTCCAAATAATTTCTAAAACCACTATTTCACTCTCCACAATTCACCAGATTTCAAAAAAAGGCTCTCCCTTCTGAGATAATTCAGGTAATATCCCGTAGCTTACCTGTTTGGTTATGTCACTCCTTTAATAAAAATTATTCAAATGGTTTTCAACCATTTTAAGATAAAATACAGAATCCTTAACTGCCCTGAAGATGCTGCACACATGTCTAGTTTCTAGTTTCATTTAGAGTCATCTCCCTCCATTACACCCCCACCACAACAGCCTGCCATTTCCTCACGTCATGTCCCACTGCAGCGCCTTTCCACATGCTATTGCTATCCTTCCTCCCCAGTGTCTCCGAGAGTAAAAGACTCTTCTCTGAGTTATGGCTTATCCCAGTGACAGAAAAGGTCTGGGACACACTTCCTCACCCCCTCCTCCTGTTGGATGGACGAACAGAGGGACACAAGGAGACAGCCAGCCAGACACACACACACACACAGACACATACACAAGAGTTACTGGCTTAACTCCCACTGACTCTCAGGTCCCAGTTGATGCCTCATGTCTTTGGGAAATCATTTTCTGACCATACTCCTGGGTTAGGCTGCCATTTGCTTCATCATTATGCTTCTTTTATGGGACAGGAAGAACAAAGAGCTGCTATCTGTGTCATCTGTTTTTCACACCAGAATGCATGTTCCCAAGGCCAGGCACTAAGCTCATCTTGCTTGAAACTGCACCCTGTATTTAGCACTACGACTGTACCTAGTAAGTACTCAACACATTTCATGTATTGTAATCATCTGATCAAGCCCCAGTGTTTCAGAAAAAAAGAGTCTAGAAAGTCTTGCTTTAAACCTGACTATTCTGTAGAGGTCCCAAGAAACAGGTACCAACACCTACCAAAAAAAAAAAAAAAAAACAAAAACGAATTTCACTACCATAGAGTCAAAGTCAAATTTAATCAACCATCACAGTAGTATGAAAGCAGCAGACAACTACCTTGGGAGAATCTCCATTGTTTTATTTTTTCCTTGGTGAAGATAGGTAACAAAATAGCATGTCAATAATAAATTCACCAGAACAACCACTATTGTTTATTCTGATAAACACTTTTCAAATCATGGTAGAAATACAAAGTGAATCCAAAGAAAAAACCACATGGAAACACAAGTACAAATTAGCAAAAGAAAAAGGGATTATTTAAGGAAATCTGGCAAACACATATCAGGTTATAGGGTATAATGGACTGACCCTGCAAATTTCATAGAAGCACAATCCCTGATTATCTGTCACTGTACTAAATCATTGCCAATACCGAAGTAAATGCATTGGGGCTATTCTGAACATAAGAGCAAAGCAACATAAAGATGTAATGAAATCCCAAAGCTATGACAATGCATTTTCCATTTTCAGCACACAGGAATGATAGCATATATCAGGAGACCCTGTCTCTGCACAAAAATTCCAACATGATTCCAGATTGTTCTTCCAGTGAGAAAAGAAATTCTTTACAAAGCTTACCCAAAATGAACCCCACAGACTAAGTTTTAATTTTGTGTTCCAAGTTTGACAGAGCATCTCGAGACTAGAAATATGAGCTGGTGGAGATAACATCTTGGACCAAGCAAGGAGAGACTGGACAGATTCCAGAAGACAGACATTTGATAAGCTTAATGTCTCACTTCAATCTGTGTGAATTTTAACAAAAGAAAGGGTCACTTGCAGAACTGTGGATTAGTCTACAACTTCCTTCTTCATCGGCTGATTTTGGACATTAACACTCCTTTATAACAACTAAAATAAGATTGGGAACTAGTACCATATGAAGATAAAAGAAAAAATGAATGGGGTAATTTCTTTTCACATTTCCTTAGTATATAATCCCAGAGGAAATGACAGATGGTCATAGCGAAACATGAGCCAAGGATAGTAATTATGTAGGCCTCCACTATCTGTGAAAAGTACACCTACTCTGCTCAAATGTGACCTGCCCTGATTCAATAGTTACAGACATTCAAGTACGTTAAGCCAAGATAAGCTTTTATTAACTGGCCCCAAATTAACTAAGCCACATATTGGGCATTTCAAATTACTTAGACAAGCTTTTGATCATTATTTGGTTATTTAACATCCCAGCCTCATGAATGAACTTACCAAAGACCCTAGACTAGCCTTATTTCAATTTAGGATATCAAGTGAGCTAATCCTACCCATGAAAGTTCTATGCAGTTTTGTTATTTTTATTCTAAATGGGTGGAGAGGGGTAGAAAGATGGGCCAGTTCAAAATGGAATACATACAGGTCTAACAAAAAATAAAATAAAAACAACCAACTAAAGAGATTGTCTTGGATTTTCTATGATTGTTGAATAAACTACACTTACAAAACTTCTCAGCGTAAGATCCCCAACAAATAACCTTTATTTGTACGTATAGAAAACAGATACTCACCCTCTGCCAAAAAAAATACTTCGTTTTCTATGAAGTATGAGTAGCCAGGCAAAGAGGATTCCCTGTATTTTAGGTTCAATTTCTAAATGAAAATCTTTACATTAGGAATGTTTCTGTATATCTATGTAGTACTCCACATTTCTGAAGTAATTTCTCATTCAATATTTCCAGAAATCGTTCTAAAATAGCCCTGTGAAATCTGCTAAATGTCCCCACTTACTAGGCAAGGCCCTAGAAATAAGGGCCACCCTCTCAATCACAGTGGAGCAAGGATGAGGCATAACTATTAAGGTGAAAACTTCCACCATATTCACTCCTTCAACAATTACCATGCAACACCTACCGTGCAACGGGAGTTATTCCAGGCACAGAAAGGGTCACAGCAATGAACAAAACAGACTGAAACCCCCACGCTCAGAACTAACACTTTAATGAATACCACTCTGTTTTGGTTTGTTTAGGTTTTTTTTGGCTTGGCTAGTAGGATGCCATTTACAACACCAAATGTTCAATGAAAATTTTTGTTTTGTTTTGTTTTGGCCAACTTAAAAAATTTAAACATACTCAAATTAGTCAATTACAAAAAAAAAAAAAATTCAGTACTTAAAACATGCTGAAAATGTATTAAGCACTGGTGATTCAAAAATCAATTTTAGGTACAGACCTCCATCTTCAGGTGCTTAATCTATTTCGAAAAAGGCACATACATTAACAACTAAATAAAACGTTCACAAAACAAGGTGCCTCGAAATGGAAAGCAAACATCGTTAGGACCATCTTCAAAAGAGGAAAACCAGCCAAGATACTGAGCTTTGTTGAAGACTGCATACTCAAATAAGTGGCCAGTGTTTTGGGGGGAAAAAAAGAGAGATTATTCCATTTTAGACTTTATTAGTTAACTTTATACTAGCAGACTGCAGATTTAGAGATGCCAGGAGATTTAACTTCTAGCAATGTTATTTCACTTTTAACATTACTTTCTGTAGATTATCCAAAAAAGCCATTTACACTATTCAAATACAAGGGGGAGAGACCTAATATTTGAGCCATTATCTAATCTAATTTACAAATATCTATTTCCTTATAACAACACTACAAAATAAATACAAATGTAAAAGAGGCTGAGAAAACTTAAGTAACTTGACTGTGCTGACTACACGATACATAAGACTTTATAAATTGTAAAATTTGAGTATTAAAAGATCAGCTTGGAAAAGAGGATGATAAGTTTTGCAATTTATAATAAAAAGTTTCTTAGGGCCAAGCACTGTGGCTCATGCCTATAATCCCAGCACAGAGAGGCCAAAGTGGGCAGATTGTTTGAGCCTAGGAATTCAATATCAGCCTGGGCAACATGGCAAAATCCCACCCCTACAAAACATTTGCCAGGTATGGTGGCACACATCTGCAGTCCCAGGTACTTGGGAAGTTAAGATGGGAGGGTCACCTGAGCCCAGGGAGGTCAAGGCTACAGCGAGCCGTGATTGCACCACTGCACTCCAGCCTAGGCAACAGAATAAAACCCTGTTTCAAAAAAAAAAAAAAAAAAGTTTCTTAGATCCAAGTCAATTAATATTCCCTATAAGAATTAGGGGCATTAGATACACATTAGTCATATGTAGGAATATACTATACACACTAAAAATAACTATCTTGTATCTTTTAAAAAATATTTAACCATTTGCAAAATTGTGGATGTGAAGACAACATATTTTTTAGCAGTATTTTAAAAACAGTGATAATGTAGGTGCTGTCTCCCTACAAAATTAAATCTTATAAAAATCCCTTTCCTTCATTTTCTTCAGAAAAAAACTTTCTGCCGAAGGGCAGAATTCTAATAAGCTTGTTCTCACAATCTCAAGACAAGGTTTAACTATGTCCCATACATTCTCTCATAACTTAGCAAGTTTTGTTATCTAGATCCAGGGTCAAAAGTTGTCAGATACATCATGAAAGCATTTTGAGGACTCTATGAAATCACAAAGGTAAGCAGCAAGAAGAGAAATAGGCCTGGGACCTGCAAGAAGTTACAATCCAGATGAGCTCATTAGCAATTGTGCAGTTAGAGACAATCTTGGGAGAAACGCAGCCAGATGGACCTACAGAAACCAACCTTGACAAACCCTTACTCAGATGGCTTCCTGGGTATGCTTACTCCATAAACAAGGAGGGACGGCTAACTTGCCACCATGGCTAACTTGCAGCCAAGAAAACAGCCTGGGCTAATGGCCTAGGGTAAAGAGGAAATAAGGTAGAAGAGGGTTTAAGACCAGCTCCATCCACCAGAAACATTCTGGCTCCTCACAACTATGCCCCTCTCCACATTTCCTAGAAGGGAATTAATCTTACTTTCTGAAGAATTTTCTTTTCAAAACATGAAGGTCAAAAAAGAGGAACCAAGTTTCAAAAATATTTGCTCAAATATTACATAAGCAGCATCTCATCTGAAGCTCCAGGCTCATATTAAGGAACTTCTACCTATCTGTCAATGAAAGAGTTAAGAGTATGAGACAAAAGCACAAGGCAGAGAAGAAGAGGGTAAAAAGGAGAGGGTAGCTTTATCCTTTGTTTACCTCTCATCACTCCTACTCATGACTGTGAATTTCTTAGTGAAGTGTCTTTAATTTCTGTGTATATAGAGGGAGATGTATAACTCCTAAGGACTTCAATTAATCACCTTGGAACAAAATGTGTAAGATAAACAGAAACTGATTGTTTTAAAGTAAACATGCTTGTGAATAGGAAAGCAATACTGCAAGCTGATACTTCAACTGATGCTAGTCTATGCCCTGAATGTCAGAGGTGGATAATAAGGAAATGTTGCAAGGACCCCAACCCATTTTAATTATTCAAAACCAAAACTGAAACAGAAGTAATAGTGACATTGGATTAAAAAAAAAAATTAAAACATTCATTTATTTTAGCAACAGCAACTATTTTGTGTCAGGTACCCTTCCAGGAGTTAGAGAACTGGTGCTCAACAACACAAAGTCCATTCCCTTGGGCAATTTATATTCAAATGAAAAGAAACAACCTAGTCTCAAAGAAAACACTCAGTAATATCTGTTACTCAAAAGTGCTGACTGCCCAAGGGAGAAATTAAGTCTAAACAAAAGAAAAATGCTTTATTAGAGAATTATTGAAATTTCAAAAATACAGAAAGCTCGTATTATTCCAATTAAATCTTTATACTATGTTATGAATATAGTGTGGGTCAAAACCATAATTGGTGGTATCTGTCAATTAACCATCATTGACAAAGGACCCCCTTAGTTGGAAGCCAATAAATCTTCTTCAATATGGGGGATTAACTATGAATTCCTCCCTATTCTCTTATAAAACCACACTACAGTAAGAGTTAAACTCAAACTCGTGTCAGCCCATAGGAAGACTGAACGGGACAGGAGACAATTATCACACCGGGGATGGTCACAACATCTTAGAAATGAACAGCGGAAACAGACTTGGGTTTTGACATCCTCTGCTCTATGGCCTTAGAGCAAAAAGAAACTAATAAGGACCTGGCAAGGTTCTGGAATCACAGGTGCGAAGTACCACAGCGGGTAGGGAGTTCTGTGGTGAAGTGAAAAAAACCTGATAACTGAAAATCTACAGGAAAGCACTGAAACCCTCCAGCTCCCCACCCTGCCTGCTCAGGCAACTGCTCCTCTCCTACTTTTATCAAAGACAGGCTTCATTACCTGAATAAACTGAAACAGAAAGCCACTAGATTTAAGGATACAAACACAAATAAAAGTACCTTACAGATCTGGAGGACTAAGTGAAAATCTGAATACTAGAAGGTAAGCTTAATGAGGGCAGAGACTTAATGTCTGTGCTGTTCACTGATGCATCTCGGTCACCTACAATGGTACCTGGTACATAGAAGTCACTCAACATGCAGCAGAAGAGTTTAGAAGATGTGTGTTTTTTAAATCTCTAAGAAAGTAGAGCAACAACAACAACAAAATCAAGAATAGAAAGCGAGAGAGAAAAATATAAAATTTGAACATCAATCCAGGCAACTCTGATCCACAGGAGTATCTGGAAAGAATAGAGAAAACAAGGGCAGAGGGGTATGAATACGAAGAAATAATGCAAGAAATTTTGCAGAACTAAAGTTTCTAGCACACACAAAATAAACGAAATTTCAGAATACCAAGAATAAAAGACAATATTCTAAAATATTCATGTTATTTTAGGCAGAAAGGTCACAAATAAGAATCAGAAATGAGAATGGTACTGGACTTCAAAAGCAACCCCGAAGCTAAAATATAATGGAATAATGCCTTCTAAACTCTGTGGGAAATGGTTTTTAACCTAGAATTCTATACCTAGCCCAAAGAACAATCCTGCATAAGGGTGAAAGTAGGAATAAAAATGTTTTCAAACACAGGAGGTTCTCAAAATTTACCTCCCACATATCCTTTTTCCCTCTACTCTCCCAAAAAAGCAAATGCAGAAATAGTCCTTTCTTTTAATGGAATAGAAAGGAAAGTATTTGTATCTCAGAAGCAGGTAATATAGTACTGAAGAGGGGCCAGAGGAATTCCCAGGATAAGGAAAGTAAAGTCCCATCATGATGGCTCTTCAGAGGCTAAAGATGACTAGTTCCAATTAGAGTAAGAGAGCAGGGCGCTGCCCGAAGGAACAGTAACAAAACAAAATTCTTGGATTTATGTGTCTCATACTGTGGATGGTTCATGAGGAGAGTTTGGGGATAAATTAATGACAAGGACCTTGTCTTCTAAATTATAACAGCAACAACAACAACAACAAAACTAAGCGTCTTTTTCCAATTAATTCTTTTAAAAAAATGCTAGATGGGCTAGGCACAGTGGCTCACGCCTGTAATCTCAGCACTTTGGGAGGCCGAGGTGGGTAGATTACCTGAGATCAGGCATTCAAGACCAGCCTGGCCAACATGGGGAAACCACATCTCTATTAAAAATACAAAAATTAGCCAGGAACGGTTGCGTGTACCTGTAATCCCAGCTACTCAGGAGGTTGAGGCCAGAGAACCCCTTGAACCCAGGAGGCAGATGTTGCAGTGTGCTGAAATTGGGCCACTGCACTCCAGCCTGGGCACAGAGCAAGAATCTGTCTCAAAACAAAAAAGTTAGATGGAAAAGGAATGATAAAATATTGCATAGCTTGAATATAACTTTCTATCATAACAAATACTGATGTCCCCCAAAGTTGGTAAAAGGTTACACAGAAAGGACATGCAGAGAAATAATATAGGAGTGAGGTGTAAAGGAATTAAATCTTCACCATCTAAAATCAAAAGCCAATGGATAATGTTTAAAATGAAAAATTCAAAGCAATAGCCATATAAACATGGAATTTAAAAAGAGAAGTAAACAGTAAAACCAAAACAAAGAGCTTTTCTTAAGTACATCTGGGAAATAAAAGGGGCATAACAGATTAGGGCAGCGATTTGATATTTGTCTTATAACAGTTGTAAGACTATTTTTTAAACTATAGACATATTTTATAAAATATACGTTGAATTTTTTAAAAAAGAGAATTTTCTCCAGTACACAACCTAATTGGTTACTTCTCATCTCAACAGGATTATGGATTATGGATCTCTGGAATAAAAACATTTAGTCTCACAGCAAAAGAAGTTTTGAGTTTATATACAAATTAAGTAAAAGACTAATTTTGGTTTTGAAAAACTCGTTCTCTAAGCTTTTACAGGACGTTTAAATAAATTACATCATGAACAAAACTGCAGTATGCAGTTCACATCCTCATGACCTCATGATTCTGCCTGAGCTCCACAACAGTGAAAGGAAAATCGGATAACGAAGCACTTAGTCTAATATCTCAACAGCAACCACCAATTAGGATTATTTATACTTAAGTTTCTCTTCTATTTTTAGAAAAAAAAATCTAACCTTATATGTAAATCTATCTAGTGTGCAAACGACGTAAGGCTGGGGTGGGGAAGGCCAAAGGTACCCCAAATCCAGCCCACTCCTGCTTTTGTAATCATTCACCAGCTAAGAAAGGTTGTTTTTTTTTTTAATATTTGGGAAAAACATATACATTTTGTGACATGTGAAAAACCACACAAAATTCAAATGTCAGTGCCTGTAAATAAAGTTATATTGGAACACATCTTCATTCATTAATTTCTGCATGGATAATTGTTTTCTGGGCATGGCTAAGTTGAACAGTCATGACAGAGATTATGTAGCCCACAAAATCTAAAATATTAACTGTCTTCTTTCAAAAAGAGTTTGTTGACCCCTGACATAAAGGGCTGTAATTCTGAATTCAATTTGAATTTTACTTCAAATTATTGAGCCAAATTCTTATATTAAAATATAGATGTAAGTCACTGAGTCAAGGATTAAGTAAGGAGACTTAGGAATGGTCGATATAACTCTTCAAAGAGTTAAGTACAAAGGGATTTAATGGTTTGTGTATTAGTCTGTTCTCACACTGCTATAAAGATACTACCTGAGACTGGGTAATTTATAAAGAAAGGAGGCTTAATTGATTCCCAGTTCCACATGGCTGGGGAGGCCTCAGGAAAGTTGCAATTACGGCAGAAGGTAAAGGGGAAGCAAGGCACGTCCTTACATGGTGGCAGGAGAGGGAGAAAGTGAAAGAGTGAGGAAGTGCCACACTTAATACCATCAGCTCTCACGAGAACTCCCTATCTTGAGAACAGCATGGGGGAAAGTGCCCCCATGATCCAGTCACCTTCCACCAGGTGCTTCCCTCTATATATAAGGATTACAAATGGAGATGAGATTTGGCTGGGAACACAGAGCCAAACCGTATCAGTTTTCTTAGATCACTGAGGTAAATGGGAACAGAATGAATACTAGAGCCCCCAACTCTGAGATGGTTGCTCTGTTAGATAAGCATCTATCACCAAAGTTTTAACCCTAACATGCCTTTGTCCCTACACTGCTCTTCAACTTTGCATTATTAAGCCACCCGTTTCATTTTACTTAAAATGTTAATAAAATACACTATTTCATCCCACCTTCCAACTATTTAAAACAGATTTCTGTTGATATTTACTTATGACCATGCCAATACGGCAGTACAGAATACTGGTTAAGTATGGAGTCTCTGGTGTCAGAGAGACCCTGGCTTTGACTCCATCCCCGAGTATCATTCTGCCTTGTAACACTGCGAACTTCTCTAAACTGAGTGTTTCTCACCTCTAAAGCTGAGTTCAGTTAGACTGAATAAGATGAAGGATGTCAAGAATGTAAAGGTAATGAATGTTACAGAATTAAGAGATCTAGAATCATTATCTATTATACTTTTTCTTATGTCCAAATATGTTATTCGTTATCCTCGAAGGGCTTCATGGGCAGTGTTCTCAAGTATCAGTGTACATGAGAATCACACTGGTGAACCTGTCAATGCAGACTCCCCAACCCTACCCTCAGACAATATGATTCTTCAATCTGGAGGCTCTGGAATCTGTACTTTCAAGCTCATGTATGATCTGGATGCAGGTGGTCTATGGAATAGAAACAGTGTTCCCAGAGGATGAAACAGATGCCCAGAGGTTAACAGACAAGTCAAAAGCCTACATAATTACAGCTTCAAGTAGTTCCCTGCATCAAACAGCAAGGTACCACTCACTTATTTTTGTTGCTTTTCCAACTGCCCTTTTTTAAAATTTAAACTTCTGTTAGGCTCCATAAGTTAATTAATGTTACAGGTAATATGAAGATTTCTTAGTTTTTAAAGGTTAGCACTTCCAGTTATACATCCAACTAAATGTTAAAGGCATTCAATAAGGTCAGTACTCAGATCCCCAGGAAACCCTGTTTTCTGCCTTAGAAGCCAGCCATACAACCTTGTTACTGACCCCAGAGCACTGAAAACTGACCATTTTATTGACTGGTGTATTTGCAAACAGAAAAATAAAATAAAATAAAATAAAATGTGTGTTCCTACACTGCAATATAAACCAAAGCAAACTAAAAATATGGCTAAAAATAAGCACAAAACTAAACACATCCTACATTGAGAAAGCTTGATGTGTAATACATGTGAAGCTAATTGCATGCAACAGCTGCACCTCAGGGTAAGAATTTTCAATTGAAATGTTTATTACAAAACCAGCAACAAAAGTAGCACAGAGAGTGACAAGAGTTGGAGAATGTAAATACACACATTCACAATTACCTTGCTCCAGTCTAAAGCACAGGGAACGTCTTGCTGCTTCCATCTCAGGAGTTGGGTTATCTAGGACATGTCTACACCATTGCAAAGGAGTCAGGGATTTCTCTGATGAGGTGAACGTCTTTGAAGAGCCAACGTATAACCTTAAAAAAAGAAATCTACATTATAGGTATGATTTAGGTACACAGAGAGTACCTCTCTCTGGGGAAAGCAACATGTATTTAACAATTTCCATAGAAACACAACTCATATTTGATCACTTCAAAGTATCAGAAATAGTTTTTAACAGGCAAATATCCCCAAATAGAAGATGACACTTCCTGTAGCCTGGTGAGAAGAACTTCCAAAAAAAGGTCTAACAATTTTTCCCCCTAACTGTGTGTTTCAGCATCAGAGATCAAGGGCTTTTCCTTTTTTTTTGACTAAACTAGCCCTAAAAAGGCACTATCATGATCTTACTATCTCTACTGACATGTCAAGAAATAAACATTTTCATCTTTCTCTTTGGCAACAGAATCTTTTGTAAACTTGGGCTAATGAAGGGAAACATGATATGATAAGGCAAATCTTGTGTATTTTTTAAAAATAAGTCTAAATACCCGTAAAAGCCAGTCAGTTGATTCTTTGAACCCTTACATAATCACATATTTCTCCTGTCTCAAATCTATACTAACCTTGGTATACGCTTCTTTTTCATTAAAGCCAAACAAAGAGCTTTAAAAGATATGTTTTAGGAAGAGTTCACTTTTAGCACCTACACCATTACACAGTAATGGGTAGTATGCAAAATAACTACCCAGAAGCACTGCAGGTTATAAAAAAGCTTCTCTCAATAATATGTCATATTAATGTAGATTTTAGAATATTTTCAGTGATAGGGCTACACGAAAAGGTTTATCTTGAGGAATAAGCAAGAGTTAACTAAAAAAGAGGGAAGGGTGAATTACCTCCCTGAAACTGCTGGCTCTAATACATGACACCTCACTATTATAAGCTTACATTAATTATAAATCTAAAGTAATCTTCCTTCCAACAAAGCTACCACAATTCTAATATGCACATATTCTTGAAATAACATACTTCATTATTCATACTTTTACTGTTCTAGACAAAACGTTCACCTATTAATCTATCAGTTATCCAAGCTGGTTGGGGAATGCACTATTCTTTGGTAAATTATTCTTATAGACCAGGGATTGCCAAACGTTTTCTGTAAAGGGCCAGCAAGTAAATATTTCAGGCTTTGTAAGCCACATGATTTTTGTCACAACTACTCAGCGCTGCCATTCCAGTCCAAAGGCATCCTAGACAATATGTAAGCGAATAAACATGGCTATGTTCCTTTAAAATTGATTTATAGACACTGAAAGTTGAATTTCCCATAGTTTTCCATTCTTTTTATTTTTTTTCATCATTTAAAAATATGAAAACATATCTTACCCACCATACAAAACATGCAACAGCTCTGATTTGCTCTTGTGACAGTTTGCTCACTCCAGTTACAGATGAGGACTCTAAAATATAGATCTCAATGGATTTAATTGTAAGTCCAATATATGATTTTTTTTCCTTAGAGTGTGTTGCACAGTCGTGACTCCATCAAGAGTACATCAGTTAAAAATTCATATTATTGGGCCCCACCTCAGTCCTACTATGGCAAGATTATCACTTACCTATGTAGGTAATAATCCCTTCCACTTCCTAGGAACATACCCTAAACTGTCGGGTACAGGCTACTTCTCCCTGCTCACAAGTATAGGCTAGTCTAGGCCAGTTATTCTCAATGTCTCATGTCTCAAAATTACTTAAACATCTTGTTAAGACAAATTGCTAAACCACATCCCTTAAATTTGATGCATAGGGTCAAAGAATCTGGATTTCTAAGAAGTTTCCAGGTAAAGCTAATATTACTGGTCTGGAGACTACATCTTGAAAGGCACTGGGCTAAGCCAATCACGGTATTTTCATTGTTCCCCTTTGCCTATGACTGGTTTAGGCCCAAGCCCCACATACAATCCTAGCCAAAAGAAACTGAGGGAAAATCATCTGATGGACTTGCGGGCAAGTTTTTCCTTATATTTAAAGGGAGGGGGGAGTGTCACAAAAGACTCAATTATATGCTTCCTACGGGAAATGCACCTTAAACATGGGCATACAAATGAGTTAAAGTAAATAGCTAGAAAAGTAATTAAAAATAAAAATAAAAAACTACTCACAAAGAAAAGTCTGGGACCAGAAGACTTTCCTGCTAAACTCTACCAAATATTTAAAGAAAACATCAGTTCTTCACAAACTCTTCCAAAAAAACAGAAGAAGAGGGAATACATCCTAACACATCCTATTAGGGCAGTTTTACCCTGATACCAAAATCAGACACTACAAATTAAGAAACTAACAGCCAGTATCACACATGAACACAGATGTAAAAAGTCTAAATATTTCAGTAAATTGAGTCTAACTTCACCATTAGCATACTTCACCATTAATAAGTGGGGTTTATATCAGAAATAAAAAGTCAGTACAAATTCAAGCATCAATATAACTTACCAGATTAACTAAAATAGAAAAAGTATATAATATCAATAGAAAAAAAAAAGCATTTGACATCCACTCCTGATAAAAATTCTCATCAAATCAGAAACAGAAAGAAACATCCTCAACCTGATTGAAGGCATCTACAAAAACAGCATAGTGAAGTAAAAGGCTGAATGCTTTGCCTGTGATACCAGAAAACAGACACAGACATTGGCTCTCATCACTTCTATTGAACACTCTGCTGAAGATCCTAGCCAGTGCAATCAGGCAATATATTAAAAACATTTACATTGGAAAGAAAGAAGTAAATCTGTCTTTATTCACAGATGACACGATCATCTATGTAAAAAAAATCTGAAGAATCTACAAAAATGATAATAGCATAAGTGAGTTTAGTAGCAAGATTATAAGATACTAGATTGATGCAGGAAAGTCAATCGTACATTTATATATATTAACAACAAACAAATTCATATTTTTAAAATTTCACTTTTCATTTACGATAGCATTTTTTAAAAAAAAACCATAAGATGCTTAAGGATAAACCTGACAAAAGATGTGTAGGACCTGAACGCTGAAGACTACAAAACATTCTGAGAATTAAAGAGGACATAACTGGAGAGACATGCCATTTTCCTAAGAAAACTAAATATTAAGATGTCAATTCTCCTTAAATTGGTCCACATAATTTGCAAAATCTCAATTGAAATTCCAGCAGGCGTTTTTTGTAGAAATGTAGATGATCTAAAATTCATATGGAAATGCAAAGATCTTAGAATAGCCAAACAAATGTTAAAAAAGAAATGGAGAGCTATACCACTGACTGAAGCTCATGACAATAATGAAAACAGTTTAGTGTAGCATAAAAATAAACGGATCAGTGCAAAAAAATAGCCTGGAAATGAAACCACACATATATGGAGGATTTTTAGTAAAATACAATTTAAAGGATAGTCTTTTAAATAAATGGTGCTGGAAAAAAATGGGGTTTTATATGTGGGAAAAAAAAAAAAAAAAAAAACCTTTGATCCACAGTACAAACAATATCCAACACTAACTCAAAATACAGCACAGACAAACGTAAAACTTGAAACTATAACACTTTTATAAGAAACCAAAAGTAAAAGTATTTGTGTCCTTGAGTTGGCAAATACTTCTTAGATACAATTTATAAGGCTGAAAATATGATCCATAAAAGAAAAAAATATCAATTGGACTTTATCAAAATTAAAACTTTTCTTTTGAAAGACATTGCTAAAACAATGAGTGATAAACCACAAATTGGGAAAGACATATTTGCAAATCATCTCTCTACCAAAGAACTTTTATGCAGAAAACATGAAACTACAAATAGTAAACAATTCAATTTTAAAATAGACAAAAGGTTCGATTACACATTTCACCAAAGAAGACCTATTAACGGCAAACAGCTATATGAAAAGATGTTCATCATTAGTCATTAGGAAAATAGCTAAAACCACAATGAGATACTACCACATACCTATTAGAATGGCTAAAATGAAAATACTAGCCATAGCAAGTGTTAAAGAAGATTTGGTGCCACTGAAAACTTCATACACTGGTGATGGAAATGAAAATGGTGAAACCACTTTGGAAAAGAGTTTGGCAGCTTCTTAAAAGTTAACCTGCACCTACTCTCTGAAATGAAAGCATGTTCATATGAAGACTTAAACATAAATGCCCACAGCAGTTTTATTTGTCATAACTAAAAGCAACCCAAGTGCTCATCAAAAGATGACTGGATAAACAAGCCATGGTTACAATGATGAAATCTAACAGCTCCCACAATAAAATGAACTACTGATTCATGTAATAACACAAATTTCAAAATAACTATCTAGCTTGAAAGAAGCCAAAACAAACAAATAGAAGAGTACATATTCTGTGACTTTATTGATATAAAATTATAAAAAATGTACCATGCCTGTAATCCCAGCAATTTTAGAGACCAAGGCGGGCAGATCACGAGGTCAGGAGATCGAGACCATCCTGGCCAACAGGGTGAAATCCCATCTCTACTAAAATATGAAAATTAGCTGCACGTGGTGGCATGCACCTGTAATCCCAGCTACTTAGGAGGCTGAGGCAAGAGAACCATTTGAACCCAAGAGGCAGAGGTTGCAGTGAGCCGAGATTGAGCCACTGAACTCCAGTCAGGGTGACTAATCTAAACTGACAGAAAACAGATCAGGGGTTGCCTGGGTTGGAAGTAGCAAGGATCAGTAGGGAAAGAATAAGGAAAACAAGGGGCCACAGGAAACCTCAAGTGTCAAAATCTGTTCACTACACATTAACTGTGGTCATGATTTCCTGGGCATATATACATGTTAAAGTCTATCAAATTGTACATTTTAAGTGCAGTTTACATATCAATTATATTCCAATAAAGCAGTTTTTTAAAAGTCACAAGATAAAGAATCATTGTTTTGTGGTTTTGTTTGTTTTGTTTTGAGACATGGTCTTGCTCTGTCACCCAGGCTGGAGTGCAGTGGGACAAACACACTTCACTGCAACTTTGACCTTCTGAGCTCAAGTAATCCTCCCACCTCAGTCTCCTGGGTTGCTAGGACCACAGGCATGCACCACCACACCCAGCTATTTTATTTTTTAAGTTTTTTTGTAGAGATGGGGTCTTCCTATGTTGTCCAGGCTAGTCTCAAAATCCTGGGCTCAAGCGATCTTCCTGCTTCAGCCTCTCAAGGTGTTGGGATTACAGGCATGAGCTACCATGAGCAGCCCTCAATGTTCTTAAGATGAGAAACTCATAACTGCCATCTACTATGTATGTAAAAGCCATTAACACCACAGCCTCGACAGAAATAAGCCACTAGTTAGTCAACTGTGGAGTTTCCCTACCTCAATACTTTTTTCACCAATTTTCCTTATTTTTTTTTTTATTACTATACTTTAAGTTCTGGGATATATGTGCAGAACGTGCAGGATTTGTTACATAGGTATACACGTGCCATAGTGGTTTGCTGCACCCATCACCTGTTGTCTACATTAGGTATTTCTCCTAATGCTATCCCTCCCCTAGCCCCAACCCCTTGACAGGCCCCGGTGTGTGATGTTCCCCTCCCTGTCCATGTCTTCTCATTGTTCAACTCCTACTTATGAGTGAGAACAAGCAGTGTTTGGTTTTCTGTTCCTGTGTTAGTTTGCTGAGAATGATGGTTTTCAGCTTCATCCATGTCCCTGCAAAGGACATGAACTCATCCTTTTTTTACGGCTGCATAGTATTCCATGGCGTATATGTGCCACTTTTTCTTTATCCAGTCTATCATTGATGGGCATTTGGGTTGGTTCCAAGTCTTCACTGTTGTGAACAGTGCCACAATAAACGTACATGTGCATGTATATCTATAGTAGAATAATTCATAATCCTTTGGGTACATCCCCAGTAATGGGATTACTGGGTCAAATGGTATTTCTGATTCTAGATCCCTGAGGAATCACCACACTGACTTCTACAATGGTTGAGCTAATTTACACTTCCACCAACAGTGTAAAAGCCTTCCTATTTCTCCACATCCTCTCCAGCATCTGTTGTTTCCTGACTTTTTAATGATCACCATTCTAACTGGTGTGAGATGGTATCTCCTTGTGGTTTTGGTTTGCATTTCTCTAATGACCAGTGATGATGAGCTTTTTTTCATGTTTCTTGGCCACATAAATATCTTCTTTTGAGAAGTGTCTGTTCATATCCTTCGCCCACTTTTTGATGGGGTTTTTTTTTCTTGTAAATTGGTTAAAGTTCCTCGTAGATTCTGAATATTAGCCCTTTGTCAGGTGGATAGATTGCAAAAATTTTCTCCCATTCAGTAGGCTGCCTAAGCTCTTTAATTAGATCCCATTTGTCAGTTTTGGGTTTTGCTGCCATTGCTTTTGGTGTTTTACTTATGAAGTCTTTGCCCATGCCTATGTCCTGAATGGTATTGTCCAGGTTTTCTTTTAGGCTATTTATGGTTTCAGGTCTTACATTTAAATCTTTAATCTATCTGTAATCCATCTTGAGTTAATTTTTGTATAAGGTGTAAGGAAGGGGTCGTTTCAGTTTTCTGTATATGGTTAGCCAGTTTTCCCAGCACTATTTATTAAATAGGGAATCCTTTCCCCATTACTTGTATTTGTCAGATTTGTCAAAGACCAGATGGTTGTAAATGTGTGGATTATTTCTGAGGCCTCTGTTCTGTTCCATTGGTCTATATATCTGTTTTGGTACCAGTACCATGCTGTTTTAGTTACTGTAGCCTTGTGGTATAGTTTGAAGTCAGGTGGCATGATGCCTCCAGCTTTGTTATTTTTGCTTAGGATTGTCTGGGCTATATGGGCTCTTTTTCGGTTCCATATGAAATTTAAAGTAGTTTTTTCTAATTCTGTGAAGAAAGTCAATGGTAGCTTGATGGGGATAGCATTTAATCTATACATTACTTTGGACAGTATGGCCATTTTGATATTGATTCTTCCTATCCATGAACATGGAATGTTCTTCCATTTGTTTGTGTCCTCTCTGATTTCCTTGAGCAGTGGTTTGCAGTTCTCCTTGAAAAGGTCTTTCACATCTCTTGTATTTCTAGGTATTTTATTCTCTTTGTAGCAATTGTGAATGGGAGTTCACTCATGATTTGGCTGTCTATTACTAGCATATAGAAATACTTGCGATTATTGCACATTGATTTTATATCCTGAGACTTTGCTAAAGTTGCTCATCAGCTTAAGATTTGGGGCTGAGATGATGGGGTTTTCTCAATATACAATCATGTCATCTGCAAACAGAGACAATTTGACTTCCTCTCTTCCTATCTGAATACCGTTTCTTTCTTTCTGTTGCCTGATTGCCCTGGCCAGAACTTCCGATACTATGTTGAATAGGAGTGGTGAGAGAGGGCATCTTGGTCTTGTGCTAGTTTTCAAAGGGAATGCTTACAGCTTTTGCCAATTCAGTATGATATTGGCTGTGGGTTTGTCATAAATAGCTCTTATTATTTTGAGATACATTCCATCAGTACCTAATTTATTGAGAGTTTTTAGCATGAAGGGGTGATGAATTTTATCAAAGGCTTTTTCTGTATCTATTAAGGTAATTATGTGGTTTTGTCATTGGTTCTGTTTATGTGATGGATTACATTTATTGATCTGCATATGTTGAACCAGCCTTGCATCCCAGGGATGAAGCCGATTTGATCACGGTGGATAAGCTTTTTGATGTGCTGCTGGATTCAATTTGCCAGTATTTTACTGAGGATTTTCACATCGATGTTCATCAGGTATAATGGCCTAAAGATTTCTTTTTTTTGTTGTGTCTCTGCCAGGTTTTGGTATCAGGATGATGCTGGCCTCATAAAATGAGTTAGGGAGGAGCCCCAGTCTTTCTATTGTTTGGAATAGTTTCAGAAGAAATGGTACCAGCTCCTCTTTGTACCTCTGGTAGAATTTGGCTCTGAATCCATCTGTTCCTGGGCTTTTTTTGGTTAGTAGGCTATTAATTACTGCCTCAATTTCAGAACTTGTTATTGATCTATTCAGGGACTCGACTTCTTCCTGGTTTAGTCTTGGGAGGGTGTATGTGTCCAGGAATTTATTCATTTCTTCTAGATTTTCTAGTTTACTTCCGTAGAGGTATTTATAGTATTCCCTGATGGTAGTTTGTATTTCTGTGGGATCAGTGGTGATATCCCCTTTATCATTTTTTATTGTGTCTGTTTGATTCTTCTCTTCTTTAACAGTCTGGCTAGTGGTCTATTTTGTTAATCTTTTCAAAAACCCAGATCCTGGATTCATTGATTTTTTGAAGGGTTTTTCGTGTCTCTATTTCCTTCAGTTCTGTTCTAACTTAGTTATTTCTTGTCTTCTGCTGGCTTTTGAATTTGTTTGCTCTTGCTTCTCTAGTTCTTTTAATTGTGATATTAGGGTGTTGATGTTAGATCTTTCCTGCTTTCTCTGGTGGGCATTTCGTGCTATAAATTTCCCTCTGAACACTGCTTTAGCTGTGTCCAATAGATTCTGGTACATTGTGTCTTTGTTCTCATTGGTTTAAAGAACTTATTTATTTCTGCCTTAATTTCATTGTTTACCCAGCAGTCATTCAGGAGCAGGTTGTTTAGTTTCCATGCAATTGCGCGGTTTTCAGTGAGTTTCTTAACCCTGAGTTCTAATTTGATGCACTGTGGTCTGAGAGATTGTTTGTTATGATTTCCACTCTTTTGCCTTTGCTGAATTTTACTTCCAATTATGTGGTCAATTTTAGAATGAGTGTGACATGGCACTGAAAATAAAGTATATTCTGTTGATTTGGGGTGGAAAGCTGTGTAGATATCTATCAGGCCCACTTGATCCAGAGCTAAGTTCAAGTCCTGAATATCCTTATAATTTTCTGTCTCGTTGNTTCCATTTGCTTGGTAAATATTCCTCCATCCCTTTATTTTGAGCCTATGTGTGTCTTTGCATGTGAGATGGGTCTCCTGAATACAGCACACCAATGGGTCTTGACTCTTTATCCAATTTGCCAGTCTGTGTCTTTTAATTGGGGCATTTATCCCATTTACATTTAAGGTATTGTTCTGTGTGAATTTGATCCTGTCATTATGATGCCAGCTGGTTATTTTGCCTATTAGTTGACGCAGTTTCTTCATAGTGTTGATGGTCTTTACAATTTGGTATGTTTTTGCAGTGGCTGGTACCGGTTTTTCCTTTCCATATTTACTGCTTCCAAGACCAGGTGTGGTGGCTCACACCTGTAATCCCAGCACTTTGGGAGGCCGATGCTGGTGGATCACCTGAGGTCAGGAGTTCAAGAGCAGCCTGACCAACATGGCAAAACCCCACCTCTACTAAAAATACAAAAATTACCCAGGCGTGGTAGTGGGCGCCTGTAATCCCAACTACTCAGGAGGCAAAGACAGGAGAATCACTTGAACCTGGGAAGCAGAGACTGCAGTGAACTGAGATGGTACCATTGCACTCCAGCCTGGGTGACAGAGCGAGACTCTGTCTCAAAAACAACAGCAACAACAACAACAACATTTTAGCGCTTTCTTCAGGAGCTCTTGTAAGGCAGGCCTGCTGGTGACAAAATCTCTCAGCATTAGCTTGTCTGTAAAGGATTTTATTTCTCCTTCACTTTTGAAGCTTAGTTTGACTGGATATGAAATTCTGGGTTGAAAATTCTTTTCTTTAAGAATGCTGAATATTGGCCTTCACTTTTTTCTGGCTTCTAGGGTTTCTGCAGAGAGATCCGGTGCTAGTCTGACAGGCTTCCCTTTGCGGGTAACCCCTCTTCAGCTGCCCTTAACATTCTTTCCCTCATTTCCACCTTGGTGAATCTGATGATTATATGTCTTGGGGTTGCTCTTCTCGAGGAGTATCTTTGTGGTGTTCCCTGTATTTCCTACATTTGAATGTTGGCCTGTCTTGCTAGGTTGGTAAAGGTCTTCTGGATAATATCCTGAAGAGTGTTTTCCAACTTGGTTCCATTCTCCCAGTCACTTTTAGGTACACCAATCAAATGTAAGTTTGGTCTTTTCACATAGTCCCATATTTCTTGGAGGCTTTATTAATTCCTTTTCATTCATTTTTCTCTAATATTATCTTCATGCTTTATTTCATTAAGGTGATCTTCAATCTCTGATATACTTTCTTCCGCTTGACTGAGTTGGCTACTGATACTTATGTATGCTTCACGAAGTTCCTGTGTTGTGTTTATCAGCTCCATCAGGTCATTTATGTTCTTCCCTGAACTGGTTGTTCTAGTTAGCAATTCCTCCAATCTTTTATCAAGGTATTTAGCTTCCTTGCATTGTGTTAGGAAATGCTCCTTTAGCTCAGAGGAGTTTGTTACTACCCACCTTCTGAAGTCTATTTCTAACAATTCATCAAATTCATTCACTGTCCAGTTTTGTTCCCTTGCTGACGAGAAGTTGTGATCCTTTGGAGGAGAAGAGGTGTTCTGATTTTTGGAATTTTCAGCCCTTTTGCACTATTTATTCCTCATCTTCATGGATTTATCTACGTTTGGTCTTTGATATTGGTGACCTTTGGATGGGGTTTCTGTGTGGACGTCCTTTTTGTTGATGTTGACGCCATTTCTTTCTGTTTGTTAGTTTTCCTTCTAACAGTCAGGCCCCTCTGCTACAGGTCTGCTGGGGCTTTCCTGAGGTCCACTCCAGACTCTGTATGCCTGGGTATCAACAGCAGCAGCTGCAGAACAGCAAAGATTGCTGCCTGTTCTTTCCTCTGGAAGCTTTGTTCCAGAGGGGTATCTGCCAGATGCCAAGCCAGAGCTCTCCTGTATGAGGTGTCTGTCAACTTCTGCTGGGAAAATTCATGTTTCCGTCTGAGCTTGTGCCTGTTGTTTTTAAATCCCTCTCAGCTACCAACTGAAGCTGCTACCTAAAGCACTGCTCTGCCTGTTTCCTCCAGTATCCTATGGGAGAACTGCTGATCTCTTCTGCTGCTAGGAAGCTTCCTCCAACCAGCTTGACCCTGGACTCCAGATACTCCCATTCACTTTTTTTTGATAGAATCCTTTTTGTGTTTGTAGGAGAACACCACAGTAAGGTGTCTTCAATTACTTAGGGTCTATGTGATACAAATATTTCCTTTGTCCACATAGCCTCACACCATATTCAAAAGCTGCTCATTTCTACAGGCACATTCAGTTTCTAAGTGACCCACTATGCCATGTTCACTTACGGAGATTTCTCTTTCATACTCCATAGTCCAATTCCTATCGTCTGGTACTATATCTCATTTCCACTCTGCATTTCATAGAAGGTAGGGATGATCATCACACTAAAAGCAGTGAATCCAGTTGAACGTCTACCTAGGGGCAACTGGAATCCCAAATCCCCTTCCATACAGCCAGTCCTACCCCCGGCTCTTCATCTTAACCTGAGACCAGAGACTGCTATGTGAATAAGCTGATCCAGAGAAGCCCTGACTTCAGACACACCAAACTTAGCTGAAGGAGAAATGAGGTACCTTACTTAACCAAACATTAAATGGAAGTCCACATGCTGACTCATTAGAATTCTGGTCCCATTTCTCTCTTTATATTCCTAGAAATGACTGCCTTGCTTACATCTCCTAGAAGTATAGAAGGTTTATGCCTAGAGAAAAGGATGAATCCAAGAGAAGACCTACAGATACTTGAATGTGGGCTGGCTACCCATCCAATCACTAGTAAACTGCACCAAGGAGCTCCATCCATGGAGAGCTTTAGATCGGCTTCAATATCTCCTTTGGGTATGAACAGACAACCAATGACACCAACTATGTGAAATATTCCTTTTACATGAAACACTGAGACTAAAAGTAGAGGGGGTAAAGAGAACCAAAGAGAAAAACAACGCAGGGAACAGATGAAAATTTCAAGACAAGTATAATTTATATCATCTAAGAGAAAATGCTATATTCACACACACAAACACACACACAAGCACACACATACACATGGATATTTAAAAAAAAAAAACAGTTTATTCATCCTTGGGAAATGAGACTATCATAGCAAAAACAAAAGAGTCAATAAATGAGTTTGGAATATCAAGTTGAAGAAGTCTCCTGAAAAGAAAATAAAGACAGATTAGCAATGGGATAAGACAGGTAAGAAAATCAAGTGATTAAGCCAGATAGAATGACCTACATCTGTCTGTTACAAGTTCTACAAAAAAAAAAAAAAGAAAGAAAAAAAAGAAAGAAAAGAAAGAAACTGGAAAGTTATTCTGAAGAGAGAGAGAGAAAAAAAAAGCAAGAAAATATCCAGAGTGGAAGTCAGGCCATGCAATTCTAGAGTGAAAGTGTGCACAAATGTCCAGTATACCAAATAAAATAACCCATACCAAGGTACAACATGACATTTTAGAATACTAGAGATAAAGGAAGCAAAAGAAAAAGTCAAAAAGGATTAGATACCCAAACACAGTACACTCAATAACTAGAACATAACAGAAGCTAGAACAAAATGGAAAAATGCCTTCAAACATGAGGGAAAGGTTAACTTAGACTTTTATAGCCAGTCCAACTATGAATCTTATGTAAGGGCAGAACAATGACATTTTCAAATATGCGGGATCTCAAAGTGTGCCTCTCATGCAGGTCTCCTTTCTCAGAAAGCTACTGAAGGCTGCGCCACCTAAAAGAATAACTGAAATACAAAGGAAAAGGACTTAAGAAGAAGGGAATCCACCTTAGCCAAGAAACGGAAAGAGTTCCCATGGCAATAGCAGTATGCATCCAGCCTAGGGGCAAACAGTAAAAACTAGAGCAATGAGATTAAGAGTTTCAGAGGGGATAGCACTACAATATAAATTTTTTAAAAAGTAGATTTAACAAATTGCCAAATGTGTATGACCTTAATGAGGGATTTTATGGCTCCTTTAGTGTGTTTAGGGAAATAATTTCTGACACTTAATTAAAGAAAGTGAAGAGGGGAGAAGAAGGGCCATTACTAACTGTTGGAGGAACAAAGGGGTCAGAGAAAATACATGTTTAATATGCAATTAACAGGACTCAGCTAGTAAATTATAATCATAATGCAGACATTAAATATAAAAGAAAAACCATAAAAACCATCATGAGAAGGAAAAATAATATGGATATGGTAGTCGAGGGTAAGAGGAAGAGAGCTAAGTTTTCATCTTTCATAATAAGTCCACAGATGTCTAAGATCATAAAAGTATAAAGACTGTTTAGGAAAAAGAAACCGCTAGAAGAGTATAAAGTGATGCCTATGTGAAGGACTCAGCAGGAGAAGGGAGTAGAGGACTGCTTCCTGTAACAAGCCTAACGAAAGGAGTTTTGAAAACCACTTACATGTTATTTATTATATTATTTTGATAAAACTGTTGAGGTGCTATACAAATGTATGGCATTAAGACAGAAGTGATCATTTTCACTTCTGTCTTAATGCCAGTGGGCAGGATAGCTTTGAGCCTAGTGTTTCTATGACTTGGCCTAGAGTGGGATTTAAAGACAGAAAAAGTCCACAATAACCCTGAATGTTTCCAATGAAGTATGACAATTGTCTAGAAAAAAAAAAGTCTCGGTTATTCTCAATATATTTGGTTCTAAAGTCATCTTTTTGCGGATAATACAAAAAACTAGTTATAGAGATCATGTGGCTAAAAACTCCTTGAGTACAACACAGCTCCAAAATTAGATAGGCAAGGCTTAAAAAAACAAAAAAATCTGCATTTCTCCTATATAGTTCTAACCTTCTAAAGAGTCATTTAAAAAATCACTTTATTCATTGTCATTAGAATGCAAGTAACATTTACAATATCCTATCTTGCCATCATTAGTGCATCATACATTCTAGTGACTTATAAAGATTTTTTCAACTTCAGTAGTTTCATTAAGGGTATATTGAATTCTGGCAAGACTATCTGAAAAGTCCTGATCTAAATTTTCAGAATTCTTCAAATTATGTTTGAAATATACATTTCAAACTACTATTTGGAATGTCATTCTAATTTTCTTTAACTTTTCTTCAATTGCTTCCAAACCACACGCACCAGAAACTACTATCCTTCTCACAGAACCCCTCCTTTTCCATACACATCACATTCTACACTGGGAGACCAAAATTAACACAAAGCCCATGATAACCCTGAATGTTTCCAATGAAGTATGACAATTGTCTAGAAAACAAAGTCTCAGTTATTCTCAACATATTTGGTTCCAAAGTCATCCTTCTGCAGATAGTACAAACAACAAATGGTACAGCCATACATATATACAAGTATATATTTTATTTATGTGTGTTTGTCTGTGTATATATATATATATACACATATATATATATTTAGACCTGCCACTGAAAAGTAATATGTGGTAATTTTCAGACAAATAATTTTAAGAGCCTTCAATCACTGCAAGTTTTATTTTAAGGAAAGCTGAAACATCAACACTAATAAGCACAATCAACAAACCTTTAGTTCTCTCTAACAGTGTTTGAGTCACTGGCACCTGCTAGGATCAATCTAGATAGCCGCTACAACACTTAGTTCCAACAGTCTCTTAAAAAGATACATGAAGTTCAAGCTTTACTTACTAAGCTGTCCTATAACAAACTTTCCCTCCACCCCCAACCCTGACTTACCCAGTTAGAGCTAAACTACTTCAGCACCTCACTTCAACATTTAAAAGTTACGTATTTCAAACACACGTCATACACTTCAGTCAATTCCATTTGCTCCTAGAAAACACTGTACATTTTCAATTAGCACTGTCAGAAAGGGAAGCACCCTCTGGTCTTTTCACTGAAAATCAATTATGCAAAAAACAGTTTAGATGGTCTAATTTAGCTGTGCCATATGTATACTACAAGGTGTTCAACAGCTTTGATGAAAAATTGGCAATGATGTTAGCCAGCTGTCTGGGGTCTTGGTATTACATGTGGAAGATGAATATCTCATTCATTAAATTTCCCTTAATTTGTACAAGTCACCATTTTTCCTTTTATAATTAACAACTTTTCTACTGTCTTTCCCAGTTGGGAAAGTTTAAAATCCTTGCCACATCCTGTTTATATAGTCTCAATGTGCTGCTAATTGTCATTCTACTAAAATAAAGCCTTCTTACATGGCTGTATTTTATATTGGCTGGCTTATTTTCATCGTGGCACTTTCTCATATAGAACCATCTTCCTGGTTGAGGTGTGCAAGACCTAACTTCCCTTCAGAGTACTATACTATCTTCAGTGCTTTTCCACCTGCTTTCTCCATTTTGCTTTCAAACAGTAGAGAGTTTTGCTAACTTTGACCATAATGCAAAAATACATTTAATATTTCCACATCCGTAAAACTGAAACACATTTAATCAAAGCAAGCATTGTATTATAAGATATGATAAACTCTGATTTTCTATTCTACTGCACTTCACTTTTTGAAAATGCTGGTCAATCCACTAAATTGACTTTATAAATTTACTAGTGAGTTACACAGCTTGCTCTGGGGGAAAAAATATTTCAATTGATGTAAACACTTCTGAATCTGGACAAATAATCTGAATTTTAGTCTGAACTCCATCAGTAACTAGAAGAGCTTACATAAGCCATTTCGCCTCAGAGCTCCTGTCCCTCAACACTGAAATAAGAGAGCTGAAACAGGTTATAGGAAGATCTAGTATGCAGTTAGCTAATGGCTCCCATTGCCACTTCAGACCACTCTAACTTACTCTGTTTGTCCTCTGGTGCTTCACAGTCTGGTGACATTGGGACAAATATGAATCTTAAAAACATTTCTTCCATAGATAGAAAAAGCATCCAATTACACTGTGTCCCATGTATGCATGGATATTTTAGTCCCTTTGAGCTTTTTATTTGCTTCTGATATTGAGACTTTTCCCTTTTCCTTTCTAGCCAATGGCCTTCCAGAGAGCTAAGCCTATCAAATTAGTAAGATAACTGAGGAATCAGTATAGCAGGATGAGAGTTTTACTATAGGGCCATAAGAGGACTTAAGAAATCAGGTTCTGGAATTGCCATCATCTTTAACTTTCTGAGACACTTAATTCCAGCAGTACTGTGCTAGGATAATCAGGTAGTATTAAGGCAACATTCAAGACTTAAAATTCAATTAAGATAAATATTCAAAGAAATCAGAATATTGCCTCATCAAAGTTTTTTGTCAAAAGGGAAAGCATAACATGCCATTGTCTTTAAAGCTTTTTTTTTCTTTTTTTAAAGATACTCCTTATAGGTTAAATAATTATTCAGAAAAAAGATCTCAAAGACCNGTAGTATTAAGGCAACATTCAAGACTTAAAATTCAATTAAGATAAATATTCAAAGAAATCAGAATATTGCCTCATCAAAGTTTTTTGTCAAAAGGGAAAGCATAACATGCCATTGTCTTTAAAGCTTTTTTTTTCTTTTTTTAAAGATACTCCTTATAGGTTAAATAATTATTCAGAAAAAAGATCTCAAAGACCTGGTTAATCATTAACTAATGAACTATCATAAAAAGATTGGTTCTGTTAGTCACGATTTTCCTTATACACATAACTCTTAACCCAAATTTTGTCCAAGTTGTTAATAAAAGGAAAGTAATGTATTCTAAGGTTTTATTAGAAAAGATATACTTAAAGAATAGCTAAAATATTCAGTGATTAATCTACATTTGTAAACTTTCCTGAACACATGACATTTTAGCAGGAAGTACTACTCTGAATAAATAAGCAAATAAATTTTGTTTAACCCATTAGGATGAAATCATAATGAAAATGCATGAAAAACTGTAGGTGATACAGTTAACAGTAACTTGTTCCTTAATATTGTTACTCTAATAATGATGCCATTGTTATTGGGAGATGTGAAGTCACATGAATACACAAATGTCCAAGGTATGTTCAATGAAAGGCAAGCGTTAAAAAAAAATGATGTGTATATGTTTGTATATTGATTTGTGTAATTATATTTTTTATCTTGAAGGATCTACAGAGTATTAACAGGGTGAATTCTGAGTATTAACAGGGTGAATTTCTTGTCCCCAATAAATTGGGGACAAGAAAGAGAATTTTTGTGACCTTATACCTACGTCTATGTTTTAGTTTTTTTACAATGAACATGTAAAACTTGTAGTTTTAAATATTTTTAAAATAAGGTACTACATACCCACTCCAGTTGTTGCTTAATAAACACAGGAAATAAAAGTAAGTTGCCATCCTGCAAACATATCAGGGAATCCAAATGAACAGCACTCTATTTGTGGGACCACACGACAGGGACACTATAGTCTACAGTGATAAAGGAACTTCAGAGTGCTTTGCAAGCATTAACAAGTGGGTTAAACTTTTAAAATTAAACCCTGTTGATATTGTCTTCATCAAAAAGATTTGCAATGCAAAAAAAAAAAAATCTTGATGCATAAAATGTACTAATAAAATAAAATTATGTAAATCAGGTAACTTTAACATTTTTAAGTCCATCCCACTAAGATTAATGAACCCTCCTTGTTTTTCCACCTGGAATTCTAATCCCAGGCTTGTTTTCAGGAAGATTTTCTGCCATTTGTCTCTAGAAACATTTGTAAAGCATCAAGGCTTTGATTTATTCACCTGTATACTTGTTGAATGAAATAGAGCCTGCTTCAACTTTGATTTGCTTCAAACCATCTGAAGAGTTAATATACTAATACCACTAAGTAGGTGATTTCTGTTAAAGTTGGTTATTTCGATGCTATTCGGACAAAATTAAACTATAAAAAAAAAAGCCTAGGTACCAAAATACTAGCAATAGAAGGATGCTAACTACATATGACAGAAATCCATTCAAAAGAAGAAAAGTTATTAATAGATTACTAATCTAATATACAAGCAATATCATAATAAATTTTAAAATGCAAATATTTTAAGCATAAAACTGATCCCATATATCTCCCCATCAAAAATACAAACAAGTTTCCTTCCACTGTTTACATACATACCATAAGAAAAGGCTAAATAAGGACTAAATCAACCTAAAATAATTTGAAAGTGGCATAAGGGCTGAGAGTTATTAGTGAAATCTAAGGACCATCATGAGAGCATTTTCTAGTACCACATTCAGGCTGAAACTGAGATTATAATACACCCCGGGCTTTATGGAAATAAGGGTGCAGCTTTGAAAGAATGGCTTAAAGTTCCAGAGAGTGATGAGTTGTTTGTTTTTTTTTTACACCTTGAGCTACCTGCACAGCTGCCAAAAAGTGTTAAGGTGGATGATGAATACACCTCTGAAAGTCTTACTATAGCTCCATATATTTTGATTCTTGAATCAAACCAATTAACTAATGCACTTTACAGTTAGAGCTCTCACATGATAGAATGTAAGGCAAGCTTCCCAATAGGAAGCCAGTAAGGATCTCCATTTCCCAAGCCCTTCCATGCAATCACGCAACAGAGACACAAAGCAAGTAATGAAAACCCAGCTTGCAAAAACAGAAAGGGTCCTACATAAAAAGGACCTAAGGTAAAGAAGGACTAAAACTTTCTTCATGCCTCTGCAATGTAGAGGTGAATGCTGCTCATTTTCCTTGCAGGAACCCAAGTTCCATCTTATCTGAAACATATCCTATATATCTGGTGACCAAAGAAAATGGGAACCAACCAAAAGAAGTCAGTCTTGAAATGACTATTACCCCATGAGCAAGCAGCAAGAAAAAATTCATCATAAAGGAATTGGATGCCTCCCCCTAAAGTTACCCATTCGTGGAAAGTAGACAGTGCTAACCAGATGTCAACTGAATAATTGCTGTCAGCCTCAAGTTTTCTGATAACCAAGCTAAAAAGTTTCCAAGAAATAAGAAAATAAGGCTTCTCTAATCTCACTTTTCTTCTACAGTTTAATTTTAAAACTTAAAGACAGTTCCTTGGTGCCTAGGGTTTAAAAAAAAAAAAAAAAAAAAAAAAAAAAAAAAAAAAAAAAAGTCCTCACCTGTTCATTCCACTCCAAGAAAGTCCTCTTTATTGGCACTATTTATGGGAAGCCAGTGGGGGGTCACCCCATTTTAAAAAACAAGTCAGTCTGCTGAAGTAGATTTGCAATGAAAATGCAGGCGGCAAAAGGGCACACGGACTGGCAAAATTCAAACAGTAGAACGAACTCTCTGTAAAGAGAGATCATCACTTGCGCGGCTTCCGATGCCACCTGGAGGAGGATAGTGCACGCAATCCTGGTCCATCGGGTTCGTTTAAAACGAAAGACCAGTACAGTCGCAGACAGAGGCCAACCCCTACATCCCCCGTTATCCCTCCGAAAAGCAATGGGGAAAAAGACCAGCCAGCTAGCAAAAGGACAAGATGACATGGATTTTTGCGACTTAATGCTAACCAGGAGCTTTTGGGAGCCCAACAATCAGGCAAAGCAGAGTTGCGGGCGGTGGGCGGGGGGCGGGGCGGGGTGGGGGGCGGTTCATCCGCAGGTGCGGTGGGGGAGGATTAGAAAACCAGTTTCGTGCCTTCGTGGAGGAAGCTCATCGTGGGAAAGTCACCGCCTGGCTCGAACCTTGCTGGATCGGGCCCCTCCAGGAGCGGCGAGGAGTCACGCCGGGCTGCCGCCAGGGGACCCCCCGGTCCGTCCCCGCCCCAGCTCCCCGGTTGCCCGGCAGCCCCGAGCCAGTCTCGGGGAGGGAGCGGAAGCCAGGGCAGTACCAGGTGTAGTCGTCCTCGTCCCGGCAGGCGGCTATGCTCTCCAGATCCGGCAGTTCCACCTCGTTCCAGCACTTGGGGGCCGGCAAGGGGCGGGCGCTGCAGCGTCCCCCGGCGCGTCCCCGCGCCCCCGGCTCGGCCCGCCACCGCCCCGCGCGAAGAAGCCCGCTGCCGGCTTGGAAGTAGACGGAAGGGCGCCTCGGGTGGCTGCGCCAGGCTGCAAAGCAGGGAGGGCGCGGGGCTAGGAGCAGGAAGGTGCCCGGGGAACGCCGGGACTGGAGCACCGCCGTGCCACTGCCGCTGCCCGGCCGCCACCGCCCCCGCCCAGCGCCAACCCGAGCCCCAGGCCCCCTGAGGCCGCGCGGTGACCGTGGCCGGCCGGGGGGCTCGAGGACCCAATGGGCTGGCCAGGCCCCGCGGCGGGGGGCGGCGCGGGCGGGTGGCGGCGGCGGCAGCAGCAGCAGGTGCGGGCGGCGCCGCGCTTGCCGCTCGACTTCCGCAGCGCTCGTTCTGCTTCTCCAGCTTGCGCACCAGCTCCTGCAGCTTCTTCACCGCTCAGCTCGGTCACCACCGGCCCGGAGCCCGCTCCAGAGCTGACCCCCGCCGAGGCACATTTCACCTGCTCCGCCATCAATCGGTGGGCCCCGGAGGGCCGCGGGCCGCCGGGGACGTGCGGCGCCGCCGCGCCGGCCTCCTCGGGCCACGGGAGGCTACGGCTCCTTCCCTGCCGCCCCAGCCTGGGGGGCCGACCACGCGCGGGCTGAGGGCCGAGCGGCGGGTTGAATCAGCACCGGCCCTCGCTCCGGGCCGCGGCAGCACCACCGAGCTGATCTGCACATGCTCAGTGCGTCCCTCCAGTCCCCTGGGCGTCGCGTGCAGGCTCCGGGTTTTAGCCGCGGCCCGGGGGGTGGCGGGCGAGAGCGGCGAGGGGGGCGGGGCGAAGGGGGGCGGAGAACCGTGGGGAAGCCCACCCAGGGGGCGGGGCCGGCAGCCCTGGTTGGGGCCGGGGAGCCGCACCCACCCTTGCTACCTAATCCCAGGTGCCTGATTGGACCTGGCCTGAACTTTCCCGCCACAGGCACCTCCTGCCGCTGCGGGGAAAGCGAACTGCGCGGGTCTCTGAGCCAGGTGCGGGGGGCCAGGGGGTTCCCAAAAAAGCAGCTGCAGGTGCTGGCCCTCGAGGAATGCACCTAGGGCCCGCTGGTTTGCTTCCTTCCCAGCTCTCTGTTAGGCTCCATGACAGCGTTTAATAGTCACTGACTAACGAATCCTATAGAAAACTTAAAGGCTGGGGATTCTTATTCTGAAAATCGACAAGTGGATAGGGGGAACAGAAAGGCTTTGGGACGATGCCACTCATGTACTCATGGGTAATAGAGAAACAAAATGGTGGGAGACAGGAGGCCGAGAAGAAAGAGAAGAAAGCCCTCTCTCTAAGAGGTAGAGTGGCCAGCTGCTAAGGAGACAAGTGTTTACTTAAGTATTTATTCTAAAATAGTCAAATTTGAACTGTTACCACCATTGTTTGCCACAATAAAAGAAGAACTACTTTTTTTTTTTCATGTTATATATATTCACGCATTCTCCAAACAAAAGATCTTTGAGCACCTACTCTGTGCCAGGAACCATTCTAAGAGCTCGTGATGCGGGCAGTGAGTACAATAGGCAAAAATGGTTATGGAGAGAAATATGAGTAAAATTGTTTAGTGCGCCTTCTGTTAAATAATGTATGAGTTATTAAAGTCAGTCTTGCAAAGCAGAAAACCTCAGATTTCTACCCAACACCCTTTAATCTCACCTGCAAACCTGCTATTTCTTACCACTTGGAAACCATGAGCAAATCTGCTTTTTTAAAAGAGGTTTTAAGCAGAAGAATTTATCGAGTTGTGTTCAAAGAATACTGACTTAGCATTCTGAGTGTTTAACACAATCAGAGGAAAACCTGAGATTATATTATGAGAAAAATCTACACCACTGTTTCTCATCCTCAGATGATATACTATCTAGTGAAAGTCCTTGCTAGGGACTTTACATACCAATCTTTGTGACAATGTACCTCGTTTCTCTGGAACTGCTAATACATTGTATCTATTGGTTTTAGATATGGTTTTGTGTCTTCCTGCTCAGAAACACTTGTATCTTCTCAATTGTTAATCTACATCTCCAGCTTCTGTGTGCAGGGTGGATGTTTTGCATTTAACATGCTTGGTGAGACCTTCCCTAAATTAGATAAATGCGTGTGATGACTCCCTTAGCCTTCCCGGTATTCCAGCTTGCTAGCCCACCACCTAACCACCTGTATCACCCATCACCTTTCCAAGTTTCGGTCTATCTTTACGATTTTTTTGGTTATTACCAAAACCTGGAAAAGTGGAGTTATACTACTGAAAGTCCTGAGTAAAGAATCTATTGAAGGATTTTTCCCGCATGCTCAGTGGCAGATGCGGGTAGCAGTATCCCTGCAACACAAAGAAAGGGAGACGACAGACACAATGAGAACAAAGAGCTGCTGGGTCCCATACTAGCGAAAGAAATTGGGAATAGGCACATAATAGTGAAGACAACAAGAATTAACATGTAAAGAAAAGCAGTCATTTTACTGCACAATTTATATACACTCTAAAGAAGGAGAGAAACAGACAGCCCTCTCCTCGTTCATTTACCCAATATGGTCTATATACATCCAACAAGCAGTAGTCAAGCTTTTGAATCCTGTTTTCTAAGTAATAATTATCATAAAAATCTTTGTTCTTTAAAAAGAAAGCATGCATTGAAATTTAGACGTAGAAAAGAGATGAAACATTGTTTAACAATTCTAGTCTGCATTATTCTTCTGAAAAGACAAATTTGCCCTTTTCCTACCTGTTTTAAAAGTGTGAAATTATTTATGTCCAAAGAAAATTTAAATAATGTTTTTGCTCTCTCTTAATGCCCCTCTTTTTTTCCCTTTTGTGAATTGCACATGTACACACACCAGAGACACTCAAAATGCACACTGATTTCAACTTGGTGTCCCCAGGCTGCCAGTCTCTTTAACATATAATTAAAGAGGTTGATGGTGTCAAGGTTTTAATTAAGCAGTCTTGATTTTTTATTTTGATGCAAATTAGTAAGCTTTGTGTTCTGAAAGAGATTGCATGCTGTAGTTGCTCAATTGTAGTGTTTTCATTTTAAATAAAATATGTAGGTGATTTCAGAGGTTTACAAAGAAGATATGAGAAATGAAAGTGCATGTCTCATTTAAAAGTTTGTGCTTTAAGCATACATTTGATACACCATAAGGTAATGTGAAACATCCACATATCACACATTCAAAACTGGATAAAGATATGCACATTTCTCTCTATTAATTACACTTCAGAACTACCATCACTCTAGTGAATTTTAAGAGAGAATATGAACTTATTTTAATTTATATTTTTCACATATATTTCTAATAGTGTCTATGAACATTAAATAGATCAAGCAACAGAATCACAAAAGCACCATAGGTTCTTCTTGAGTATATAAAAATAATTCTGCAAGGAAACTGAGAAACAGCCTGTTATTATCCCAGTTTTGCAGATGAGCTTACAAGGTTATGTTACTGCCCAAGTTCAGTCATGAAAATGATGGTTCTTTGCAGTTGCTAGTGGGCCAGAGTAAAATTTCTCCTAGAGTAAGATTCATATGTTTAAATTTTGCGATCAGTACAGCTGACATACCCTAATATGAGTACTACATTAATTCAAGTTTATAGATCCAATTACTGCAAGAAAAGAAAATAACCTAATGTGTTAAACTAAGATCAAAGATCCCCAACTGCATTTTCAAGTCGATTTGAACCACGGTGTTTGAGTGATTCTTATGCATCTTCATGGAGATTCCTGTTTATACATACAGAATAGACTTGAACACTGCAGGTCCCATTGCCCATGTGCAGTGCCTAGCATAGTGTCTAGCACATGGCAAAGAAATACTCAAAAAATGTTAAAGGATAAAGGAATCAACAAATAAATCCCCAAGTTCTAGCTGGAATTTAGACAAACACATAATTAGCTATTTCCATAAACCTCATTTATCATAAGGTAACAACATGGGAAGACTAGAGGCTTTTTGCAGATCCCATAATAATCAATTATTTTATATCTGACCCCATTAATAGCCAGGAAAATACTTGCTGCACCTAATGTGTTATATTTTAATGTAGGGAGATTATGGAAAGAGAAAACAGAAATACAAGAAGTCAGAATTTATTTTTAAAAAATCCCTATGTGAGTTGCTCCATTCTAACCCCACCCAACTCTACTACTCATATTCATGCCCAAACGCACATAATTATACCCTATAAAGTCACATGTGGTGGTAGTTACAATAATAATAATAGTAACAATAATCACTCTGTTGATTTGTCAAGCTATACCTGTAAGAGCTCCTTTAAATAAACACTCATTACATGTCTATTATTTTCAGATGCTAGATGAGTTTTAAGAAGTGAGTAAGAAACCAGTGTCTCCACCATCAAGAACTTATCTAGTTGGAGAAAGAAGCATATAAACAACTAACTATAACACAAAAACTAGTGTTATGTATCATAATGAAAATATAAATAAACAGCATAAGGAGGGATCAAGAAGGAGCAATTTGGCTAAAAATTTTGGGAAGGCTTCGAGTAGAAAGTAAACATTATTTCAACCAGGCATGGAGGCATGTGTCTGTAGTCCCAGCTACTCAGGAGGCTGAGAAAGGAGGATTGCTAGAGCCCAGGAATTCAAGGCCAGCTTGGGGAACATAGTGATACTTTATCTCTAAAAGAAGGAGAGAGAGGAACAAAGGCAGGAAGGGAGGAAGAGAGGGAAAAAAGAAAAGAAAGAAGGAAGGAAGGAAGGAAGGAAGGAAGGAAGGAAGGAAGGAAGGAAGGAAGGAATCCATTCTCTCATTTGGATCTCCTCATTTAAGAGAATTCATTATCTCATTTGGTTCTCCTCATCAAGCTGTTAGGTAAGGCATCAGGGCAAGTGTGAATTCATTTATCAGTCCGCATGGGATGAAAACTAGGATATAGTACCCAGCTCTAATTCTTAATCAATATCCTTTCCTCTGTGGTCAATTTGTTTTGTTTTTATGAATAGCTCATATATGTACTACTGCCATTAGAAAGAAACTTTCTATAATTTATCTTAGAAGCTATCTAGTGCTTACTAAATGCCAAGAATTGCTCTAAACCCTTTACATGTATTAAGTTATTTAATGATCAAACAACTCCTTGAGATACTTATTTTATAAATGAGAAAACTGAGGCACAGAGAGGTCAATTTGCCCACAGTTACCCAGCCATAAGTGGCAGAGCCAGGTTTTGAAGCTAAGTAGTCTGATTTCAGAGTCCAAGCTCCTAAACTGTAGTATCTCTTTTTAGGTCTTAAGCAGCACCAAGCAGAGTACTCTGCTCTGGTCCTTGTGGCTTTTAAATAAAAACTATTGACTAATGCAAAATCAGTCAATGGAATGCCTTGAACAAAGTCTGATTCATTAACAGGCAAATATTACTGGAACTTTAAAGGTCACCAAGCACAGATTAGAAAACAGTAAGCTTCCAAGATCAACAAAGTTCCCAGTGCTGGTACAACATTTTTGACAGTACAATGGCTATTCATTCAGTGTGCATTTCTGAGCAGATGACTAAAACAGCATAAATTATCACTGTCCTATTTTGCATTTCTAGCCATTTGGATTCTTCAAATGTCAATACCACTTTTAAGAATACGTAAAAGAAACAATGCCACGAACTATATCAAACCCAAACAGATCCAATACTGGTTGTGGAAATGTTTTGAAGTTCAAAAATTAAAAAAAAAAAAACAACCATCAGGGACTTTTATTAAAATCTGAAACTTTTTTACCTAAAGCAAATAGACATTTTGAACAAGATTTGCTTTTCTTAAAATAAGTGCCCAAGATTACTTAAACTTTGAAAATAACATCTTACATAAAAGCACCTTTATTTTCAAAATTTAACTTTACAGAGAAGAATGAATTCGGTATAATTTGAATCTAGCTGGAAAAATATAGTAATTTATCCTACCATCACGTTGGCTATCTATTCTAAAGCTTTTGAAACTATTGGGATTTATTTTCTCATTTTCCTCAAATGTTTCTCTCATCATAAAAGTCAATGTGGTCGATTTTTTTTCTTTAATTGAAAATGGTTAGTTTTCTTTGATAATTTACAGAGCTTTTATAAAACTCCTCTGAAAAAAAAAAAATTGCCATCACATCTAAGTGCTACAAACAAAAGCTAGAAATCATTTGGAAGTCTGTGTGACATGGCAGGGCAACAAGCCCTCCTGATAGTGGATCTTTTTGTTCTCATAACAGAATCTGACACAGGTGCAAGGACATGACTCTTGGAATCTAAGTAAATTGCAATGGAAGGCAGCCCACAGAAAATAGTACACCATTCTCTTCGCCAAATCCTCACATTCTGAAAGTTATAAGTCAGTTTCAGAGAAATTGCTGCAAGTTTATTCAAAACAAACCTTCAATTAGTGCATATTCATGGTCTGTGTACATAATGAATTTTCAGAAAAGAGTAACAATGATATTATAGAGGGGTGATCTGTGTTTCAACTACAATATCTCATCCTGGATCCTTCACAGAAACAATGATTATAATCCTGTCAGAGAAGGATTGGGTCATTGTGATTACAGATTTTTTTTTTTTTAATCTTCAGGAATGTTTTTTGTTTATTTTCAGAAAAAAAGATATGTGTCAATTGTCATAGAATACTTTATGAAAGCTGTTGTTGTCTTCAAAGCAAAATGCAAAACGTTCAAAGATGAAAGGTTCTGGTAACTAAGGGATGGTCAAATTGGTAGGATAAGGGAGAATTAAGACAGAGTACAGTTTTCCAGATTTATAACCAGCTGAAAGCCTCTGTTTTCAGACTCTGGGCTTTACTTGATGGTATTTATAAGTAATTTGTATTAGTACATGGAAACTGTGTCTGAAAGCTCTGATACTACTAGAAGACTGGAGACAGAAAAAATAACAAACAAACAAACAAAATCAGTAAATAGTTAAATTACTAGCTTAAAATCAATTTATACCTGCATTTTTTCTTATATCTCTCTTACCTCTGGGTCTGTTTCCTTATAAAAATTATTTTTACATGTTTGTTTGGTGATTAGGCCAACAAATGGCAGATGCCTATTGGAAGAAAAAAATCTAAACTAATTCAGCTTTTAGAAGATAGAAATCCAGAGAATTACTGTGGAAGCCTAACTTGAAAATGAGGTGGTGACATCAGTCCCTTTGATGCTGCTACACTGCACATGTGGACAGGCAGAAGGGTGATACAGACTCAGGGTTCATCTTTGCTCCTGTGCATAGGCTAAGAGAGGCTCTATCTCCATGCTTCTGACAGTGCTAAGGGAAAAAAAAGTGATCTGGCCAACTGTATTGTAGCTCATAAAGCTCCTGCCTAAAAGTGGCAAAAGTTTCCTCCACTCACATTTCATTTACCAAAACAAATGACATGGTTACAACTAACCTCAAGGGAACAGGGATATGCTATGGTACCATATGGCCAGAAGAACTGGAAATATTTTGTGTATAGCACTGCCTACTACAATAGGTCTTTTACATAAGTATTTCTTGTTACGGAATAAACTGAAGGCTAAGATTCACCTAAAATATTTTGGATGATTCTCATAAATTTTGTACTTTTTTTATGTGGTTGTTTGGCTATGAGTTCTTTGTTATTGTGTGTTTGGCTCAGCATAATATGTGTACATATTTTAAAAATCAATCTTTTACTATTGTTTCCTAATTTAATTGCATTGTAATTAGAGATTGCAGTCTGTATAAATTTGATTCCTTCAAATTGATGGGACTTCCTTTGTGGCTTAGTAGATTATGAATATATGAAAATGTTCCATTTGTACTGGAGCAGCAGTATGTCTACATTCTATTTGTTGGGTGCAGGGTATCTACACACATATATAATTCATATAAATATAAATATATGTATCTAAATGTATATTTATATAGATACATAGCTTATGTATATTTGTTTGAAATCAAATTACCTACTTACTTTATTCAAATCTTCTGCAGTCCTACTCATTATCTATCAATTACTGAAAGAAAAGTATTTAAATGTGCTATTATGGTAACATATATGTGAAAATATGTATTTGTTGTTTTATATATTTTATGCATAGATGTTCATGATTTAGATATTCTTTGAAGCATCCCAGTTGTTTTTATGTAATGTTTCTTGTTCAATTACTTTTACCTTAAAATATATTCCATCTAATATTACGAATATTAATGTTGCTACTTCAGCTTTTCTTTCAGGGAGTAATTTTAATCTTCGCATTTTTTCTAAGTTGCTTTGTTTTAGAAGTGATTTGCATAAGGTGCATATAATTGGATTTTATCATTCAATCTTATGTCTCTGTTATTTATTAGGTATTTACATTTATTATAATAATTGCAATTTCTGAACTTCTTTTATCAGAATATTTTGTTTCTCTTCACTACACTTTGTCCCCTTTCTACCTTTCCTTGGATTTTAAATTTATATATTTCATTTTTTCCCTCTACTCATCCAAATGCTATGAATTTTTTTTCTGTTATTTGTAGTTACCCTTCATTTTTTAAGAATCATGTTCAAGAATTAAAATGTTCTAACAAATTTTCAATTTATTTCCTTGTATGAATAGAACAGGGATTTTAGAATTCATTGGCACTTTTTTTCTGTATACTTATTATTTCCTAGATTTTTACTTTCACCTCTTTTGAGGTGAAACTCAACACACACAAATAGTTATTTTAACAGTAAGTAGTTAAATTACTAGTTTAAAAAATCAATTTATATATGCCTTTTTCTTTTATCTCTTTCTTGCTTCTGGGTGTGTTTCCGTTTCCTTATTATAAACATTATTTTTATGTTTGTTTGTTTTTTTTAGGAAGGGTCTGTGGGAAAATGTATTTATTCTACCTTCATCCTTGAATGTGCTTTAGCTAGAAATGAAATTCTGGATAGATAGGTATTTCCCTAAGAATTTTAAAGACATAATTTTATTTCTTCTGGCATCTACTGGTAATAATAAGTTTAATTGTAATCTCTATTTTCTCCCTGGTAGATTTTAACAACATCTCTGTGTTTTGCTATTTCCCCATAATGTATCTAGTTATGCATTTACTTTTATTTATCTGGAATACATTTTTTATGTGTGTAAATTTAATGGGCATACGTGCAGTTTTGTTACATGTGTATATTTGTTCAGTGGTGATGTCACCAATAATGTACATTGTACCCATTAAGCAATTTTTAATCATCCTTCCCCCTTTTGGCCTCCTGCTCTTCTGAGTCTCTACTTTCTATCATTCCACACTCTATGTCCATGTGTACACATTATTTAGCTCCCACTTGTTTCTGAGTTGCTTCACTTAAGATAATGGCCTCTGGTTCCATCCATGTTGCAACAGAAGATATGATTTCATTCTTTTTTATGACTAAATAGTATTTCATTGGAAATATGTACACATTTTTTTTTTCAATTTTACAACTTTATTTGATGTATTTGACGATCAGCGATTAGTTCTCATCCACACTGACTGTCTGTAGATTTTTGAAAGTGGTAACAGGTACATAGGAAACCAAAGTACAGAGCTTATTTGGTGAATCTTCATCCTCATTCCGTTTTCTGGACAGCCGCACACGGATTCGGTATGGGACATTCCTTATTCCTTTGGCCCAGACAGCTTTGTTGAGCCTGGTATCAATGCGCACATCTGGAGTTCCCATCTCCTTCATGGCAAATTTCCGAATCTCTTTGAGTGCCCGAGGGGCACGCTTCTTGAAGCCCACTCCATGGATGCGCTTGTGAATGTTGATGGTGTATTCTCGGGTCACCACCTCGTTGATGGCAGAACGGCCCTTTTTCTTCTCGCCACCTTTCTTTGCAGGAGCCATTCTGCCGGGTCCAAGTTGGAAAGCTGTACACCACATTTTAATCCAATCATCTGTTGATGGACACTCAGGTTGATTCCGTATCTTTACTAGTGCGAATAGTACTGCAATAAACATGTGAGGGTTGGTATCTTTTTCATATAATGATTTCTTTCCTTTGGGTAGATACCTAGTAGGATTACTGGACTGAATGGTAGTTCTATTTTTAATTCTCTGAGAAATGTCCAAAATGTTTTCTGTAGAGATTTTACTAATTTACATTTCCACCAGCTTTGTATAAGCATTTTTTTCTCTGCATCTTTGCTGATATCTTTTATTTTTGACTTTTTAATGATAGCCATTCTGACTGATGTAAGATAGTATCTCATTGTGATTTTAATTAGCATTTCTTTGATGATTAGTTATATTAAGCATTTGTTTCATATGCTTATTCGTCATTTCTGTCTTCTTTTGAAAAATGCCTATTCTCGTCCTCTGTCCACCTTTTAATGGGGTTATTTTTATTGTTGTTGTTGAGTTTTGGGGGTTCCTTGTAAATTCTGGATAACAGTCCCCTGTTAGATACATAATTTGCAAATATTTCCTGCCATTCTACAGGTCGTCTGTTCACTTGTTGAATATTTATTCTGCTGTGCAGAAGCTTTTTAGTTTAATTAAGTCCAGTTTGCCTATTTCTGTTTTAGTTACTTGTACTTCTTAGGTCTTAGTCATAAATTCTTTGCCGAGACCAATGTCCAGAAGACTCTTTCCTTGGTTTTCTTCTATTGTTTTTATGGTTTCAGGTCTCACGTTGGAACCTTTGATCCATCTTGAGTTGATTTTTGTGTGCGGTGATAGAGGTCTGGTTTCATTCTTCTGCATATAGCAATCCAATTTTCCCAGGACTATCTATCAAAAAGGGTATCTTTTCCCAGTGTGCATTCTTGTCAACTTTGTCAAAGATTAGTTGGCTCTAGATATGTGCGTTTATTTTTAGGTTCTTGATTCTGTTCCATTAATCCGTGTGTTTGTTTTTATACCCGTACCGTGCCATTTTGATTACTGTAACAATGTACTATAATTTAAGTCAGATATGTGATGCCTCCAGCTTTGTTCTTTTTGCTCAGGATTGCTTTGATTTTATTCAAGCTCTTTTTTGGTTCTATATGAATGTGAGACTATCTTTTAGTAATTCTGTGAAAATTATGTTGGTATTTTAACACGGATTGCATTGAATCTGTAGATTGCTCTCTGCAGTTTGGATATTTTAACAATATTAATTCTTCCAATCTACGAGCATGGGATGTTTCTCCATTTGCTTGTGTCATCCACAGTTTCTTTAATCAGTAGATTTCCTTGTAGAGATCATTTGCCTCCCTGGTTAAATATATTCCTTGTTTTTTTTTTTTTTTTTTTTAATAATTATTGAAAATGGAATTGCCCATTTGGTTTCTCAGGTTGATCATTATTAGTGTATAGAAATCCTACTTATTATTGGTGTGTAGAAAATGTGTATAGATTTTGTACATTGACTTTTATCCTGAAACTTTACTGAATTCACATCAAATCTAAGAGGTTTTAGTAAAGTCTTAAGATTTTTTAGATATAAGATTATATCATCAGCAAAAAGAGATAATTTCACTTCCTCTTTTCTTATTTGAATGTCTTTTATTTTTTTTCTCTTGCCTGAGTGCTCTGGCTCAGACTTCTAGTACTATGTTAAGTAGGAGTGGTAAAAGTGGGCATGCTTGTCTTGTTACAGTTCTTAGGGGGAATGCTTCCAACCTTTCCCTGTTAATTATGATGTTAGCTGTGGGTTTGTCATATATGGCCTTTATTATTTTGAGGAATGTTCCTTCTATGCCTAGTTTAGTCATGAAATTTGGTGTCAAAATGATACCAAATTTTATCAAATGTTTTTTCTGCATCTATTGAGGTGATCATATGCTTTTTGTCCTTAATTCTGTTTATGAGATGAATCACATTTATTGATTTGTGTATGTCGAACCATTCTTGCATCCCTGGAATAAACCATGCCTGACCATGGTGTATTATCTTTTGATGTGCTGTTGGATTCAGTTTGCTAGTATTTTGTTGAGGATTTTTGCATCTGTGTTCATTGGAGATATTGGTCTATAGTTTTCGTTTTCTGTTGTATCCTTGCCTGGCTTTGGTGTCAGGATGATACTGGCTTCATAGAATGAGTTAGAGAAAATTCCCTTCTTATGTATTTTTTGGGGAAAATTTCAGCAGGATTGGTACCAGTTCTTCTTATATGCGTAATATAATTTGATTGTGAATCTGCCTGGTTCGGGGCTTCTTTTTTGTTGGGAGATTTTTTTTTTATTACTAATTCAATCTCACTACTCATTATTGGTCTGTATAGAATTTGTATTATTTCCTGGTTCAATCTTGGGAGGTTACATGTTTCCAGGAATTTATCCATTTTCTCTAGATTTTCCGGTTTATGAGCATGTAGTTGTGCATAGTAGTCACTGATAATATTTTGTATTTCTGGGGTATTAGTTGTAACGTTTCTTTTTTTCATTTCTGATTATGTTAATCTGGATCTTCTCTCTTGGTTAGTCTAGCTAGTGGTATATCAATTTTGTTTATCTTTTCAAAGAACAAACTTCTGTTTTGGTTTTTTATCCTTTGTAATTTTTGTCTCAATTTCACTTAGTTCTGCTCTGTTCTTTGTGATTTCTCTCCTTCTGCTAGCTTTAGGTTTGGTTTGGTGTTAGTTTTCCAGTTCCTTGAAGTTCAACATTAGGTTGTTAATTTGTAATCTTTCTATTTTTATGTAGGCATTTGACACTATAAACTTGCATATTAGTACTGCTTTTGCTGTATCCTAGAGATATTGATATGTTGTGTGTCTCCATTTTCATTCATTTCAAAATTTCTTTTTAATTTCTGTCTTAATTTCATCATTGACACAAAGTTCCTTCAGGAGTATGTTGCTTAACTTTCATGTATTCATATAGTTTCTAGAGTTCCGCTTGGTATTGATTTCTAGTTTTATTCTGCTGTTGTTTGGGAAGATACTTGATATGATTTTAATTTTTTTTCAATTTATGGAGACTTTTGTGGCTTAATATATGGTCTGTCTTAACATATGGAATGTTCCATGTGCCAATGAGAAAAATGTATATTCTATACTTGTTGGGAAAAATGTTCTGTATATATCTATTAGGTCAATTTGGTCAAAAGTCTAATTTAAGTAGAGTGTTTGTTGATTTTCTGTCTCAATGATCTGTCTAGTGCTGTCAGTGAGGTATTAAAGTCCCCCACTATTATTGTACCTTATTCTTTGGGTCTAGTAATATTTGTTTTATGAATCTGGGTGCTATGGTGTTTGAAGCATACATATTTAAGATTATTTTATTCTCTTATTTAATATATCCTTCATAATTTTCTAATGACTTTCTTTTTTGTTTGTTTGCATTTTACTGTTTTGGATTGAAAGTCTGTTTTATCTGTATAAGTATAGTTTGTTTGTTTGTTTGTTTGTTACTGTTTTGGATTGCAAGTCTGTTTTATCTGTATAAGTATAGTTACTCCTGCTCAGTTTTGGTTTCCATATGTATTGAATGTATTTTTCCATCCCCCTACTTTCAATGTTTCTATATTTTTACCAATAAGATGAGTTTCTTGTAAGTAGTATATAGTTAGATCATGTTTTTTAAATTCATTCTGCCAATATATATCTTTTAAGTGGAGCATTTAATCCATTTGCATTCAATGTTAATATTGATAGGTGAAGTTTTATTCCTGTCATATTGTTCATTGTTATCTAGTTGTCTGGTAAATTCTATTTTTTTTTTTTTTCTCTGTTTGCTTAGTGGTTTGGTGGAGTTCTGTCATGGTGCCATTTGATTCCTCTGTCTTCCTCCTGTGCTTTGTAATTGTTGTATGAGACCTGAGAGTTTTCACTTTTGCATATTTTTATAATGGCAAATATCACCTTTTTGTTTCAATATATTGGACTCCATTAGCATTTCTTGTAGGTCCACTCTAATGGTTATGAATTCTGTCAGTGTTCGCTTATCTGGGAATGACCTTCTTTCTCCTTCATTTGTGAAGCTTGTTTTAGCTGTATATAAAATTCGTGACTGATAGTTTTGTTTTGTTTATCTTTTTTCTTTTAGCACTTTGAAAATAGCATACGATTCTCTTCTGGTTTGGAAGGTTTCTAATGAGAAATCTGCTGTTAGTTTGATGGGTTTCCTTTGTAGGTAACTAGACTAACTAGACACTTCTGCAATTTTAGAATTTTTTTCTTCACATTGATTTAGACAGTCTGATGTCTGTATGTCCCGGCAAAGTCTGTTTTGCAATGTATTTTGCTTGTGATCTTTGGGCATCCTGTACCTGAATGTTTAAATCTCATGCTAGACTAGGGAAATTTTCATCAATTGTTTCCTGAAGTAGTTTTCTAAACTTTTGCTTTTTTTGTAAAATCCCTCAGGAATACCAAAGAATTGTAAGTTTCATACTTTTGAAGGTTTTTAAAAAAATTCTTTCGAAGCTCTGTTTTATTTTTTTTTTTTCTTTGCTGGATTAATTCAAAAGACCTGGTCTTCAAGTTCTGTGTCTGCTTTGGTCTTTTTCTTTCTCCTACGCTGGTCTAGCTATTGGTCGAAGCTTTAGATAAGGTATTTTGTAATGGCCAGGCGCTGGGGTGGCTCGTAAAGGGCTGGCTAATCCCAGCACTTTGCGCTGAGCCAGGGAGACGGGCGCGATCACAAGGTCAGGAGGGCTCGAGACCACCCTGGCAAATACGGTGAAACCCCCGCCTCTACTAAGAATACAAAAACTAGGCCGGGGCGAGGGTGCGGCGGGCGCCCTGTGAGTTCCCAGCTACCTGCGAGCGCTGAGGCAGGGAGAATGGCGTGAACCCGGGAGCGTAGCTTGCCAGGTGAGGCTGAGATCGGGCCCACTGCACTCCAGGGGCCCTGGGCGGCAGAGCGAGGACTCCGTCTCAAAAAAAAAAAAAAAAAAAAAAAAAAAAAAAAAAAAACTTCTCCCTCTTATACAACAGAGAAAAAGATAAATTACATAAGACATTTTCACATAAAAGAAAGATTACATTTTCCACATTCATTCAGGTATAGTGGTTTGATGTCCTGAACCAATTTGGAAGAATGAAGTGGGCAGAGGTTGCAGCTTGCCTCTCTGCTACTGCCTCCTAAAAGTTGTAGCCTCATGACTATTGTTTCCACATACTGGTCATCAGCTAGGAAAAGCCTATAAAATAAAGCCTTGGCTTACCCTCCTCCCCACCAAAATCCCACTGTTTAATAGGAACTATAATGGATTTTGAAATCTAAGATAAATGATACTTTAAAATAAACAGCTTAGAATCATACTTGTGATGTTGTTCTCCCTTTTTTTGGCAAAGAATGGAATTGAGAAGATGAGGGAGGTTTACATTTGGACTTGTTTTAAATTTTAAGAAGCTGTTCTTTTAAATTTACCATCTGTTACTTCAATACTTCAAAGTGTCTATGGTAACTGTTCAGGGATACCAGACAGAACCATGGTGTAATTGGGTATGGCTTGACCCCTACTGTGCCTTTCTCATGGAGGAAGACCAACTCATTGTGAGTCTCATCACATTAAAAGAGAGTTTCCCTGCAAATATGTTAGCCTTCTGGTTACTGCACAGCAGAGATAAGAATTAGCTATAGACATTTTGTAAGCCATTTGAATTACAAGGTGCTAATTCTGAGAAGAAAATTCTACCAACCTCTTGAGGTGAACCTCCATGCAAACTACAGTATTTCAACATTTTATGGCAGGTCTTAAATAACACCAAGTAAATACGTTTAAGTCAAACAATTAGTCTTTGATTAAGAAAGAATGATCCAGTTCACAGATTCCATTGTTTTCTTGAGATACTTTTGAGTTGGAGAAATTACAGAAATACATTGTTTTTTTTAACTTTTATTTTAAGTTCAGAGGTACATGTGCAGGATGTACAGGTTTGTTGCATAGGTAAATGTGTGTCATAGGAGTTTGTTGTACAGATTATTTCATCATCAAGGTATTAGGTATCTATTAGTTATTTTTTCTGATCCCTCCTCCCACCACCTTCCTCCCACCCTCCACCCTCAAATAGACCCCAGTGTGTGTTGTTCCTCTTTATGTGTCCATGTGTTCTCATCATTTAGCTTCCACTGATAAGGGAGAACATGCTGTATTTGGTTTTCTGTTTCTGCATTAGTTTGCTAAGGTTAATGACCCATAGCTCCATTCACGTCCCTGCAAAGGACATGATCTCATTCTTTTTTAGGGCTGCATAGTATTTCATAATGTATATGTACCACATTTTCTTTATCCAGTCTATCATTGATAGACATTTAGGTTGATTCCATGTCTTTGCTACTGTGAATGGGACTGCAGTGAACATACATGTGCATGTGTCTTTTAAAATTTTCAATTTTTTCCCATAGGTTGTTGGGGTACAAGTCATATTTGGTTACATGAGTAAGTTCTTCAGCGGTGATTTGTGAGATTTTGGTGCATCCAACAGCTGAGCAGTATACACTGTACCCTATTTGTAGTCTTTTATTCCTCACCACGCCCCCCATCCTTCTCCAAGTCCTCAAAGTCCATTGTAGATTCTTATGCCTTTGCATTCTCCTAGCTTAGTTCCCACACATCAGTGAGAACATATGATGTTTGGTTTTCCATTCCTGAGTTACTTCACTTAGAATAATAGTCTCCAATCTCATCCAGGTCACTGCAAATGCCATTAATTCATTTATTTTATGGCTGAGTATATATCAGTTTCTTTATCCACTCATTGATTGATGGGCATTTGGGCTGGTTCCACTATTTTGCAATTGCGCATTGTGCTGCTATAAATTTGTGTGCAAGTATCTTTTCATATAATGACTTCCTTTCCTCTGGGTAGATATCGAGTAGTGGGATTGCGGGATCAAATGGTAGTTCTACTTTTAGTTCTTTAAAGAATCTCCGGCGGGGCGCAGTGTCTCAAGCCTGTAATTCCAGCACTTTGGGAGGCCNAAAAAAAAAAAAAAAAAAAAAAAAAAAAAACTTCTCCCTCTTATACAACAAGAAAAAGATAAATTACATAAGACATTTTTCACATAAAAGAAAGATTACATTTTTCCACATTCATTCAGGTATAGTGGTTTGATGTCCTGAACCAATTTGGAAGAATGAAGTGGGCAGAGGTTGCAGCTTGCCTCTCTGCTACTGCCTCCTAAAAGTTGTAGCCTCATGACTATTGTTTCCACATACTGGTCATCAGCTAGGAAAAGCCTATAAAAATAAAGCCTTGGCTTACCCTCCTCCCCACCAAAAATCCCACTGTTTAATAGGAACTATAATGGATTTTGAAATCTAAGATAAATGATACTTTAAAAATAAACAGCTTAGAATCATACTTGTGATGTTGTTCTCCCTTTTTTTGGCAAAGAATGGAATTGAGAAGATGAGGGAGGTTTACATTTGGACTTGTTTTAAATTTTAAGAAGCTGTTCTTTTAAATTTACCATCTGTTACTTCAATACTTCAAAGTGTCTATGGTAACTGTTCAGGGATACCAGACAGAACCATGGTGTAATTGGGTATGGCTTGACCCCTACTGTGCCTTTCTCATGGAGGAAGACCAACTCATTGTGAGTCTCATCACATTAAAAGAGAGTTTCCCTGCAAATATGTTAGCCTTCTGGTTACTGCACAGCAGAGATAAGAATTAGCTATAGACATTTTTGTAAGCCATTTGAATTACAAGGTGCTAATTCTGAGAAGAAAATTCTACCAACCTCTTGAGGTGAACCTCCATGCAAACTACAGTATTTCAACATTTTATGGCAGGTCTTAAATAACACCAAGTAAATACGTTTAAGTCAAACAATTAGTCTTTGATTAAGAAAGAATGATCCAGTTCACAGATTCCATTGTTTTCTTGAGATACTTTTGAGTTGGAGAAATTACAGAAATACATTGTTTTTTTTAACTTTTATTTTAAGTTCAGAGGTACATGTGCAGGATGTACAGGTTTGTTGCATAGGTAAATGTGTGTCATAGGAGTTTGTTGTACAGATTATTTCATCATCAAGGTATTAGGTATCTATTAGTTATTTTTTCTGATCCCTCCTCCCACCACCTTCCTCCCACCCTCCACCCTCAAATAGACCCCAGTGTGTGTTGTTCCTCTTTATGTGTCCATGTGTTCTCATCATTTAGCTTCCACTGATAAGGGAGAACATGCTGTATTTGGTTTTCTGTTTCTGCATTAGTTTGCTAAGGTTAATGACCCATAGCTCCATTCACGTCCCTGCAAAGGACATGATCTCATTCTTTTTTAGGGCTGCATAGTATTTCATAATGTATATGTACCACATTTTCTTTATCCAGTCTATCATTGATAGACATTTAGGTTGATTCCATGTCTTTGCTACTGTGAATGGGACTGCAGTGAACATACATGTGCATGTGTCTTTTTAAAAATTTTCAATTTTTTCCCATAGGTTGTTGGGGTACAAGTCATATTTGGTTACATGAGTAAGTTCTTCAGCGGTGATTTGTGAGATTTTGGTGCATCCAACAGCTGAGCAGTATACACTGTACCCTATTTGTAGTCTTTTATTCCTCACCACGCCCCCCATCCTTCTCCAAGTCCTCAAAGTCCATTGTAGATTCTTATGCCTTTGCATTCTCCTAGCTTAGTTCCCACACATCAGTGAGAACATATGATGTTTGGTTTTCCATTCCTGAGTTACTTCACTTAGAATAATAGTCTCCAATCTCATCCAGGTCACTGCAAATGCCATTAATTCATTTATTTTTATGGCTGAGTATATATCAGTTTCTTTATCCACTCATTGATTGATGGGCATTTGGGCTGGTTCCACTATTTTGCAATTGCGCATTGTGCTGCTATAAATTTGTGTGCAAGTATCTTTTCATATAATGACTTCCTTTCCTCTGGGTAGATATCGAGTAGTGGGATTGCGGGATCAAATGGTAGTTCTACTTTTAGTTCTTTAAAGAATCTCCGGCGGGGCGCAGTGGCTCAAGCCTGTAATTCCAGCACTTTGGGAGGCCGAGACGGGCGGATCATGAAGTCAAGAGATCGAGACCATCCTGGCTAACATGATGAAACCCCGTCTCTACTAAAAAATACAAAAAAAAAAAAAAAAAAAAAAACTAGCTGGGCGAGGTGGCAGGCCCCTGTAGTCCCAGCTACTCGGGGAGCTGAGGTAGGAGAATGGCATAAACCCGGGAGGCGGAGCTTGCAGTGAGCTGAGAGCCGGCCACTGCACTCCAGCCTGGGCGACACAGCGAGACTCCGTCTCAAAAAAAAAAAAAAGAATCTCCACACTGTTTTCTATAATGGCTGTACTAGTTCACATTCCCACCAGCAGTGTAGAAGTGTTCCCTAATCACTGCATCCATGCAGACATCTACTGTTTTTTTTTTTATTTTTTGATTATGGCCATTCTTGGAGGAGTAAGATGGTATCACATTGTGGCTTTGATTTGCATGTCCCTGATCATTAGTGATGTTCAGCATTTTTTCATAAGTTTGTTGACCATTTTTATATCTTCTTTTGAGAATTGTCTATTCATGTTCTTAGTCCAGTTTTTGATGGGATTGTTTGTTTTTTTCTTACTTATTTGTTTGAGTTCATTGTAGATTTTGGATATTAGTCCTTTGTCAGCTGTATAGATTGTGAAGATTTTCTCCCACTCTGTTGGTTGTCTGTTTACTCTGCTGACTGCTCCTTTGGTCATGCAAAAGCTCTTTAGTTTAACTAGTCCCACCTATTTATCTTTTTTTAAATTGCATTTTCTTTTGGGTTCTTGGTCATGAAATCCTGGACTAAGCCAATGTCTAGAAGGGTTCTTCCTATGTTATCTTCTGGAATTTTTAGTTTCAGGTTTTAGGTTTAAGTCCTTAATCCATCTTGAGTTGATTTTTGAATAAGGTGAGGATGAGGATTCAGTTTCATTCTCCTACATGTGATTAGCCAATTATCCCAGCAATTTGTTGAAAAGGGTGTTATTTCCCCACTTTATGTTTTTGTTTGCTTTGTCAAAGATTAGTTGGCTGTAAGTATTTGAGTTTCTTTCTGGGTTCTCTGTTCTGTTTCATTGATCTATGTGTCTATTTTTATACTAGTACCAGTAGTGTGAGGTACTGTGATGCCTCCAGATTTGTTCTTTTTGCTTAATCTTGCTTTGGCTATACAGGCTCTTTTTTGGTTCCATATGAATTTTAGAATTTTTTTTTCTAATTCTGTGAAGAATAATAGTGATATTTTGATGGGGATTTTGTTGAACTTGTAGGTTGCTTTTGGAAGTATGGTTATTTTCACAGTATTGATTCTACCCATCCATGAGCATGGGATGTGTATCCATTCATTTGTGTCATCGATTATTTCTTTCAGCAGTGTTTTGTAGTTTTCTTGTGGAGGTCTTTTGCCTCCTTGGTTAGGTATATTCGTAAGTATTTTATTTATTTATTTATTTTTGCAACTATTGTAAAAGGGTTTGAGTTCTTGATTTGATTCTCCTCTTGGCCACTCTTGGTGTATAGAAGAGCTACCAATTTGTGTACGTTAATCTTGTGTCTGGAAACTTTGCTAAATTCTTTTATCAGTTCTAGGAGCTTTCTGGAGGAGTCTTTAGGATTTTTGAGTTAAATGATCATATTGTCAGCAGTGACAGTTTGACTCTGTCTTTACTGATTTGGATGCCCTTTATTTCTTTCTCTTGTCTGATTGCTCTGGCTAGGACTTCCAGGACCATGCTGAAGAGGAGTGGTGAGAGTGGGGATCCTTGTCTTTTTCCGGTTTTCAGAGGTAATGCTTTCAACTTTTCCCCATTCAGTATTATGTTGGCTGTGGGTTTGTCATAGATGACTTTTATTACATTGAGGTATGTCCCTCGTATGCTGATTTTGCTGAGAGTGTTAATCATAAAAGGATGTTTGATTTTGTTGAATGCTTTTTCCACATATATTGAGATGATCATGTAATCTTTGTTTTTAATTCTGTTTATGTGTTGTATCACATTTATTGACTTGTGTATCCTAAATCATCCCTGCATCCTTGGTTTGAAACCCACTTGATCATGGTAGATTATCTTTTTGATATGTTGTTGTATTCTGTTAACTAACATTTTTGTTAAGGATTTTAGCATATATGTTCATCAAGGATATTGGTCTGTAGCTTTCTTTTTTGGTTATACCCTTTCCTGATTTTGGTATAAGGGTGATGCTGCCTTCATAGAATTAATAAGGGAGGGTGCCCTCTTTATCTTGTGGAATAGTGTCAAAAGGACTGGTACCAATTCTTTGAATGTCTGGTAGAATTCTGCTGTGAATCCATCTGATCCTGGACTTATTTTGTTGGTAATTTTAAAATTACCATTTCAACCTTGCTGCTTGTTATTGGTCTGTTCAGGGTATCTAATTCTTCCTGATTTAAGCTTGAAGGGTTGTATTGTTCCAGGAATTTATCCATCTCTTCTAGGTTTTCTAGTTTCTGTGCATAAAGGTGTTCATAGTAGCCTTGAATGATCTTTTATATTTCAGTGGTGTCAGTTGTAATATCTCCTGTTTTGTTTCTTAACGAGGTTATTTGGATTTTCTCTCTTCTTTTCTTGGTTAATCTTGCCAGTGCTCTATCAATCTTGTTTATCTTTTCAAAGAACCAGCTTTTTGTTTCATTTTTTTGTTTGTTTCAATTTCATTTACTTCTGCTCTGACCTTGGTTATTTCCTTTCTTCTGCTGAATTTGGGTTTGGTTTGTTCTTGTTTCTCTAGTTGTTTGAGGTGTGACCTTAGAATGTCAGTTTGTGCTCTTTTAGTCTTTTTGATATAGGTGTTTAGGGCTATGAACTTTCCTCTTAGCACCGCCTTTGCTGTATCCCAGAGGTTTTGATAGATTGTACCATTATTATCATTCAGCTCAAAGAATTTTTTAATTTCCATCTTGCTTTCATTTCTGACCCAATGCTCATTCAGGAGCAAGTTATTTAATTTCCATGTATTTGCATGGTTTTGAAGGTTCCTTTTGGAGTTGATTTCCAGTTTTATTCTACTGTGGTCTGAGAGAGTGCCTGATAAAATTTCAATTTTCTTAAATTTATTGAGGCTTGTTTTATGGCCTATCATATGGTCTATCTTAGAGAAAGTTATGTGTGTTGTTGAACAGACTGTGTATTCTGTGGTTGTTGGATGAAATGTTCTGTGTATATCTGCTAAGTCCATTTGTTCCAAGGTATAGTTTAAATCCATTGTTTCTTTATTGACTGTCTGTCTTGATGAACTGTCTAGTGCTGTGAGTGGAGTATTGAAGCTCCCCATTGTTATTGTGTTGCTATCTCATTTCTTAGGGCTATTAGTAATTGTTTTATAAATTTGGAGCTCCAGTGTTAGGTGCATATATGTTTAGGATATATTTTCCTGTTGGACAAAGCCTTTTACTATTATACAATGTCCCTCTTTGTCTCTTTTAACTGCTGTTGTTTTAAAGTTTGTTTTTTCTGATATAAGAACAGATACTCCTGCTTGCTTTTGGTGTCCATTTTCATGAAATGCCTTTTTCCATCCCTTTATTTTAAGTTTATGTGAGTCCTTATGTGTTAGGTGAGTCTCCTGAAGGCAGCAGATAGTTCATTGGTGAGTTTTTATCCATTCTGCCATTCTGTATCTTTTAAGTGGAGCATTTAGGCCATTCATATTCAATGTCAGTATTGAGATGTGAGGTACCATTGCGTTCATCATGCTCTTTGCTTCCTGTCTACTTTGGTTTTTTCATTTCTGCTTTTTAACTTGTATTTGTGTTTTATAACTCCTGTGTGATTTATGCTTTAAGGAGGTTCCATTTTGATGTGTTTCCAGGATTTATTTCAAGATTTAGAGCTCCTTTTAGCAGTTCTGGTAGTAGTGGCTTAAGAGTGGCGAATTCTCTCAGCATTTGTTTGTCTGAAAAAAAAAAAAAAAAAACTGTATCTTTCCTTCATATATGATGCTTAGTTTCTCTAGATACAAAATTCGTGGCTGATAACTGTTGTATTTGAGGAAGCTGAAGATAAGGCTTCAATCCCTTCTAGCTTGTAGGGTTTCTGCTGAGAAATCTGCTGTTGAGCTGATAGGTTTTCCTTTATAGGTTACCTGGTGCTTTTCCCTCACATCTCTTAAGACTCTTTCCTTCTTCTTAACTTTAGATAAGCTGATGATAATGTGCCTAGACCACGATCTTTTTGTGATGAATTTCCCAGATGTTCTTTGTACTTCTTGTATTTGGATGTCTAGGTCTCTAGCAAGGCCAGGAAATTTTTCCTCAGTTATTCCTTCAAATATGTTTCCAAGCTTTTAGGATTCTCTTCTTCCTCGGGAACACCGATTATTCTTAAGTTTGGTCGCTTAACATAATCCCAGACTTCTTGTAGGCTTTGTTCATATTTTCTTTTTCTTTTTCCTTTGTCTTTGTTGGATTGGGTTAATTTGAAGACCTTATCTTCGAACTCTGAATTCTCTTCTACTTGTTCAATTCTGTTGCTGAGACGTTCCAGTGCATTTCATGTTTCTGTAAGTGCATCCAATGTTTCCTGAGGTTTTGATTGTTTTTTCTTTATGCTATCTTATTTCCTTGAATATTTCTCCCTTCAGTTCTTGCATAATTTCTTTTTTATTTCCTTGAATTAGGCTTCACCTTTCTTTGGTGCCTCCCTGATTAGCTTAATTACTAACCTTCTGAGTTCTTTTTCAGGTGAATCAGGGATTTCTTCTTGGTTTGGATCCATTGCTGGTGAGCTAGTGTGATTTTTTGGGGCGTGTTAAAGAGCCTTGTTTTGTCGTATTACCAGAGTTGGTTTTCTGGTTCCTTCTCATTTGGATAGGCTCTGTCAGAGGGGAAGCCTAGGGCTGAAGGCTGTTTCTCAGATTCTTTTGTCCTACAGGGTGTTCCCTTGATGTAGTACTCTCCCCCTTTTCCTGTGGATGTGGCTTCCTGTGAGCCAAGCTGCAGTGATTCTTGTTTCTCTTCTGGGTCTAGCCATCCAGCAAGTCTACCTGGCTCTGAGCTGCTACTGGGGATTGTCTGCACAGAATCCTGGGATGTGAACTGTCTATGGGTCTCTCAGCCATGGATACCAACACCTGTTCTGGTGGAGATGGTGGGGGTGAAATGGACTCTCTGAGGGTTCTTAGCTTTGGTGGTTTAATGTTCTATTTTTGTGCTGGTTGGTCTCTTGTGGGGAGGTGGCACTTTTCGGAGAACATCAGCTGTGGTAGTATGGAGAGGAGCCGGCCATGGGTGGGGTCCCAGAACTCTCAAGATTATATGTCCTTTGTCTTCAGCAATCAGGGTGGATAGAGCGGGACCATCAGGAGCGGGTAGAGCTAGGCAAGTCTGATCTCAGACTTTCCTTGGGTGGGTCTTGCTGTGGCTGCAACAATCTCCCAGGGCTTTTCCCACTGCTTCCCCTACCCCTGCATTTCACTGGGCTCTCTAAATTGACTCAGCTCCAGGTGAGGTCAAAAGCTTCCCCTGCAAACTAGACCATCAGTTTCCCTAGTTGGGGATGTGTGTTTGGAGCAGAGGATTTCCCTTTCCCACTTCCACAGTTTGGGCACTCACAGTATTTGAGGTGTCTCCTGGATCCTGCAGGAGCAATCTGCTTCCTTCAGAGTGTCTGTGGATCTTCTCGGGGTTCCTGGTTTGTTCTTGCAGTCATTCTGGAGCTGAAATTAACAATGCGAGCCTTCATACCCTGCTCTGTCCGTCTGATGGAAGCTGCAGTCTAGTACTGCTTCCCGTCCGCCATGATGCCCTACTGAATTTTTGCATGTGTCTTTATAATAGAGCAATTTCTATTTTGGGGGATATATACCCAGTAATAGGATTGCTGGGTAGAATAGTATTTGTGTCTTTAGGTCTTCGAGAAATCAGTACATTGTCTTCCACAACTGTTGAAGTAATTTACACTCCCACCAACAGTATATAAGAATTCCTTTTTCTCCACAACCTTACCAGTATCTGTTATTTTTTGTCTTTTTAAGAATAGGTATTCCAACTGGTATGAATGGTATCTCATTTTGGTTTTGACTTGTACAGAAATATATTGGCGATAGTGGGGTTGGTGTGGTTACTTTGGTGTGCTGATGTGTGCACTGTGGAATAAAGCAAATGAGCATTATGTTTGTGTCATTGACAACTGGTATTAATAGCATGGAAAAAAACAGATATCCACTAAGATCAATGAGTTTGACCTTAGAGTCCTGAAATAAATTGAATTGGAATATCAGTGCAAGGTCATTTATCTTTTTTAAGAAAAAAAATATTTTTAGTATTATCCACTGAAATGGCCTAGAAATATTAATAACCAAATAGCAGTGAGCAACCCTGGTGGTTAGATTGTGGTCCTTTAACTATTCCACTAAAAGAACAGTGTTCTTGAAAAAAGTAAAAGGCACTTGTTAGAGATCTAAGGTAGAAAATTTACCAGATGAGCCTGAAAATTACTATCAAAAACTAGTAGAATTATGTCAAAAGGACAGAGGAGCCAGCTTAAATAAGCTCCCAACTGTCCAGGGATGGGACCATTTCAATATCAGTAAGAACAGTAACTGTCATGGATGGAAACACACAAAATATATTTAAGTCCATAGTTTAAAATGATACTTAAATACATAAATCACCTTTGGAGAATAGTAAAGCTTTGACTTATGATTTTGAAAACTGATGAAGGATAAAGCTCTTATTCTACCTTTTCTATAAAATTTAAGATAACCTAATTATTTTGAAAGTATCTTTTCATAGGTGTATTTTGGCTAATAAATGAAAAAGGAAAAATAAAATGAAAACAGCATATTTAGCAATATCTAATGAATTGCTAATCTCACAAAAATGATGGTAGATATTATGCACCCCTAATGAAAGTACCCAATATCACTGATTAAGTGGTCTTCACACACACACCGCCACCACCAACACAAAACCTGAATTTCATCACATCTCAAGACATGGAAATACAGGGGCTGAGAAACATGTGTAAAACAAAACAAAAAATACAATCAGCAAAAACTCTGCAAGACAAGTGACCCAACTTCATTCTGCTCCTCCTGCTTCTCTTCGTCCTTCTCCTCCTCCTCCACTCATCCTCTTTCTTCTGCAACAACAACAACAAAATTGCAAGGGGAAAAAAAAATAGACAGAGGAGGAACCTATATACTAAAAGAGATGACATATCAGCAATGTGTAGTGATTGAATCATAATTCAAATAAGCTTAAATAAGGAGAAAACATTTGTAGCATAAATAAATTGTGAAATGTGAGCACTATCTGGATGTTTGAGGAGATTAAGGAAATATGGCTAATTTAAGAGATATATTGGTGATATGTGCCCTGTTCTAAAAACATACAGATAGTAAGTATACTATGGTAAATATATATATTAACTGCCATTGCATCAGTCTCCCAAGATTGCAGTTAAGTGGCAGTAGGGTAGGGATGGGAAAGTGGAGGCTGATGGAGGTGGGAAATGAACATTTGTTGTTTTCTTTAGCCAGATAATAAATTATAAAGTGCATGTCAAATTTGGTTTTAATTCACTTGAAGCATCTATATGAACAGCTTAACAAATGAATTGGTGACCTGTTAAGGCATAAAGATCATTGAATAAGTTTCTTCTAGCTCATTTTTCTCTACTAAACAAAGTACATTAAAAGTTCATAGTGACCAGGCATGGTGGCCCATACCTGTAATCCTGTAATTCCGGCACTTTGGGAGGCTGAGGCAGGCAGATTGCTTGAGCTCAGGAATCCAAAATCAGCCAGATCAACATGGAGAAAACCCCATTTCTTTAAACAAACAAACAAACAAAAATACAAAAATTAACTAAGCATGATAGTTCACACCTGTAGTCCCAGCTACTTGGGGGATGAGGTGGGAGGATCCCTTGAGTCCTGGAGGTCAGGACTGCAGTGAGCTGAGATCAAGCTACTGCACTCCAGCCTGGGTGACAGAATGAGACCCTGTCTTAAAAGAAGAGAAAAGTTTATAATGAATTCAAGCATTCCACATATATTAGAATTGACAGAAGTCTCAATATCTTATGAAAAAGATATATATCTGTGTGTGTATATATATATATCCATATGCCTCCATTTTAGAATTTTATGTTTGTTGAAATTTAGTAGAACCTTTAGATTTTTCCCTTTTTTCACCTACATTTACTATCCAGTATTGAAGAAAACTATGAGAACTAAAAAAAAAACAAAAAAAAACAAACAAAACAAAAAAAAATAAAAAAAAACAAAAGAAAAAAGAATCTTGAGGCTAAATTTTTATTTTGATCTTTATACATTTTCATTTTCTTCCTGTGTGGTATACATTTCCTTTACCATATTAAAATATCATGGAATTAGGCACTTCATCGGTACATTCCTCTAGCATTTCTTGAACAATTCTGCCTTCACTTAATGATTGTCAAAAATTTTCTCAGGTTGTAACATCTCTAAAAAGGTGTGATATTAGAACCAGAAACACAGGTATGTAAAGTGCCTGGAACACAGTTGGTGCCCAGTGAGTAGAATTACAATGATGTCAAAACATTAATATGGGCGTACCTTTGATTTTCCCCCTTTTCCTACCCATCAAGGAAAGTCTGCATTGACAAGCCCAATTTCCCACCTCCTCTCACCTCTTAAAGGATAAATATAATTTTGTGCTAAATTTAAACCTAAGCCAATCTACTAAATCATGTGAAGAGAAAGAGAAGAGAAGGCCAGGGGCCTGTGGGGGTAAGGTGTTGGAGTTGAAGTGAAGAGGAGTAGAAAAGGAAAGCAGATTTTAATAAGAGCGAATGTCGAGTATGTATTTGAATCCCCTTGACTGTCCTTTGAGAGGCATCTTATAAAAGATGGAATTCTTTTTAATTATGTTTCAGGAGTCAAACTACCCTTCTTGATTGTAGCAGTGTTATGGGACTGAACCCTGAGAATGTCTGGATTTACAAGGCTTACATTATTGACATGAAAGTTGTGTAGAAAAATATTAACATTGCTCAAACAGAGGTTTGGCCTTGCCCTAGACTCCTGGGAGATAACTTCTAAGGCCTTGGAATGTTCTACTTGCTAAGTGTGAGTTTGTTTACCTGGGGGCTTTGGACCATGGCAGATATTTTATGCTAACAATGTGATTTATGTTGGGGCCTTTGGATCATACAGTATCAGTACCTCTGGAGAGGCTGGAGACAAAGGTCAGCCATGCAAGTGTTCAACCATGTCTACAGGACAAAATTCTAGTAAAAACTCTGGACACCAAGGTTTGGATGAGCTTCCCTGGTTGCCCCTATGCAGTGCATATTGTCACACAGCATTACTGGGAGAAATAGGACCTGTCCACACAACCCCACTGAAGAGAACAACTGAAGCTCAACACTTAATGTCTCCTGAACACTGCCCTGTGCTCCTCTTCCCTTGGCTTATGTTAATCTGTATCCTTTGCCTGTAATAAACTGTGAATATAACAGCTTTTCTGAGTTTTCTTGGGGGACCTCCCAAACTGATAGTTGTGTCAGAACTGAAGGTGGTCTTAGAGACCCTGGAACTCAGAGGGTCTCTGAGGGTGGTCTTGGGGACCCAAAAACTTTGCAGAAGTGCATTGAGAATTTATTTCTACACACAAATGTAAGATAAAAGTATTTATGAAAAAGCTTAGAAGTGAAAAGAGGAACCACATTCAGAGGAGAACAAGTCTAGAATTGTAGACCAACAAGCTGTACTTCCAGAGAAAATGTTAGAATACATAGTCAAAATAGCAAAATATGGAAAATGATATAATTTCTAAAGGAGTAAATGATGATTTAATGTATTCTTTACAGAAGTGATAAATATAGTAAATTAAAATATTTATAGAATGGGTATAATGCATATTTACTTTAGTAAAATTTTTATTTAGTCCCAGGGTTTGATGTTTTAAAGCATCTCATGTTAAACAGCCTCCAAGAGGACTACAAATTTAACTAATTCAATAGTGACACATGCAGAGTACAAGAAGTAACTCACGAAAGAAGAAATCTATACAAATGCATGCTAGGACAGAACTTACTTTGCAAATGTATGGCATAAAATCCATCCAGACAAATAAAAACCACAAGTTAAGTAGGAGTTAGCAGCGTGTCACTGTAATTCTAAAAGTTAATAAAATACTGCATTATCCAAATAAGAGAATGGCATAAAGGCTAAGTCTGTCACTGTATTCTATTCTAGTGGGATAATTTTTAGATTATCATATTCATTTTAAAACCCCATATATAGTGAAAGAAATTTCAACATGCTGGGTTCCAATCTTAGCTTTGCCACTAACAAACTGGCTATCTCATGGAAGCTATCAGACTTTGGCCTTGCCCTAGAGCCCTGGGAGATAACTTCTAAGTCCTTGGAATGTCCTATCTGCTAAATGTGGCTGTTTACCTGGGAGAGTCAGGTCCCCAACTCTCTTCATCTCCAGATCCTGTAAATTGACGGCATCAGGCCAGAATCATACTAAAATCACCACACAGATCTTAAATCCTTTGTTCAACAGGAAAAGACATTATTAAAAATCGTTGGGAGGATTGAATCACAGTATCTTTGTATGCAAAGAGATGTTTCACAGGAGGTTGTGGGCTACCACCTGCTGATGAGCTATCACAGGGGCCAGGTCAGAGGCCCTGGCTCACAGGAATCTATAGCTGAGACTATTACCAGCTCCCGTAGTCTTTCTTTAGTTGTAAGACCCTCATTTTACTAGGCATGTAGCTAGAAGCTACATTTCACAACCTCCTTTGGAGTTAGGTGTGAAATGGGATGTAAGTGGCCAATTGGATATGAGTGAAAGGAATAGGGCTGCTTCCTCATCACATCCATTATTTTTCTCTTCTCACTGGGGCAATTACAGAGCTGGTGAGCTGAGGTTATTTTGTTTTGTTTTGTTTCCTTTTTTGAGACAGGGTCTCACACTGTCGCCCAGGCTGTAGTGCAGTGGTGTGATCTTGTCTCACTGCAACCTCTGACTCTTGAGTTCAAGTGATCCTCCCACCTCAGCCTGCCAAGTAGCTGAGACTACAGGCATGCACCACCACGCCCTGCTAATTTTTGTATTTTTTGTAGAGATGAGGTTTCGCTATGTTGTACAGGCTGGTCTTCAACTCCTGTCCTCAAACAGTCTGCCCACCTTAGCCTCCCAAAGTGCTGGGATTAGGCATGAGCCACCACACTAGGCCTTCAGCTTTGATCATGAGATACTAGCAGACGGCAGTGTAACATGTGCTTGGGACACTTTCCTGGGCAGAGCCTACATTTGTTTTCAAGTGAGAAATATGTATTTTTTTAAAAATTCTATCTTGTTTGAGCCACTGTATTTTAGAGGTTTTTGCTACATCACTTAGCTCTGCCCTAATTTATATATAGATTGCTACTAGGAATCAGGTGCTATCAAACAGGAGCATAAAACACATGCTATTAGTTAATTGTCTTTGTAATAGGAATGAAGAAATAAATGTTGAAAACTAAAAGTTTACTGACTGTTGTTATGTTACGGCAAAATATTTGGCAAAGTTCTCACTTGCCTTAGCTACCTACGAAGCCCATGCTAGAAAAAGAGATTGGGAAAACCTAGAATATTTGTATATTTTAGCTGTTTCTTACTGAATGGTATGGATCAAATGTTTGTATCCTTCCAAAGTTCATATGTTGAAAACCTATTATCCAGTGTGATGGTATTTGGAGGTGGGGCGTTTGGGAGGTAATTAGATCATGAAGGTGGGACCCTCATGGATGAGATGGTGCCCTCATAAAAGAGGCTGCAGAGAGCTTCTTTGTTTTTCTATCATTTGAAGGCACAGCAAGAAGTTTCCATCTTTGAACCAGAAAGTAGGACCGCAGCAGAAACCAAATCTGCCAGCACCTTGATCTTAGACTTTGCAGTTTTCAAAACTGTGAGAAATAATGCTTTGCTGTTGATAAGCTACCCAGTTTATTGTATTTTGCTATCACAACTCAAATGGACAAAGACGCTGCATTTACCACGAGAGAGATGAAGTAAAGCAGAATTTAGTTAGTTCGCAAGCACAGATGCCTACATGTTGCAGTTCAGTCCTGTCTGAGACCTGTAATCAAAATTGACATTTACAGAGCATTTCATTCAAATGTTATAGAATACACATTCTTTTCATCAGCACATGGAACATTCTCCAGAATAGACGATATCTATATCTAAAACCATATTATTTCAATAGGTTCTGAAAAGTATTGCATAAAATTCAACATCCCATTATGATCAAAATCCTAAAAAACTGATTATAGAAGGGAAGATATCTCAAGATATCTCTTGTCAGCCCACAGCTAACATTATCCTGAATGGGAAAAAAGTTAAAAGCCTTTTCTCTAAGATCTAGAACAAGAAAAAGATACCTACTTTTACTACTTTTATTCAGCATAGTACTAGAAGTCCTGGACAGAGCAATCAGGCAAAAAAAAAAAAAAAAAAAAAAAAAAAAAAAAAAAAAAAAAACATCCAAATTGAAAAGGAAGAAGTAAAATTAGCCTTGTTCACAGATTACAAGATCTTATATTTTAAAAATCTTAATGACTTAACCAAAAACTGGGTAGAACTGATAAATGAATTCAGTAAAATTGCAGGATACAAAATCAACATACAAAAAACCAGTGACATTTATATACACAAACAGCAAACAATATGAAAAAGAAATCAAGAAAATAGTTCCAATTACAGTAATGACAAAGAATGTAAAATACCTAGGAATTAACCAAAGAAGTGAAAGAGCTCTACAAGGAAAACTATAAAACACTGGTAAAAGAAATTGAAGAGGACACAAAATTTGGAAAGCTATTCCATGATCAGGGATTAGAAGAATTAATACTGCTAAATTTGTATGTCAACACTACTCAAAGCAGTTTACAGATTCAATGCAATCCCTATCAAAACACCAAGGCCATTATTCACAGAAATAGAGAAAACAATCCTAAAATGTATATGGAACCACAAAAGACCCCAACTAACCCAGGAATAGCCAAAGCAATCCTGAGCAAAAGGAACAAAGCTGTAGGCATCACACTTCCTGACTTCAAAATACATTACAAAGCTGTAATAACCAAATCAACCGGCATACAAACAGGCATATAGACCAATGGGACAGAATACAGAACCCAGCTATAAATCCACACATTTACAGCTAATTCATTTTCAACAAAGGCACCAAGAACAATGGGAAAGAACAGTCTTTTCAGTAAATGGTGCTGGGAAAACTGAATATCCATATGAGGAAGAATGAAAGTAGACACCCATCTCTCACCATATACAAAATTGAATCAAAATAGATTAAAGACTTAAATCTAAGACACGAAATTATGAGATCACAAGAAGAAAACATTGGAGAGATTGTAACATCGGTTGGAGCAAACATTTTTTGTGTAAGACCTCAAAAGCACAGGTGACATAAGCATAGTTAGATAAACGGGAGTAAACCAAGCTAAAAAGCTTCTGCACAGCAAAGGAAAGAGAACAAAGTGAAGAGACAACCCACAGAATGGGAGAAAGTATTTGCAAACTATCCAGCTGACAAGAGATTAATAACTAGACTATATAAGGAGCTCAAACAACTTAACAGGAAAAAAACTAATAATCTGACTTAAAAATGGACTAAAGATCTGACAAATTTTCAAAAAAAGACATACCAATGGTCAATAGGTATATGAAAAAATGCACAACATCACTAATCTTCAGAGAAATGCAAATGAAAACCACAATGTGATATCATCTCACCCCAGTTAAAGTGGCTTTTATAAAAAAAAAAAAGACAGGGACCAATTGATTCTGCTGAGGATGTGGAGAAAGGGGAACCATCTTACATTGTTGATGGGAATGTAAATTAGGACAGCCACTCTAGAAAACAGTATGGAGGTTCCTTAAAAATTTAAAAATAGAACTACTATATAATTCAGCAATTCCACTATTGGGTAGATAGCCAAAAGAAAGGAAATCAATATATTGAAGAGATATCTGCACTACCATGTTTACTGCAGCACTATTCAAAATAGCCAAAATATAGAATCAGCCTAAAAGCCTATCAATGAATGAATGGATAATGAAAATTACAACAACATGAATAGACCTGGAGGTCATTATATTAAGTGAAATAAGCCAAGCGTGGAAAGACAAATATCACATACTCTTACTCATAAGTGGGAGCTTAAAAAGTGGTTCTCATGAAGATAGATAGTATATTGGTGGTTACCAGAGGCCAGGAAAGGGTGGGCAGAAGGGGAGGATGAAGAGAGGTTGTTTAATAGGTACAAATATACAGTTAGATAGAAGAAATAAGACCTGGTGTTGAATAGATCAGTAGGGTGACTATAATTAACAATAATAGGTCTTTGTACATTTCAAAAAGCTAGAAGAGAATAATCCAAATATTCCTCACATACACAAAAGATAAATATTTATGATCAATACCCCAATTACCCTAATTTGATCTTTATAGGTTGTATGAATATATCAAATTATCACATGTAGCCTGAAAACATGTGTATCTATTATCTATCAGATATAAATAGATGATAGATAGATAGATAGATAGATAGATAGATAGATAGATAGATATAGATATAGATATAGATAGGCTGGGAGTCCAGTGATTGAGAATTTAACCAAGCTAGATTATATGATTTTGATCTGTGCCCCCACCAAATCTCATGTTGAAATGTAATTCCCAGTGTTGGAGGTAGGGCCTGGTGGGAGGTGATTGGATCATGGGGGCAGTTTCTCATGAATGATTTAGCACCATCCCCCTTGGTGCTGTCTTCAAGATAGTGAGTTCTCATGAGATCTGGTTGTTTAAAAGTGTGTAGTACCTCCCCACTTTCTCTTTCTTGCTCCTGCTCCCACCATGTGAGCTGCCTCACTCCCTACTTACCTTCCTCCGTAATTGTAAGTTTCCTGAGGCCTTCCCAGAAGCTGAGCAGATGTAAGCATTATGCTTCCTGAATAGTCTATGGAACTGTGAGACAAACCTCTGTTCTTTATAAATTACCCAGTCTCAGGTATTTCTTTATGCCAGTGCAAGAATGAATTAATACACTAGGAAATCCAACTGCAGCTTTATGACAAAGAGCAAGAGATATCACTGTTTCTCAGAAACTCTTGCAGGGACTTCCACTTAGTGCTTTTCCTCAAACAGTGGGAATCAACTCACCTGCAAAGATCATTCAATTGAGGGAGAGAGGGATGAGCCAAGCATGGAAGCCAGTAAATAAAAAAGTCTGCACATGGAAGAACTATGACCACCTAAGGCCTTTGCTAAGGTTGCCTTCATATGGAACTGACTAGAAGAAACAGACTAGAAGTCTATTGCATTTTTTAGCAGATTGTACTGCTTAAAAATAAAACATAAACCTGACTTACAGAAGCTATGATAGTTTGCCATTCCTTCCTCTCACCCTGAAGTAACCTTTCTGTCCCCAAACCCACACCTGTAGAAAGCAGGCCATAAAAGCCATGCAGCCACAAGGAGGTCAAACTCTCCAACGTCCACCTCAGGTGCGACCATGGAGGCAAGTGGACAAGGGAGTTCCTACCAGAGAGCAGAACCAGGTCAAACCCAGGAACTTAATACCAGAGGAAACTTTTCATAATTACTGGCTGGCAAAATTGTTAGCTAACACAGACCACAGACTGCTAATCTCCATCCTTCCCTTTTCTGAATGAGAGTTCTCATTGTGATTATCTTGTTCCTACCCCACAGTGATGTATTGGACGCCTGGGAGGACAGATAACTCACATTTCGGTCTATAGGTCTCTGGATTGGAAGAAGTCATATCAGCACCTAACAGAGGGCACTAGGGGTCAACCAGAATCCCTAGCCTCTTAGCTGGATGGGTAATTGAATGGGATTTAGAGATGTCCTCCTTGAGGAGTGTTCTGTGTGTAGGAAGAAAGGTGGACTTGGGTACTTGAACAAGCAACTCTAGAAACAGTTTTTTTTAATAGATGCTGCTCTTTATTTCCAATATTCATTCTGCTTTCTTCCTTTAATAATAGAAACTCCTTCAATGTAATGAAAACTCACAGCTAGAGACTGCATTTCATTCTCTTGTGCAACTACACCTAGTCAAGTGTCCCAAGGTGTGTCAAATGAGATGTGAGTGGAAGTCATGTGCAACTTTTGTGTCACATCCTTAAAAAGGAAGATGGCTGCTTTCCACTCCCCCTTGCCTGGATGCTGGAAAGGAGAAGCAAAGCTGGAGAGCCTGCTTTGACCTGGTATTGAAAGTAGCTTGCGAGGGGATGGTGGAGCAAGACAGAAGGAACCGGCATCCCTGGATGACCTAGAAACAGAGCTGCTTGCCTTCCCTGGACCACAACCTAATTCTGGACTGTAATGTGGGGAGAAAAATAAATTTCTATGTGTTTGCAGCCACGGTCTTTCTGAATCTCATTGTTATAGAAGCTTAGCCTGTACTCTAACTAATACAACAGCTAACATTTGACAATGTTTACATGCCTAGCAATAGTGAAATGGCATAGAGGTTTTCGTAGTAATTTTTCAATTTGATTTATGTTAAAAACTGTATTTTATAGTAGTTGTTGACATACAAAAAAATTGTGAAGATAGTATAGAGGTTCTGTACCCTACACTCAGGTTCCCGTATTATTAACATTCAACATTAGTATTGTACATCTGTCATAATTAAAAACCCATTATAAACTCAAATCTATATTTTATTCAGATTTGTTTAGTTTTTACCTAATGTCTTTTTTTTTTTCCGTTCCAGGATCTCATCCAGGATACCATATTACATTTAGTTGTCATATCTCCTTAGCATCTTCTTGGTTGTGACGGTTTCTCAGACTTTCTTGTTTTTGATAACCTTAATAATTTTGAGGAGTACTGGGCCCTCAGTTAACATATTTCTGATGTTTATCTCATGATTTGACTAGAGTTATGGGTTTCAAGGATATTTATCTCATGATTAGACTGGAGTTATGCATTTCAAGGAAAAAGACTGCAGAGGTATAGGGCCACTTTTATCACATCATATTGAGGGTATGTACCAGTGACACAATTTATTACTGTTGATGTTAATCTTAATCACTTGGCTGAGGAAGTGTTTGTCAGGTTTCTCCAACATAAAGTTACTCATTTCACCCCTCTTTCCATACTGTGCTCTTTGGAAGGAAGTCACTATGCACAGCTGATACTTCAGGAGTGGAAAGTTTTATGTTCCATCTCCTTAAGAATGGAATAGCTAGATAAATTATTTGGAATTCTTCACATGGGAGATTTCTGTCTTCTCCTCCATTTATTTATTTGTTCCATTATTTACTTACACCATCACAGCCTCATGGGTATTTATTTTACACTCTGGATTATAATTCAATACTACATAATTTATTTTGTTGCTCAAATTTTTCCCAAGTTTGGCCATTGTGAGCGCTTTCAGTTGACTTCTCTATGTCCCTTTAACATATTCACATCATTTTGTGTGTGCATGTGTGTGTTTGAGCACTTTCTTATTTTCTGGCACTATACGATGCTCCAGGTTTATCTTATGTACATCCTGCTGTAGTCCAAGAAGCAGTCATATCGCCAAAGAGTGCTGGTTCCTTCTATGGGAGATAGTATGAGAAATCAAGACCTGAATGCAAGATATGCTCACTGCTACTGGAGTCTCATTGCTTCTAGGCATTCTCATCTGAGAGAGCAAGAAAATATGTATATGTATGGTAACTGACATAGATATTATATACACATACCTACAAATGTTTCTGTATATAACCATCTGCATCTGTATTAAACTATCATGAGTTCATACTGATAATTCCAACTCTTTTTCATTGCCACATGAATCATTCTAGCCAGCCTCCTTTGCTTGCTTATCTGTAACCATTAATTGCAACAGTGAAAAGCCTGGCTCCCACAATCTGCTGTCCATTTACTTAATTGTTCAATTCCAGGATACATGTAGAGTGGTTTCAGAGTTGTTAACCCTTATGCCCATGGGAAAGAACTTTATCAACTAGAGTACAATGTCTGTATACAGTTGCTTTTGCATTTAGTCTTACAATCTTTACTCATTTTCAAAGTTACGTAGGTCAAGACCTTTTCCCCCTTTCCTCTTTAGTGATACTGTATCATACATTTGTAATACAATTAGACTTTTTTGTCACATTCTGCATTTCATGTTGACATCCCTTAGCCCTGGCCTCCTAAATGATATTTTTAATTTGCCTACTATTAGAGTTCATTCTTTGTACTGTAAAGTTCTGTGGGTTTTGACAAAGGCATAGTGTCATGTATTCATTATTAGAGTATCACACAGAATAGTTCTATTGCCCTAAGAAACTCCCTGTGCTTCACTTACTCAGCTCTCCATCTGTACCACCACCCCCAACACACACACACTTTCCCTGAATCCCTGGCAATCATTGATCTGTCTACTGTCTCTATGTTTTTACCTTTTCTAGAATGTTATATAAATGAAACCATACAGTATGGAGTCTTTTTCAGACTTATATAAATGAAATCATACAGTATGGAGTCTTCATTCACTTAGCAATAGGCAGTTGAGATATATTCATGTTTCTATAGACTAAGTAGTTTATTCCTTTTCATTGCTGAATATTATTCCATTGTATAGCTATATCATAGTTTGTTGAGCTATTTCTTTATTGAAGGACAACTTGATTTCTTCCAGTTGTTTATGATTATACATAAAATTGCTATAAATATCTATATACTGGTTTTCGTATGGATATAAGTTATCAAATCATTTGGGTAAATACCTGGGAGCACAGTTGCTGGATCATATTTTAAGACTATGTTTAGCTTTTTAAGAAACTGCCAAACTGCTTTCTGAGGTAGGTATCTTAGTCCATTTGTGTTGCCATAAAGAAATATCTGAGGCTGGGTAGTTAATAAAGAAAAAAGGTTTATTTGGCTTGCAATTCTGCTGGCTGGAAGATCAGACATTGAGTGAAAGCCTCAGGCTGCTTTCACTCATGGTAATAGATGAAGAGTAGCCAGTGTGTGAAAGATCTAATGCAAGAGAGAAAGGAATAAAAAGAGGCAGGAGGCACCAGGCTCTTTTTAACAAGCAGCTCTTGTGGGAACTAATAGAGTGAGACACAGTTATTACTGTAAAGATGACACCAAGCCATTCATAAAGGACTTTCCCCAATTACCCAAACACCTCCCATTAGGCACCAGCTCCAACATTGGGGATCAAATTTTAACACACGATTTAGATGGAACAACCATCCGAACTATGGCAGTGGCTACACAATTTTGCATTCCTATAACAATGAATATGAGAGTTCCTATTGCTCTGAGTACTTGCTAACAACTGATATTATCAGTTTTTAGATTTTAGCCATTCTAGTAGGCATATAGTAGTATCTTCTTGTTGTTTCAATTTGCATTTTCCTAGTGACAAATGTTGCTGGGCACCTTTCATGTGCTTTTTTGACATCTGTGTATCTTCTCTGGTGAGATGTCTGTTCAGGTCTTCTGCCCATTTTTTTTAAACTAAGTTTTTTGTTTCCTTATGTTGAGTTTTAAGAATTATTTTTACATACTAGGGACAAGTTTCTAATCAGATATGTGTTTGCAAATAATTTCTTCCAGTCAGTGGCTTATATTTCATTCTCTTAACAATGTCTTTCACAGAGCAGAAGTTTTTAATTTTAACAAAGTTCAACTTATATACAACCATTTTTTATAGAGCATGCTTTTGGTGATGTATCTAAAAACTCATGTTGCTTTTCTCCTGTATTATTCTAGAAGTTTTATAATTTTGCATTTTACATTTAAGTCTATGATCCACTTTGAGTGAATCTTTGTGAAAGGTGTAAGGTCTGTGTGTAGGTGTTGTTTGTTTACGTTGTTTTTGCATTTGAGCATTTATTTTCCAGCACCAGCGCCATTTTGAAGACTATTTCTTTCTCCATTGTATTGCCTTTGTGCCTTTGTCAAAATATCAGTTGACTAAATTTGTCTTAATATAATTTTAACCTGTTTGTGAAATCAATCATACTCAATAATATTTTAATGATACAAATCTAAAAGGCATACATGAATTCTACCAAATTTCAACATTCACTTAATGATGTATATCTTTAATGATCCATTGTGAATTTATGATGACCAGACTCTTGCCTGCTTCTTCAACCTCATCTCTTCATGCCCATTCCAGCCTAATTCCAGCCTCCTGGCAGTCTTTCTATGTATTTAGTCTCTTCTAAGTCACACTGAAGTTTCACTGGACATAGGGCCTAAACACTTTCTTGTGGGAGACTTTCAATTTGGTTTGTCTTTATGAGCTGAAGGACCCCTAAAGCTCACAATCTTTCCTTTTGTCTTAGGAAAATAGGTAAAATTCCTTCATTTTAGCTGTTAAGAAAGTAATACCAGGATCAAAAGTTTCTTTCTTCCAGATGCATTATTCATATTGCAACAAAGGAAAATAACACATTTACAAAATTCCTATGAGAAGTCTCCTAAATGTGAAATGATGCTGCCTTACTGTTTAATGTTTCTATTTGGAAAACAGAAAGGGATATGATCCTTAGAGCCTCAGATGAGGAGAGGAAATGTCATACAGGATCCATTACTTCCCCTCAAGATGCAGGTTGGTTCAGATCTTACTCATCCCACCTTTAAAATAGTCACCAGAGCCTGCCTGGGCCCAGGTGAGCAACTTCAGCCTAAAGTCCAGGACTCAGCAGGCATTTGGGTAACCCATCATGGCAGAGAATTGAAAGCAGTCTGAGTAATATCTGATTTTTGTCTTACATGGTTCCCTGTGGAACCATGTAGTAGAGGAAACATACAGATCTTTTGACTGGTCTCTGTCTCCTGGCAGCTTTGAACTTCCATCTCATTACGTTTAAAGAAGCAAGGTTCAGTTTAGCCCAGACGAATGGCCTGATTTGGGCCAATTCTAAGACATCTTCTCCTGGATAGCTTTTTCCCAGGCTGATTCCTTCCCATCATCCAGATGATCTGAAATATTACCTCCTCACCTGACCACCTGATTTCTAAAACTACCCCTTCATCTAGTCACTGTGTTTCACTCGTCCATAAGTCTTATCAATTTCAGAATTATTGTGTTAATTTGTTTTCTGACTTTCAGACTCCTTCTCCACCTCCTGCTGGCTTTAGAATGTAAGTTTCATGAGGTCAGGAACCTTGATTGTTTGCGTTATACCTGGGAACTAGAATGTAGGTCGTTTTTTAAGATATTGAATAACAGAACAAATGAATAAATGAATGAACAACGATAGATGATAAACCATACATTTTTTTCTAAGGAACCTAGAATAATTGGGCGTTTAGATGTATTAATGAGAAGAATGTATCAAAGAGAACACAAAGATCCTTTCCAGAAGGCATTTATAAGGCAATGATGATGATCACTTTCCTCTCTTACAGTGAAAACATTGAAATCACTACCTACCTCATACATTTGAGTATTTCATTAATATCTCTCAGAAAGCATACTTTTTTTTCTTTTTTAGATGGAGTTTTGCTCTTTTTGTCCAAGTTGGAGTGCAATGGCACGATCTCAGCTCACCACAACCTCTGCCTCCCAGGTTCAAGCGATTCTCCTGATTCAGCCTCCCAAGTAGCTGGGATTACAGGCGTGCGCCACCATGCCCCTGCTAATTTTGTATTTTTTTAGTAGAGACAGGGTTTCTCCATGTTGGTAAGGCTGGTCTCGAACTCCCAACCTCAGGTGATCCACCCACCTTGGCCTCCCAAAGTGCTGGGATTACAGGCATGAGCCACCGTGCCCAGCCAGAAGGCATACTTTCTAAGCAGGACAAAGATCCAGTAAATAAGAGTCAAAATGGTGCCTCAACTGTGTTGGGATAAAGTCAACATGCAGTTCTAAAGTACATACAAAATATTCAACAACTCTTATGCATCTAATAAAAGATATCATCTAAGAACCGGGTAAGTAACAGGAATAGATTCATAGTCATGTGATGGTTGAGTTGGTGGAAACATTCGAAAGTCAATATTTTAAACCCCATAGTTTAAACAGTAGGGAATGTGTCCAAAAGGGAATATGGCTTGCCCACGTTATATACATATTTATAGGTGGCTCTGGGAACTGTTGAGCACTAGGGAATAGCTGGAACTTTAACAGCAATTTATTTACATTGTATCAAAATAACTAGCAAATTCAGTAGTACCAAAATAAAAAAAAAATCAACATCCTTTTTAGTTTGCCATGATGTAGACCCAACAGTCACTTGTTTTGGTAGAGCTCTTTATCAAGCTGAATGTTCCAAACACTCACAATTTTCCATCATAGTAAACAAGTCAGGGAATGCACAATAGTGATAGCTGGACCATCTCATCACTTATATCTAATAAGTTGAGTGATTGCAATCAAACCATTAAGATATACATATTACTTTTTGAATAAATTCTTATTTCTTGGACTTATTAAAAGAGAGAATGTCATTTTACACTACACTATTTCTGAGATTATTATATGTCTTTGACTTATTTAGAAGGACATTGTCATCATGAAGCTATTCATTCTCTTTTAGAGACATCTTTTTATTGGTGATAGAATTCAGGACCTAGTATCCCCAGATTTAGGCAATTGTGCCCAGGAAAAGTGTCAGTCATAACATAATTAATAGCCTGCAAAACATGTGAGATCTTGTAAGTTGTTTTGGGAATCTGTCACTTCTATAGTGAAAATAAACCCAGACATAATGAAGTGATCTTGATGAATCAGAAACACTTCTCTCTCCATTTCATGTCTATTCCATTTTTACAACAGCTTTTGGTTTGATTTAATACATTATTATAGGAGAGAGGGCCCATTAAACAGCTATAGAAAATGAGAAATGTGTTCCTTTTAGGTTTTTTACTTTTTAAATGATATTCAGATGATTTTAATTACTACAAAAGCATTGAGATGTTAATATACTTTAGATGAAAGGGAGGGATACTATTTCACCCATCCTTTTCTGCAGTGAATTTCAACTCTGAGAAAATTATTTCTTTTGATCACTCTGATAGCATATAATAAAAGAACAATAAAACATGTGGCTCAATTACCACTGCTTCTCATCAAGCATGAATTAATGAATATAAAATTATTATTAATTGTTTTTCCTGGCTCCCTCTTCATTGGACAACAATTATACATTGCTGTATTTTGATAAGCATTTTGTGTTTAACACTTTGTGAACCAGGCTTTAAGAGGAACAGAGGCATGAAATTATTACACAGGAGAATAATTCTTTGAATGTATTAACATTTGGAAAATACATGATAATATTTTAATCTCCCTAGTTTATAGCAGTTTTCCACAACTGCCTTAAAACTTCTCTAGAGTTCTGCCCCCATTTCCATGTTCCATACATCTTTTTTCTAGAAACAGTTGGTATATGCACATAAAATGGTTTAAAAGTTCAATTTCCCAATGTTAATAATACTAGTTCCTCACATGATTATTACATGTTCAATTTCTTCAGAAAAGTTTCTTAAAAATAAAATCTATAGCTTGAGTAGTTAAAAATAAGTTAAACAGCGCAACAGAGAATATAATAGATTGTGATCACTATCATTGACAAAATTAATGTTAGTGAATTATATTTACAAACACTTCACATAAAGATTCTATGTAACTGATAGTTCATTTTATTTTTATAAGCCTTTTGTAAATAGGTGCTATGTAATATGAGTATATATAACATGTTAAAGAACATATCTTTTTAGTCCGTAACCATTACTTCTAATAGATTATATGTATACCCAGATTTTGAAATGCATACAAAGAAAATTTAACAAATAATTACATGTAAACTATACATGTCATATGATTTTACCTGTTACCCATCAATCTGTTTCTGTTTTTAAAACACAGTTTTCAAACACAATGTCTGTGATTAAACAATGACACTAAAGCTAAATTTTTTATATGTCCTACCTAGTTCAATAGGCTTAATAAACACATATGCATACATGTTTCCAAGAGCAAACTAAAACCTGCTTTAGAATCAGAGAATTTGGGAAGCAAAAGGAACCTTAGAAATCATGTTATCCAATGCCCCTTATGTTACAAATAATAGCACAGAGATCTGGAAAGTTTAGTGATTTTTGAGGTCTATAAACTTTTTATGTTAACATCTTTCTGCCCAACTGTATAAGAAAAGTGTTGTTAGTATTTCTTTTGCAGATGAAGGAAACATATTTTGCTTTCTTGACAGTTCTTCAGGATGTCAATGTCTATGAATCTGAATTCTTAGAGAATAAAAGGTGAGGAAATGAGAAACTTGGTTTAAATGCAAACCACTCACAGCCAACATATGGAGCAGGGATGGACCTGGCTGGAGTGTAATGCTCACTGCCCATCAGAAGCATCATTCCTTTGACATTGGTATCTGGAACCATTTGAACTTTTTATTGCTAACTCTAACCAGAGACCAGATGGCTCTTTTTATGTGTGTGACCTTACTGAAGACAATTAGATTACTTATGCAATAACAGAATTATTAATTTTGTACAAGAGTTGATCTTCAATGTGAAAGCTTTTCTAGATTACAAATTATTAAGATAAAACTTGTAATTTTTAATTCCTTAATGAGTGCTTTTCATCTTGATTTCCTTGTGCCAGAGTTATAGAATCCACTTTGCTGAAAATTAAAAGAAAAAAGATATGCAAATTCAGTACAAAAACAAGCTCATCACTAAAAATTTACAGACAATTATTCACCCAAAGGGTAGTGGTAGATTAAGGATTCCACTTTTCCTTCCACTTCTGAAATAATCACTATGGCTTTTGGTCATACTGTGTATATGATGTACCAGATGCCTGGTGTGCATATTTATGAGATGTCTGAGAGTCATCTCCTCACAACTTATAGGTACTATAAAACATGCAATGCCTATGGAGTACATATAGGGGGGAAGACACAAAAACTTCTGAGTCTTTTGGTAATCACACCCGCTAAGCCACATCATGAACTCTGGGAGAATAAAAATTTTAGAGCTACCACCATGCACATCAAGATCCATGATATAACATTAGATCATCTTAAGATTACTAACTCAGGAAGAAAAGTGAATATGAGAACTCTCTGGGGGAAGCAGAATATGGAAGGCAAAGTATGAATATAATTAGGTATGTTCTTGTAATTGATTCTGCAGCCTGATGGAATGTGGGTTTCTGATATTTTTTCAGAGCATTTTCTAGATGCAGTCTCCCAGTAGCTCATTAATATCACACATTTGTCATTAAATTCCATACTTTGGATCCCACGTAGGGGTCCCAAGTGTTCCTCTTTCATTCATCATACCAATAAGACAGCAGGAAAAAGTGCCTTTCACACAGTACTGTTGACCATCTTCTCAATATCATTTTGGTTATTTTATCTACTTACTACTGAATCTAAAAGTAAAATGTGGACAGTAGCTTTTAAAAACCAGTCAAGTTTCACAGGACTTAATTTTGCTAATTTACGGTACAATGTGCACATCTCTTAAATTAGCTTTTAAACCTTTCATATGTAGCTTATAAAAAATGTTAGTTAAAAACACAGGTCCTCAATATCCTTTTCTCACATTGCATATGCTAATTAAGAGTGCAAATTATAGTAACATTGATCTTAGATGGATAAAAAACTTAAATGCTATATTTTGTAGAATTACACAGAATTAACTAAATTTTCAATTTAAAAGTAATATTCAAAAGCATTTAAGGCAATAACCAAATTTAGTTAAAATTATACAATATTCAAGTGCAAGCATAAAATGTCATTTACGAATATGGACTTCAATTTAAACAATTATGTGAGTAGAGAATATCTTTTTATGTTTGGAAAAAATGGAAAATTTTCTAAAATGAACGACCTTTTGGTTTAGTTGTATCTGTATCTAATCTGATACCAGAAGACAATATAAAAGTTGATTGACTTCACACCATTAAACAAAATACTACCATAGTATAAATATCTGCAGCTGAATTATTAACTAAATATAATTAATAAAATGTTTTACTTTATTTAAAATACATCATTTTAAATGATACCAAATGCTCATTAAGGTTAACAAAAGTGTTAAATGCTTACAGAGTATAACACTTACCCATAATTTTAGAGTAGCAAGGTTCACAGTGTATTGTCTGTCTATAAATCCAAATACTATCACCCGCTTGTAGATTTTCCAAAGGCCGCTTGCATATTTCACACTAAAGAAAAAATATATATATAAACTTCCCATTATAAATGAAGTCTAAATTATTAGAGGAACAGACATCATCTCTCCACCATCGAGGCACCTTTAAGGGATGTCTACCACTGAAGTTTTCTGTTTCACTCACAGTGGAGTAGATATAAATGTCCAAAAATTGTTTATGCCAAGGACAAGATGACCATTCAGTATCTCAAACAAACACACAAAGGTACATTTATTGTTTGCTAACTTAAAGGAGAGCTAGTTACGCTGTCCAGGCACAACCTAATGGAGAGAAATAAACTGCTCATCTGACTGGGTTTGGGAAAAAGTTTATTTTGAGTTGTGCCGGTTAGAGGTAGGAAAGGGCTGACCTCTGCTTCAGACCTATCCACTGCTGATTGGCTGACTTCAAAGCATGAGGCTGTCACTGATGGGTTGGCTTTCAGAAGCCAACTCATTGAAGTAAACTGTCATTGATTAATTGGGTTTGTCTAAACCAGTTCATGTGGCTCTCTATTGTTATAGCTATAGAACAATCAGTGTTTTTCTAAGAGAGTGAAGATGTTTGTTTTTATTCTCAGTAATGTTTTATTGAAATTACACTGAAAATAGAAATAAATGATCTAAAATGTAATAAATGAAAATATTTCTATTTACTAAAAGCAATGATCAGGAGAATATTCTTGCTTTAAATTTTCTGCATAGTAATTTTAAATAAAAGCTATAAACTAAGTTTTGTTTAATTGAACATATTTCATAACTAAAAAAACTTTGTTCTCATAACTATACAACCTGCAGATTATATCTTTATATAGAATTCTGTACATTATGCCCTAAAATTGAAATGTTTTGCTCAAAATGAGTTACTACATTTCTGATTGCTATGTGTCACTGTTTGAAAGTAATAGAAATAGAAGCAATCAATTGACAAAGTATTGCATTATTTGACTGGATTTGATCATTTGTATCAACTGTAGAATGTTGCACTAGAAAGAAACCATATATTTGATCCATTGTTTATCCAACTGACTGTACATTAGATTAATCAAAGAGCTTTTTAAAAATACCAATGCCCAATAATCGCCTCTAAGATTCATGATTTAACTGGGGCTGGTCCCAATCATTCTATTTTTTTCCTCATCTCCCCGATGATTATAATATGCAGCTAGGATTGAGATCCACTGGTCTAGTCAACACCTTATTTTACAGTTATGGAAACTGAAGCCAAGGTAATTTAGGTGGTTGTCCAAAGTCACACTGACACAGTTACAGGCAGAGGCAAAACTAGAACTCAGGTCTTCAGATTCCCATTTAGTGCTTATGCAGTTACACCAAAAACAATGATGTTGATCCACCCAATGTTATGGTAAGAATGCAAAGAAGCATCCTATGAAAGCACAAACTATGAAGTTTTAGCCTACTAATGAAAACTTTATTATTATTTATTGAGCCACAATTAATTACAATTAATTATGCTCTCAAACGCAGACTGACATTCACCTATTGTTAAACCCATCGGTCCTAATTTCATAAGGTAAGAAACTGCTAACTTTCTTCTCAACAATTTATTTTCTTGTTTTGATTTCATCACATATTTTCTGTAATGCATAATTTAGTAAAGTGTTGCAAAACTTTTATAAAAGAACAAGTGTTTTTTTTCCCCACAGATTTAAATCTCTAGGGTAAGAGTGAATAAATGTGTCAGTAATCAACTGTAAGTCTAAAGCCAAGATAGTAATTACAAACCTTTGAGGTTTAGGCTGCAGAACTCAGAAATATTTAAGTAGTGTACTATTAATGTGACTGATAGTGCTTCTGAAAGCTTTTGCTTCATCTCATTTATTACATTAAATTAATATTTTTATTCCAGTCATTATGCAATTTTTTATTTAGTTAAGTGAAATAAACACATCCTTACCTTAAAGCAAGTAGAATGGCAGCAAATCTGTAATTCATCTAAAATCATTTTAGTTTCTACACCCAAGGGTTTTCGGCAATAAGTGCACATATCTCTTTCAATGACAGACCTATAGAGATGTAAGCAATTAAAAATAAATTTGCCATAACATAAAAGACAGCTATATTCCCTATAAACTCACATGGAAACAGTATGTTAATTTTGATGATACTTTAGAAAATTTCACAAAAATCAAGGAAAGTTTGGAGTTTACTTATTCTAGTAATAGAATTGACTCTTCTAGTTATCTCAAAATGATATCAAATAACTAACATGAGAGAAAGTCTAAAATTATTAATTCATCAGAAATCAAGAGTACATCTGGGTGGGACAAAGATGCTCAGTTTCCTAATTAGGAAATATCTCAAGTACTCCTCAGAAGTAGTTGAGGGCTTTTATTTATTAATTTACATATATCGTGTTACAGATTACATGGAAAAAATATGCTGCAGATTAATTTTTAACTCTCAAAATATTCAACAGACCCAAAATAGAAATCCATTCAAGAGCATGTAGATAAACTCACAAAATGATGAGTCTGTAGTGCCTGGGACTGTAGGGGCCAGAGTCACAAAAATACTCCTCTTGGTGCCACTGTAAGACTCAGGATATAAGGATCCCTATCGTGACAAAATTTATACCCTCCAGCAAGATATAACCCCACCACAAATTTTATGGGGAAGAAAAGAGAGTTTTGTTTATTAAATAACAAATATTAAATATTTGTTAAAATAATGTTCAATGATAAATGATCTACAGATATGATCAGCAGAATCCAAAATACCTTAAGTCACACCAGAACCTTAAGAAAGGATCCTTTTCCTTTTGTAAGGTCTTAGGACAGTCTTAAATAGCACCCTGCAGAGTGTACCAGTTTCAGGGTATTAGCATGCAGGCCTGACATTTCCAGAGTAGGATATGTAATGGGGTAGTGAAATTAAGCAGTCAATATTTAAATAGTGCTTTATATGATATGTGAAGTGCACTTTTCTCTGCACGTTACTTACATAAACTCACTTACTCTTCACAACATTCCTGAGAAGCCAATATTATTATTTTTATCATCATTTTATTAAAAAAGAAACTGAGGCACAAAAGGATAAGTAACTTGCCACTATCATGAAACCAGTGAGTGGAAGAGTGAAGATGTGAATGGAGGCAGCGTGGTCCTAACACAATGAATCCAAAGATCTGTTGCGCTCATTGTGTTGAAATGAGTTAGTCATACCCAGGAACCGCTAATCTATTACCAAGCCCAGAAGTAGGAGCAAAGAGGAGAGAGAACGGAAGGGAAAAGAAAGTGGGAGGAGAAAGGCATTATAGCAGATAAACTTTATCTAGCTTTACACTTTTAATCATTCTAGTAACATCTTTCTAAGTCTCGTGTATATAAATGAATATTTTCTGCTTTTATTTGTTCTGTACCCACTTGCTTACAGCTACCTGGCAAATATTTTCCTATGGATTATCCATAAACACACACACATATGTATGCATACACTTAAATTTCCCATTTAAGACTGTAAGCACTTTAAGAGTAGAAAATAGGTGCTCTATGTCCTTCGTGCATTCCGTAGGCACTGATCTAGGCGCTGCAAATACAAAGAGTGGTGGGACAGTCTCCTCTGACAAGATGCTCTTTCCACTGGGGAAACCAGATGCATGATATAATGATCACAGTGGAATACAGGTAAGTGGACAGAGTGAGGAGAGCAGAGTCAAGAGAACCACTAACCCCTGGGGTGAAGTCAGGAAAGCCTTGTCAGAAAAAAGTGCTATATGCATTGTTTGAAGAGGAAAGAGCTCTCAAGGTGGGCTTGGTGGGGTAGGGATGAGGGGATGGTAGAGGAATTCCAAGCAGAGTGAAGAGAACATACAAAGGTGCTACTCTGGGAGGGTGTTTGGTGGGATTCAGCATCAGCGAATATTCTGCAGGAGCAGGTTCTGAAGGACCACGGAGAATGTGCAAAAGAAGTTGGACTCTATCCTGTTACATGGGAAACCACTTTAAACAGGATTGACCTGCTTAAATAAGAACTGTAAGAACATCGCCAATTTCACACACTATCAACAGCAAAAGGTTGTGGAACTGACTGGTCTCATGGAGAATCGACTTCTGCACTGATGACTAAGAAAAATTTCAAAGCCACTTTAGGAATAGGGTTTAAAGTCTTTCTATTAACAGCAGTACTTTTATGGAGAATGTTTTCCTCCCTTAAGTTAATAATAGAAATACAAGTTCAGGAAATGCATTGATGTTGGTATTATCTTAATTAAGATCATACAGTTAGTCAAAGATCTTTTCGAAGCATTATGAAAACCTAACTCTGTTTTTTTTTTTTTCAATTGGTTATCCAGGTATTTGTAGTTCTAATGCTGGTGTCAATGAATTTACTACTTAAAGAGGTGTGACTTATAGGCAAGACACTCAGCAAAGCATTGCTAATGGGCAAAATATTGGAAAAGTGACAAGAAAGGGATATAATTTTGATGTCTGGTTCACCCATGTTTCCCTTAGAAAATGGAACATAGGTTCGTGTTTTCAAAAAAAAAAGAAGTACTAAGTACACATTAGGTACCAAGCGCTGTGTTAGAAGCTGAGACTACATAAGAAAATAAAGTATGTCTCTACCCTCAGTGAGTCATATCTCCAGCCCCTGCTATAAAGAAACACCATCAGTGGAACATCAGACATTTGCATGATGGCTTGTTTCCAGGGCTTGAGCTGAAATGCTAATTATTTATTTTCATTTACTTCACTGGAAATCTGCAAGCCATAATCTAGTAAGTGTCACCTAGGTGCCCCACTGAACGTTAAATGGTAAAAGAGGATCACTAACAGCAAAAACCTGGAATGGGGCCAGTTCACCAGCACTCAATCAATACTCATCGTAACTCCACTCCTGGGAACTGAGCTTGGGCCCAGAGTGGGTCACAGCAGCATATGTGCACGGCTGTTTGTAAGCCAAGCAGGTTGCAGAAAAGCACAAGAAGCGGGTGTTGAGCGCGCAGTCTATGGATGCAATGAAGCCTAAACGCTAATAATGTGGCAGCCCTGGGGCCTCCTGGGGATCACCAGGGGCTGGCCTGAGAGGCAGCTGTAAGGCACAGAAAGGTCTTTTGATAATATGCATCAAAATCAGACAGCAGCAACAGCCAGGAAGCCAAGAAACAAATTCCTGGATGCAGAAGTTGTTGTTATTGAGATGCACTTCTGTCCATGCACATACATGACAAGAAACATCAGCAGAACCATCTCCAAGGACAAAGGACAGAATGAAAAATATATATATACACACATATATTATATACATACATATATATAAAAATGTGTGTGCATGCATGTGTGTGTGTGTACTTTTTATGTATGGAAATAAAGACATACTCACCTATCAGAAGTTGAATAAACAGTTTGTATGTATTTTCCGGAGATATTCTCCTGATATCCATCCTTGGGTGATTTACTAGGAACAAACATATATAGACATGTGAGAATCAGGCAATTTTCCTTATGTAGATAAGAAAACACATTCACACCATCTCATGAAGCCTCATAATATTTTATCTTTGTGTGTGTTACAAGCCAGGATGATGTACTGACACCTTTTTTAATCTGTAGAAATATTGATACACAAGTCACCCCCAAATTGACATATATATCAAAATAAATAGAGAGTAGGGTAAGGAATACAGGAACAAGTGTGAGCAGGAAAAGAAGTCCTCATCTTTCATGAAATTTATACTTGCACCTCATCTGTTTACTAAAAAAAGCTACACAGAATGTAATGTAGATAAAGAAAATACTCAAAGCACACATTCACAGGGAGAAACCGAGATTCTTGAACTTTTAGAAAAGCACCCAAAATTTTATTTTACTTGAATATATCCAAAAAAGAATAATTTAGAATGAAAGCAAAAGAAGTATGATTTTTAAAAGTGTTCTCTTTTCTATTATGTAGATTGTCCCAGCTTTTAAACACCACTCTTTCCTGGAGAGGAATAAAATCTGTAATGTCCTAACCAGCTGGTTCCCTTAATTGCTTCCCAAGCACTTATGCTATCTGGGCATATACTAAGAATAGAAGCAATATGTTTCTTTATTTCATACAATGAGTGATAACCACATGGCTCTCACTTGGGATTTTTAAATGAGAAACCTCTCTCTCCAAATTTCGTGGAGGAGACTGCCGTCAGAACTAAAATCTACTTTATGAAAACCATAATCCCACAATGCTACATAAGAATTTGCACATATTTATGCACGATGCATGTCATGATTCCCATTTTATTGATGAGGAAACTGAGACTGGAAGAGTAACATCACTGAGGCTACATGGTTAGGAAACGACAAAGAAGGATTCAACCTCAAATGTGACTCTAGGGACTCCGTACTGTATCACACTGCCTGTCAATGTAGATTTTAGGGAACTTAAGGATGTCTGAGGTACATCACCATCCTTGCTAGGCTAAGGTACAGGAGGCAACCAATCATTCCAGAAGCTTCTGGCCAACAGACTATTAGCCTGATACGACACAATATTAATATTATCTTTATATAATGATGGTGCTCAAACTCAGATGCACATCAGGAACATCTGAAGAGTTTGTTAAAACACAGATTGCTGGGCCCGAGGTGTAGAGTTTCTGATTTAGCAGGCAGGAGTGAGGCCAGAGAATTTTTATTTCTAGAAAGTTCCCAGGTCATGCTCATGGTGGTGGCCCAGAGACTATGCTTTGAGAATTACTGTTCCGTATGTGAACATGATACACATATGTACAGGGTATATACAGTATGTACTTAAAAAAAAAAAATCAGTCATCATAATAAAATAAGTATGTTTTAGTCTTGGTACTTCCAGGAATCAAGTTAATATTATTTTATCCAACTATCCTATTAATCAAAAAAATCTAGAGCATGATGTTTAGCAGAATATTCCTAATTCTTAAATAAATTATTCATTATTCAAAAATCAATATTGTGGTTGTTTGGCATTAGTTCCCATAAGAAATTTCTTTAAAAATCAAAATGTATTGATGTGACATTCCGTAAGGATAAAAATGTGAGAGATTATGTAAATATAGAAAAAAAGCCTATGCTATTGTTCACCAATATTTCACTCCTTGCCTTTACTATAATACTATTTGATAGTACTCATCTTTTTATCAATTTATTTCAGATTTAGTAACTACTTGCTATTTTAAAATTTTCTCTGAAGTGTTTTAAATTTTAGTTTAATTGAAAGACAGCAGAAATCACTGACTTGAACACACCAGAGAGTGAGAATTGGATTAAGGAAAAAATCAATCTTGATGTTGCATTTTGCAAGGTAAATTATGCATGGGTTTGAGAAACCTTTTTTGGAAGATCGCTCACCTCCTGACATGTATTGAATTTCCTGGATCCCCATCACGACTGCCTTCCACACAGAAGCCTCCCTGAATACTCTTCTCTTAGACCTCTTTGAAACGGGCTTGTCTTAACATATGGGTCATGTATAGCAGCATTTGTGTGCCCCACCATTATTGTACTCCACAATTGGGACAATTCCTGTTTTATATTCCTTGAAAACCAAATGAATTGTTGAGCCCTGACCTTGGTCTACATTTTGCTCAATATCCATCACTCCAAGCAGCAGATTTCAATTGAAACATCAATATCCTACAACTTGGGCCAGGATGCACTACTCAAATTTATACCCCTTATTTTAGATTGGTGGTAAACAACAGTAGATAGAATCATTTTATTCAAGTGGAACTCCAAATTAGTATAGGAATAGTTGTGCATTTTACAAAGCTTATTTTAACTATATAGTTATATACATTTATGTGAGAACTTTCAAATGGCAACCCTATTATGTATACATGTGTTATATTAAAATATTATTGAGTTCATCTAATGACTATAATTATTTATAGCCCAAGTACATAATATCAGAAACATTATAGAGAATTATATATGGAGAACTCAATATACTCATAAATGGTCTTCTATTTGAAAGAAGCACACCCTAAAACAATAGCATCTCTTATTAAACATAGATCCTTTCAAAATTATAAAATGAAGCAAAATATTTGAAATAAATTTTGAATACCTATTCTCCACATATGTCCTTGTGTACACAACAGTATCCTTTGATCCTGCCTGTTTGGCTCCAATGTTAGAGCTGCAAAACAAATCATTTTATCTCATGTTTAAAGTTTATTTGCAAGGATAACATAAACAAGGCTATTTTCTAATTCAAAGCAAAATGTAATGCATATATGTTCCTTCTGAGCTATAATTGTTGAAACATGAATGTTAAGAGTAGTATTAACACAGCACTGCAAAAATTTTTATATCCCATTTTGTTTTTAACTTCCACTGTCTTGGTTTACTTCCTAAGTATTGTTACAAAACTTGATCACTCAGTAATTCTTTTATAGAACATGAGGATTATTTTTGAGTATTTGTATAATATGTTATAGTACCTCTTTCTTTGATGTCTCATTCATATTTCCAAACCATAACTTTCTTCATGAACCTCAAACCAAAAGTAGACCTTAATTAGCTATCATGACAATATCTGATTTAACCAAGCCTTTAGATCTACCTAAAAGAATGTCACACTAATGTCACAATCATGCTTTTTTAAATTGCAGACTTTTTAAGGGAAAATCACGTTTGACACTTTCCTAACAGATGTCACACATTCATGAACTCAATACTTTTGTGTAAAGCTGTTTATACAGGTAACCCCACATAAAATTAGAAATTTCTGCATTTCAAAGAAAGGGTCAAGTTGGATGTGGGGTATCTTTATAAAACAAAAGGAGAATAGTCCTGTTGTTTATTCTGCAGTTGGCCGCAGTACCTGAGATTTTTCCCGGCTTCATAAGAATGGGAAGCAATTCTTGTGGACTGGTTGTGTAGAGGATTGGTGAACTCGCTGACTTGGGCATCTAGCCTGATAAAGCAAACACAAGTATTTGGCATTTCAAATCAAGGTCACTAGAAGTTTTTTGTGTTATTAAAATTCTTCTCAATTAACATTATTTTACAATGTGAATCTTTTTGAGTTTGCCTGGCTTCTGCACAGATAACACAAATAGAATGCATGTACTATTTTACTCCCTCTACGGAAACCTCTGCCTTACCTTTAAGAATAATCTATAGGTATGTGCCACATTAGCTAACATTGCTCTTTTTTTTTTTTTTTTTTTTTGAGACGGAGTCTTGCTCTGTGGCCCAGGCTGGAGTGCAGTGGCCTGATCTTGGCTCACTGCAAGCTCCGCCCCCTGGGTTCACGCCATTCTCCTGCCTCAGCCTCCCATGTAGCTGGGACTATAGGTGCCCGCCACCACACCTGGCTAATTTTTTTTTGTATTTTTTATAGAGGACGGTTTTCACCGCGTTAGCCAGGAATGGTCTATTCTCTGACCTCGTGATCCGCCGTTCTCGGGCCTCCCAAAGTGGCTGGGTTTAAGTGTGAGCCACCGCGCCTTGGGCCATAACATTGCTCTTTTTATCAAGGACAGAAATCCATCTGGAAATTGGGTCTCCTGTAATATTTCACATCAGCATGCCATTATAGAAGCTTCCCATTTTTATATATCTAGAATTATCGAAAATGATCCAGAGGTTGCTGAGAAATTCTCAGTCTTCCATTTTGTTTTAATGGAAGGCAATATCCTTTGAAGATTGGGCAGAGAACTCTGACCTAGATTTCTGCTATCTAAAATTGGTCACGATTACCTTAACAAAATGTAGGCATTATGTGCTTTTTCTATGGAACGGAGAGAGATTCTTCATGCAAATAGAGAAAAAATTTTAGCTCCTTTTCCTCCTCCCATATTAGTAAACTCTGACATAGAAGGAGACATGAAAACCTAAATGAGAGTTTAGGATCTTAATCCAGCTTATCTCTCCCAAACAGGCTGATTTCCAGATCCTCTTAAAGAAGACGAAGATTGTTTACATGTATTATCTCTGGCATACGAAAACCTTTGGTTTTAAGGCAGATGTTTCAGAAAACAGTCACGTGAGCTAACAATTTTACTAAGTGATGAGAAGGTGGATTAATATTATTTAGGTTTTCTTAACATGATTACTAGAATATTTCATCCAAGAATCACAAAACCTAGCTAAGAATCTTTGAAAATGGTTCAGATCATCTAATCTACTGCAAACCCAACTTTAACAAGTAGAGGCTTCAAAGACAAGATTATCTATGAGTTGAAATGCATTTGTATTGTCCTCAGAAATAGAAAATTACTTTTAGACGTTTCCTGCTTTCTCTTTGTAGGCATTTATGCTTAAATTTCCCTCTACACAATGCTTTAAATGTGTCCCAGAGATCTGGTTGTTGTGTCTTTGTTCTCATTGGTTTCAAAGAACATCTTTATTCTGCCTTCATTTCGTTATTTACCAGTTAGTCCTTCAGAAGCAGGTTGTTCGTTTCCATGTAGTGAGCGGTTTTGAGTGGTTTCTTAATTCTGAGTTCTGTTTGGATTGCACTGTGGTACTGAGAGGACAGTTGTTATAATTTCCTGTTTCTTGTACATTTGCTGAAGGAGTGCTTTACTTCCAACTATGTGGTCAATTTTGGGAATAGTTGGCGATGTGCTGCTGAAGAAGAACGCCATATTCTGTTTATTTTGGGGGTGGAAAGTTTGTAGATTGTCTATCAGGTCCACTTGGTGCGGAGGCTGAGTCAATTCCCTGATATCCTTGTTAACTTCTGTCTCGTTTGATGTGTTAATGTTGACAGTGGGGTGTTAAAGTCTCCCATCATTTATTGTGTGGAAGTCTAAGTCTCTTTGTAGGGTCTCTAAGGACTTGCTTTATGAATCTGGGGTGCTTCTGTATTGGGTGGCATATATATTTAGGATAGTTAGCTCTTCTTGTTGAATTGAACCCTCTTTTCATTATGTATGGCCTTCTTTGTCTCTTTTGAACTTTGTTAGTTTAAAGGGTCTGTTTTTACACTGTTGGTGGGGACTGTAAAACTAGTTCAACCATTGTGGAAGACACTGTGGTGATCCTCAAGAGGATCTAGAACGTAGAAATTACCATTTGACCGCCAATCATTACTGGGTATATATCAAAGGATTATAATCATGTTGCTATAAAGACACATGCACACGTAGTTTATTGCAGGCAACTATTCACAATAGCAAGACTTGGAATCAACCCAAATTGTCCGTCAGTGACAGGGACTGGATAAGGAAAATGTGGCACATATTACACCATGGGAATACTATGCCAGTCATAAAAATGATGAGTTTGTGTCCTTTGTAGGGACATGGTGCATGCTAGAAACCATCATTCTCAGCAAACCATTCGCAAGGACAAAAACCAAACACCACCTGTTACTCACTCATAGGGTGGGAATTGAACAATGGCAACACTTGGGACACAGGAAGGGGACATTCCACACTGGGGCCTGTCGGGATGGGGGGGGGGAAGGGATCATTAGGGAGATATACCTAATGTAAATGATGAGTTAGGTGGGTGTGCATGGGGCACACCAGACATGGCACATGTAATACAATATTATCAAACCTGACCTGCATGCTGTGCACATGTACCCTAGAACTTAAAGTGTATATATATATATAAAGAATATCAAAAATCACCAGTTGGCAAAATCCACAAACAGGAGAGATAAGTGATTTGCCAACAGTACTGTTATGGACTGAGATGTATTCCCCCAAAATTTATATGTTTAAGCCATAACCTTCAACATGACTATATTTGGAGACAGGGTTAATAAGGAGGTAATAAAGATCATCTGTGGTTCCACAGAACTGGAATCCTCATAAGAAGAGGAAGAGCTACCAGAGATATCTTTCCTTCTGTGTACAGAGGAAAGGCCATGAGAGTCCACAGTGAGAAGGTGGCCATCTGCAAGCCAGGAAGAGAGGCCTCACCAAAACCAATCTGATAGGATCTTGCTCTTGGGCTTCTAGCCTCCAGAGCTGTGAAAAAATAAATGTCCATTGTCTAAGCCACCCAGCCTGTGGTATTTTGTTAAGGCAGCCCATGCTGACTAATACTGGTATCTTTTCCCAGTTGTGTTTATAATATGATTAATGACAATGACTTCATGGAAGATTTAATTTTATAACTGTGAACAAAACCAAATGCTAGGTTTGTAATGTGGTACAACAAACTCTTTGATGGATTTTGCTCCTCATGTAGACTTTGAGGATGATAATTTAAACAAATAAACCATTATTTTGGAGTAACTTTAAATGTACAGAAAAATTGCAAAGATAACACGGAGAATCCCTGTACACCTTCACCCAAATTCCCTTAAGGTTAATATCTTATGTAATTATAACAGAGTTGTCAAACCTACAGAATTAATATTTGTACCATACTATGAACTAAACTACAGATTCTATTCATGTTTCACTGGTTTTTCCATTGGTGACTTTTTTCTGTTTCAGAATACAATCCAGGATACCATATCTACATACCCATCATGTCTCTTTGGCTGCCTAGGGTCTGTGACAGTCTGCCAAGTCTTTGTTTTTCATGGGATTGTGATAGATTTTATGACAGAAATTTTATCTTAATGACAATTAAGTTGTAAGACTAATTTTTTGTTATTTAGAACCATAGGAATAGAGTTGGGGAGACAACACTTTGGCAACCAACAAAACAGCCCATAGTGCCTTTTAAAATGCTACTGGGCCCCATATCCAGATATTTTAATTTAACTGGTTTGGGGTACAGCTTGGTCACTGGGAAACTTTAAAGCTTTCCAGTGAGTCCCTTATACAGTCAAGGTTGAGAATCATCGCCTTAGAGGTTGGGAAGTCCAACATCTTACTCAAAAGAGCATTGATTCTCAAAGCGTAGTCCCTGGAATAGCGAGTGATTCTGATGTACCCAAAAGTTTGGGAACCAGTGTAATAGAAGAATCTCTGCCAAATTATTCCTCTCAAATGCCTTGAATAATCCTTGTAAAGGAGAACTCATGACTCATAGCATATGTCACTTGACAGCTTAATTGTTAGGAAGTTATCCTCCATTGAAACAGACTGCTGAATTGTAATTTCCAATCAATGGTCACAGTTTTGTTTCTTAATTAAGTAATGACTCTACAAATACAAACTCAAACATTGTATTGAATCTTATAGAATTCCAAATGGGTTTACACTTGAGAAAATGTTCCCTGCAGTGGAAATTCACCTTGAAAATTTACCTAAAACCCTCATACACTGCGTATGAGAATATAAAATGATATGGCTGCTTTGAAAACAGTCTAGCAGTTCCTCAAATGGTTAAACATAGAATTACTCTACAATCCATCAATTTCATGCCTGGTATATACCTAAGAGAAACAAAAACACATTTTCACACAAAAACTCATATACGAATGTTCATAGCAACATTATTCACAATAGTGAATTAAAACCCAATATTGAAACAATCCAAATGCCATCAGGTCATGAATAGATAAGTAAAATTGTCTGACCACCTTATCATTATATGATTTGAAAAGTATTACAGTCCTTAAAATCTGTGAAATGGCTCTATGAAATTAATTTCACTCACAGTCACAAACCATTTAGTTTAGGGAAAGACTCTATCATTTAGAATTGAAATAAAAATATTTAAACTTATTCCTGTTGAGTCTCAGAAAAAAAAACCCAAAACGAAAGCCTCAGAAATAGCCTCAGAAATAAAAGTTTTTCCTTGACCTTCTCCTGCCCTCCTATCTCAGTCTCATTCTCCCCCAAGGATAGCCAAAGAAACTAGAATCCCTCTTCCCCAAGGCAAGTCATACAAACCAAAACCCCTTTTCCCCAAAGCCAGCTGTAAAACCTAAAATTATTACTCTACCTATCCCTTCACCTTTCTTTCTATGTAAAAACTGGCCATAAAGAAATTATCTGACATCCCTTGTTTGACTGTAGGTCATAAGACCCCCATTCCAGAATGATTCTACCCCATGCCCAGAAGGAAGGAATGCATGCTCAAGAGGTTAAGAAGAATCTAGGGACACAGGCCTTGCTGGCTTTCCCCACTCAGTCTGTTGCCATTAGGTCATATTCTTTTTGTCCAATCATATTTCTTCATGGCTCTCTGTACTTTATTGAACCTAAATATTAAATGGACAATTTCCCCTGTATCTTTGGGTCTTCATTCTGAAGGCTCCCATCACAGGTTAAATAAATTTATATGCCTTTTCTCTAATTACTCTGCCTTTTGGGAATTGATTTTTCAGCAAAGCTTCAGAGGGCAAAGTGGAACTTTCCCCTTGGCTCCTACCTTCCTAACGAATCAAATTACAAAACATATATTTGCTTGCGCATCCAATTATGATGTAAAGTGAATATATTCATAAAATGAATCACGTCTCAGTTTAGCAGATTTTCCTGGGATGCTTATTTAGATTTTTAATTTGATTCATTAAAGTACCTGAAGAGGTAGAATAAGCTGAAGTTACAAAGAAGCCAAAACTGCGAGGCAACACAAAATTTTGGTTATTAAACAGAAGAAGAGCAGAGAATAAGGAAGCCAATAGGTACAGAGAAGGACAGGAAAAAGATGGACAAAATCCAATACTTAGTGACTAGCTGAGTTGCATTAGTGACAAAGAACTCTAGTTAATGTCCAAGGGTTCCAAACTTCTTCAGGTCAAGAATGAACAATATTCCAAGTGAGATCTTTCCGAGGCCTGGCAATGCCACCATTCCTGCTCTTGAACTTCCATGAAATTCCATTTCCTCATTAATCCCTCTGATAAAAATCCCATTTCATTAACAAGTCCAGTGGAACTGGAACACTTCTCAAATTAAATGTGAAATTCCTTAATTATACTTAATAATTTACTTGTAATTTTTTTCACCCCAATCACTTTCAAATAATACTTGAATGAGATTAGTTAAGTGCAAGCCCAGTCCTATTCCCAAAAGAATTCATGTATTTCCAGAATAAGCAGATTCTACTGAAAATTTATCCTCCCTCATTCTCTCAAAGACTTTCTCAAGGTCACAAACAGAAGCAAGAAGATGATTTGGGGAATTAAAGGAATGGAAGGAAACTATCTACCTGTGGGATTCAGGAATCTTTTATAGACAATATGAAAAAGAAAAGTGAGCCAGCTCTTTTGCTAGCTTTTCCATTCTCTGCAGATGAAATCAACAATATCACTTCTTTACATAAAAAAATTAATACAAAAGGCAACTGCACCTTATGAAGCTGAAAATAGTAATCTATTGTGTTTAGTATTCCCTCATATATAGGGGTAAGAATTGCTAAACATGGAAAAGTTAATTTTTCCTAAAGTATACAGTCTGTGACAAAAATGAAGTATAGCTCCTATCCTAACCTTTCTTGTAATGGCCAATAAGGTATCACAGTTTTAAAGCTATTATACCCTATGGTGTTAAGAAATTTCAAAATTAGCTCCTGTTTTGTGGCTGTGATAAATTCATGCATTCTTTTAGCACTAGGCATCCAGGGAAGAGATTCCCAGAGTGCTTTCTGCACTGCTGAGAGCTTACCAAGCAACAGTAAGTAAAAATAAATCTTCACAGCCCCAAAGAGCTTTGAATTTCCATGATGCCATTTACACTAAGCAATAGAACAGCAGGCCCTGAGTCAGAAATTCTACAGAATTAGAATTATGTTAATTTTTTCCCTATTAGCTATTAAGCACCATATAAATTTCTGTATTTGGATTACATATATATACACACACACACACACACACTACCCAAATTATATGTTATATAATATATAATATATATCTAATCTTCTAAGGCTATACAATATATGCAGATGTATATGGAATTCATAGAAAAAAGTGAATTATAATAAGCTTTACCTTCCATTCTTGTTTTCAGAAACATGAGAATTTACTTCAATTAATTTTTCCAGGTTCTGGTCTCTAAGAAAAAAATATGTTATTTATATATACATGTATATATGATTTAGTTACAACATAATGACAGGAAATAAGAAAATACTGAAACATTTAAAAATCAGCACATAATCTTAGACATAGTCATTTGTGACCTATCAGGCTATGGGAGATTGAATATCTGACATTGAGCTATTTGATCCATACAACTCATGGATCGAACATGGAAGTATGGATTACATTGTGAAAGAGAAATAAAGAACTAACTTTTTGGAAGGTTTGGGAAATCTGATCTGAAAAGAAATCAATAATTTTATTCACATTCAGTTCATTTTCTTTTTTTATTGATGTATAATAGATGTACATAGTTTCAGGGTACGTGTGATGATTTAATACATTCATATAATTTGTAAAGATCAAATCAGTGTACTTGGGCTATCTATCACCTTAAATATTTATCTTTTCTTTATGCTAGAATCATTCAACATCTTCTCATCTAGTTATTTGGAAATGCGTAATCAATAATTGTAAACTATAGTCATCCTACTGATCTAATACTATGTCTTATTTCTTTTATCAAACTGCATATTTGTACCCATTAATCAACTTCTTTTCAGCTGACATTTAATGAGTATTATCTCTGTGTCATGAAGTACTAACTGTGTTTTCACATGGGTTATCTCATTCAGATCTCACAAAAGTCCTGTAGAACACTATCTGGATTTCAGAAAGGCAACGTCAGTTTTCCAAGGCCAATTAATTTTCGGAAGAGTCAAGATTTGAGATGATGCCATCTGCCCACCTGAAATCAATTCTTAGATGTTTACCCAGAGACCTTATTTAGGCTTTGGGGATCACAGAAACAAGGGAAATCAACTCAAAATTTGAATAAATAATTCATTATGTGGGGGATAAATGGAGTGATTTGATTCTTATATCTTGGGCTGCATTAATGATTTGACACCCTTTCATGAGACACAAGATCCTCTGGTATGTTATTTATATATTAGGTATAACATTGATAGTTCTTTTTTTTTTCTTTTTTCATGAGTTATGAAAAGTCTTTGTCATAGGGTAGGAACACTGTTTAGAAGTCAAAACAATGAGGCCCAGTTTTTTCCTTACTTCTGTGAGCAAGTTAGCCAACCATTTTAAACTTCATTTTCCATATTAGTCTGTTTTCACGCTGCTATAAAGAACTGCCTGAGACTAGGTAATTTATGAAGAAAAGAGGCTTAATTGACTTACAGTTCCATATGGTTGGGGAGGCTCTAGGAAACTTACAATCACGGCAGAAGATGAAGGAGAAGCAAGTACCTTCCTCATAAGGCAGCAGGAGAGAGAGCCAGGGGAACCAAAATTACTTTTAAACCATCAGATCTCGTGGAAACTCACTGACTCTCATGAGAACAGCATGGGGGAAACTGTCCTCATGATCCAATTACCTCCCACTAGGTTCCTCCCTTGACATGTGGAGATGTGGAGATTATAATCTGAGATAATATTTGGGTGGGGACACAGAGCCAAACCATATCATTTTGTAAAGAAGGACACTAATGTCCAAACTCACACAATTGTGGTGAGAATGAGTAAGTTAATGTAAATAAAATTCATGGCACAATGATACGGTTTGACTGTGTCCCCATCCAAATCTCACCTTGAATTGTAATAATCCCTATATGTGAAGGGTGGAGCCAGGTGTAGATAATTGAATCATGGGAGTGGTTGTCTCCACACTGGTCTTGTGGTAGTGAACAAGTCCTAAGAGATCTGATGGTTTTTTAAATGGGAGTTCCCCTAAACAAGCTCTCTTGCCTGCCACCACGTAAGACATGCCTTTGCTCCTCCTTCGCCTTCCACCATGATTGTGAGACCTCCCCAGCCATGTGACAATGTGAGTCCATTAAATCACTTTTTATTTATAAATTACCCAGTCTCAGATATGTCTTTATTAGCAGCATGAGAACAGACTAATACACACACAGTGACTACAGTTGTGGGTGAATTGAAGAAGCATAAAAAAAAAAATAGAAGTGCAGTGATCCTGCAGTTGGCACTGTTGATTCCACATTTTGAGAGGCCACTGTCACATTTTATTTCTGTCCTAAATTGTCACATCTTTGGAATTAACTCTGTTTTTTAAAAATCTCCCCTCTCATGGTCCTAAATAGTGGGTTCAAATAAGGTTATTATACATGGAATCAGTATATAGACTCTCACTCACAAATATTGGTAAAATGTTCTCATGTTTACGTGGGATGAGATTTAATACTCTTTACATAAAATCCAAGCTGTCAATATTGGTATAATATACAAATTCGGCAGCATTCCCTAGCCACACTTAAGCCTCACATTTAAAACACTAACTGCATACTTTTGAAACTGTAGAAAATAGGGTACATTACTTTTTAAGTGAGTTACAGTGGAACTATGCCAATTAATGTAGGTAAAAAGTACTAGGTTTCAGAAGTAGTTCGGAAGTATTAAATTATTGGCTCTGCAGTCCGAACGATGTAAAATTCAAAACTGAATTCTTCTACGTAACTGCAAGAACTGAGTAAGATAATCTACTACCCTAAATCCTGCAAACTGAGAAATGGTGACTAGAGTCTTTGGATTTGCCTAATCCTTGATGGTCTCCACTAATTACTAGAGCCATCTTCTTGGCATAAGGGGCCACAAAACTATTTTAACAACCTTAGCCATTAAGAGATCTTCCCCTTAATGTTTTAAGTAATACTTTACTAAATATTTGGGGATAGTGGAATAAAATTAAAGGGAGTATCATGGTATTCCATGATCCAGTTTCCTAGAAATGTCAAACTGGAATGGTTGGCAGTGGTAAATAGTGGAAGATCATCAGGAGGTGTGAATCTTGGGCAATTAGAACTTTGTTTCTCAAAGTGATTCCCCTTCCAGTGCTAATGCTGGAGGAACTGAGTGCTAGTTTTATAGGTAAACTGGTGGCTTTCGTTACAACTTGAGAGTAGGGTCATATTATTATGGCCTAATATGGCCTTGCACATAGTAGCTGCTCCATAATTTAATTTAATTCCACAAATTAATTCCATTTGTGGAATCAATTTAAATTATTAATTTAAATTATCTTTTCTTTTTTGGGGAAACCTCTTACAACCTTACCCAGCTCTGAGAAAAGATATTAAAGAAACCCCAAGGGAAAGTATTAGCCTAGACCATGAACCTTTAAGATTGTCTGGTCTGTCTGTATCTAGGGACATAGTATCCACCAAATTCATGTGGAAAAAAGACCAGTAAAGCCAGTTATGGACATTTCACCTCCATTTCTGTCCATCACCCAGCACCTGCCTTACTTCACCCCTGAATGCACGTATTATATTTATTTCCTTTTTGCACAGCTCCCAGTCCTGGCTTTGTTTCATTATATTTGGAGCTTGTTCTGGGTTGAATTATACACTCCCCCAAATTCACATGTTGAAGTCCTAACCCCTAATACCTCAGAACGTGACTTTATTTAGAGATAAGGGTCCTCAGAGGTAATCAAGTTACAAATAGTGTCTCTAAGATGAAATTTGGACTCAGACACACACAGAGGGAAGACAAAGTGAAGACATAAAGTGAAGACAGTTTTCTGGCTGGGCACGGCGGCTCACGCCTGTAATCCCAGCACTTTGGGAAGCTCAGGCGGGTGGATCATGAGGTCAGGGGTTCCAGACAAGCCTCACCAACATGGTGAAACCCCGTCTCTACTAAAAATACAAAAATTAGTTGAGCGTGGTGGCAGGTGCCTGTAATCCCAGCTACTCAGGTGGCTGAGGCAGGAGAATTGTGTGAACGGGGGAGGCGGAGGTTGCAGTGAGTCGAGATCGCACCATCGCACTCCAGTGTGGGCGACAGGGCTAGACGCGGTTTCAAAAAAAAAAAAAGGTGAAGACAGTTTTCTACAAGCCAAGGAGAGAGGCCTGGCACAGATATTTCTCTTTTGGCCTGAGAAGGAGCCAGCCCTGTGGAAGGAACCAACCCTGCTGACAGTTTGATCTTGGACTTCTGCCCTCCAGAACTGTGAAACAACAAATATTTGTCTTTAAGCCACCCAGTCTGTGGTAGTTTGTTATGCAGCCCTAACAAATAAATACAGGTCTGCTTCTACCCTTACAATGTGATTACATGTATTTTCTCAGCCTTATGGTGGACATCCTCAACTCCTCCTGGCTTTGAACTCCTGACTGCTGTAGATACTGCCCACATACTGCTCAACCTCTTTTGTACCTTAGTTTTCATGAGGGGGAGAAAGAATGGGTTTGGATCCGAGAAAGGAGAAGAAGCCAGAATCTTAAAAATCCAACAACTATGGATAGATAACTCAAAATTGCAACCTACGTGTGCCTTCAAAGAAACACATTTCCAAAGAGGAGATACAGTTGCAAATCATCAAGTAAACTATATTATTATTTGTTTCATAACATTTTTCTTATTTTATTAAACACTACCACATATCAGGTTTAGTCGAGTAAAACAACTATGGATAGATAACTCAAAATTGCAACCTATGTGTGCCTTCAAAGAAACACATTTCCAAAGAGGAGATACAGTTGCAAATCATCAAGTAAACTATATTATTATTTGTTTCATAACATTTTTCTTATTTTATTAAACACTACCACATATCAGGTTTAGTACAGTAATATTTATTTATTTAAGGCTAGTCAAGTGAAGCAGTGGAAGTGGAAAAGGAACAAAGAAATCTATAACTGGTGTGAGCAGTTAGTAGTAAACACCACTGCACTCAGAGCAGCCAAGATTTTACTCTGAATAATCTATACCAATATTTAATGCCAAATAGAAAGTTCCAGATGAAGAAAAGTACAAAATGTGTATTTACTTTGGCTATTCACTCTGATTGACGCCATCAGCTACATTTGAAGATCCAGTAAAAGAAGCACAGACTGCTCATAAGCTTTCAAAGTTAAAGGAGATAAAAATAAATTTTTGTTCTTTAATTAAGACCACATCAATTGCATGGTAACTTTTACACTGTGGTATAAGATGAAGAACTGTGAGTCAAGTGTGAAAATAGATTTTATAGAAATGCAACCAAATGCTGCAGGGTTAAGCAGAGGCTTGATTCCAATCCCCTTTCATGGCAGTGGCATAGAAGGCAGGCAGACCTTAAAATATTATACATTGATGGGCAGGTGGAATTAATTCTAAAAAAAACACCAACTTTCTGTAGTTACAGAAAATTGTTGAAGAGCAAATTGTTACTGACTATTGCAACTAATAATGTTTTTTGTTTGTTATTTAGAGAGTGGGGTCCAGCTCTGTCTCCCAGGCTCGAGTGTAATGGTGCTTTCATAGCTCACTGCAGCCTTGAACTCCTTGGCTCAAGCAATCTTCCTGTCTTAGCTTTCCAAGTAACTGGGACTACAGGTGCATGCCATCACACCCAGCTAAATTTTTTTTTATTTTTGTAGAGACAGGGTCTCACCATGCTGTCCAAGCTGGTCTCAAACTCCTGGCCTCAAGCCATCCCCTCACCTCAGCCTCCCAAAGTACTGGGATTACAGGTACCTGGCCTAATAATGTTTTTTAAATGTAGATTTCAGAATATTTGGGGAGAAATATGAGTTATCTATGACGTAAAAGCCACAGGACAATTTTTGAGTAATTTATCCATGTTATAATAATGTCATTTATTTTCTACTACCACATCAAAAACCATAAACTCTCTTACAAAGCAGGTGAAGGAAAAAAAATAGAGATTCTAGAGACCCAGGAATTATGTCTTTTACTATACAACTTTTCCTAGGAGAAGCTCTGCATATGAGAAAGTTATTAGCTCACTCCTAACTGTTCTTCCTTTCTCATGTGGGTGTGGGAGGTATTTATTAATAGGCAGCAATATGTTTCTCACCATACAGCTCATTTAAATTGCTTTTGTAGAGTAGCAAACATATTTACAAAATTGAGAGTCTTCATATAAAAAATGTACTATGGTATTCCTTTTATGCCAGGAACTAAATCTTAAGTATTAGGTGTTAGTTCAAAAGGAATATCTGTCTTTCTGAAAGGAATAGAGAATACAGTGAGAGAACTGGTATAATTCCTCAACTTACTGACATAGCAAAATGGGCCCAACTCTTTATGTTTTACATATTTTATAATTCTTTTCAGTGAGGGAGTCTTAAAGATTTTGTATTAAACAAATTAACAGGTCCATAGAGCAGTTGGGCAATTCAGGTATTTTAAATATAAGATGTGACCAAGAATTTCAGTGGCTCCAATTCACTATAGTTTATTGAGATTATGTCATGAGCAAAAGATGGTCATTGACTCAAGCAAGGAGACCAGTCACAAGAAATCTGATTCTTTTCATTTGGTTTCACTCATAGGGGCTCAGAATGTCACAGCTGGAAGGCTAGACTTTCTCTAAGTGGACTATCACAAGGCATTGATGAGGTTGAGATTTATCCTTTAATTCAATATTTGCTAAATACCTAACATGTGCCAGGCGTTGCATTATGCACTATGGGTAAAGAAATAAACAAGGCAGACCCAGTAGTTACCCTTAAAGACCTTATAGTCAAAAAGGGATGATTAAATAATAACTCCCTTGAAGAGACCAACATTATGGGACAGAAAAGACAGATTGAGAACATCTAGAAGAAGCATCTGATGCAGATGTGGTGGGTTAGGAGGGCTTCCCAGAGCCTGAGTGAGAGACACCTAAGCGGATACCTAAAGGATAAGTAGAAGTTAACCAAGCAATAGCGATGAAGGAGGAGTGAGGAGTATGCAAGTTAGAGGGTGTGTGTGGGTGGGGTTTGCTTTTGGGTGGAGAATGATAATAGACTGGAGTGGGAAAGCCCATAGATGCCAGATCACGGTGGGCTTGGAGACCAGGTTAAGGAGGATCATGGCCATTATGCAATAGCAATGGGGAGCCACAGAAGGAGTTTAATCAGAATGACATGATCAGATTTGTGTCTTAGGAAAACCACTCTACAGGGTGGCAAATGGATTGAAGGGCAGAAGGGGAGATTGGCAGCAGAAGGGCAAGTTAGGAGGCTGAACAATAATCTGGACTACAGAACCAGTGGGTATGATGAACTGTCTTGGACCACTCCCTGAAATTAGGTGACGCATCCAAAGTGATTGATTGATTGATTATGGGGAATGAAACACCAGAAAGAGTCAAGGTTGTCCCCAAGTTTGTGTTAACAGAAATATGAAAAATATGCAATAGGTAGTTAGGAAGGAACTCTTCTCTTTTTGGAATACTAAAAACTTGGGGATGTCTTAACAAATAGGAAATCCTTAAGAAGATGGAAGTATAATGCCACAAACAGTTAAGAGTATTTTTTTTCTACTTTCGATGAAGGATGCCTTTTCCAACTGTAGAGACCGTGGTGTCACTAGATGCTTTTCAATATTCATTCAGGAGCAGAAATTTAGCATTTTAATAATCAGTCTAACAACAGTTTATAGGCTACAGATAACTGAATATCTCTCTTTGACACTGGTTGATGAAAATGTGAAACTGTTACTACCAAAAGTCATGCAAATTCTTACTGAATAAATGAAAATTTTGTGCACATCTGTATTTTTTCCTAGAAGAAGTTCCAGGATGCCTGCTTACATTCTGATCAATGGCAGTAGTTTATTCAGCCCCTAACTATGAATTAAATATACAGCTGCTAGAAATGTCAGCAAAGTCAGATGAAAGAACTCTGATTCACGGCTGTTACACTATTAAATAATCAGTGCTTATGTCACACTGAATTGATGTAACAGTGCCTTGTGACTGTTCTTCCTAGTGAGAGGCACTTTTAAAATACTCTCCTTCATAGCTACATTAAAATCAAGAGGGCAGAATGGATAGATTATAGATACGGGTGGCTGAACCAATTGAATGAAGTCGCTTTTTTCAAACAGATGGTTCAGTCTTTCCTGTTTGTCTGCTTTGTGATAATTCTTGAACATCCCAGCTGATTCTCATCATATCTGTCATACTAGTAAACAATAATTAGACATAGGTTAGGTTAGATTTGTGAATCAAGCCACCATCTTAAAACAACACGATAGCCAATATTTTTTAATTTTTTTATAGTAATCATATCTGTGTACGGAAAATGTCCTCTTTCTATGGATATTTGATTAGGAGTTGCTGAAATATAAACTACCTTTTTACCAAATTGGCCTCTTCTAATAAAATAACAGGCAAAAATCCCTTCTGAGAAAGTTACCGTTGTCAATAAAGCACAATTGTCAGAAGGACTGAGGGAGGAAAGAGGTGGAGGGAGGAGATGTGGGAGAGAAAGTGAGAGACTAAATTTTTCACTGTCAGTTATTACATAACGTGATTATTAAACCTAACCACTTTCAACATGATTGGGAACTTCCTAAAACTGTTACTGATATAAAGAAAAATCCACCCAACAAATGCCACTATAAAGAAAGGGTTCTACTTCGCAAAGATATTTCCGTACAATTCTCAGCAGCAGAGTCCACTGTTATTTCAGTTATTAGAAAATCCACATACAGCAAAGTTTTCTTTCCTCCCTGTCATTTTAACAATAATCCTCCAGAATAAATATATCTGATCATAGTCCTTTAACTGTGTATGAGCAGCAGAGGATCATAGGGAATATGTAGAATGGAAAGAACAAGAGAGTCTGAGCTGATTTAACCACAGATCTTTTGTTTTCCCTCTAGGTAGTGACATCAGAAGTCCCTGAGTTTAAGTCCAGGGTGTATTTTTCTTTCTTGAAAAGGTTATTTAGTACCTTTGAGCTCTAGTTTCTTCTTCTACAAAATAGGGTGCATGAATAGATTTCTCATGGGATTGTTGTGAATATTAAATGTATGTGAACTACCAGTCATATCCTAGGTGCTCAAAACAGCAAGAACAAAATATGATACTCAGATAGAAAACAAACTAGGAGATGTAAGAGTTAGGCCAATCATGAATTACACTTTCCTGTTTCTCCTAATGGGTTCAAAGTACTTCATCATATGTTAATTTCTTTTTGTCATTTTAGAATATTGGACTACTATTTCCAGCAATGTATTTATTATAATACAATTTCAGATCAGCAGAGCAATTTGGACTTCTGATACAGTGCACTCTTTTGCATTGTCTATTACTTTATTATAGGTTAATAAAGCATTTATGTGAAATATATCAAATAACAAATTATAAGATATCGTAAGAATGTAAAATGGAAGTTTATGGTTAAAATCTGTAATATTTTGTGGACCCACACTAGCTGTGGATCTAGGATTTTGAAGACCATGAATATTCTTTCCAATGTTCTACGGACATGCATTCTAATGTTTTACAGACATCCACAGAAACCATTAGTTTGGTTCAACTTCTTCAAAATATCTTTTTTCCTTATTTAATTGTATTCATTTCTTTCATTTCAGTCCTAAAACTCTATTTTCTGTAGACAACAAACACTAAGTTGTTTTAGTGCAAATAAGAAGCCCAGAACTAATTCCAAAATAGTGCAATTGATTCCAGAAGAGTGCGATATGTTTCCTTGTTGACAGGAGTCACATGGGATGGATTGTAAATGTATCCTCATTTAACACACCAAAGAAAACTAAAAGTCTTCAAAAGAAAGGCAGGAAGGAAGAAAGGAGAAAAGAAGAAAACAAAAAAAGGATAGGAAGGAGTGGTTCATGCCTGTAATCCCAGGAATTTACGAGGCTGAGGCAGGATTGCCTGAGCCCAGAAATTTGAGACCACCCTAGGCAACTAGTAAGACCCTATCTCTAAAATAATTTTTAAAAATTTGCTGCCAGTTACTCAGGAGGCTGAGGCAGGAGGATCACCTGAACCCAGGATTTTGATGCTGCAGTGAGCTACGATTGTGCTACCGTGCCCCCACCTGGGTGATAGAATGAAATGGAAAGAAGGAAGGAAAGAAAGAAAAAAGGGAGGAAGAGAGGAAGGGAGGGAAGCAGGGAGGCAAGGAGGGAGGAAGAAGTTCCTACCCTAGAAACTTGTAAACATGTCAAGATAGTCAAGGTCATTTACCGATTAGTGTTTCTAAGAGCTGAAGGTTTCACTTTAATAAGATTGTCCAAGTCTTGGCTGCTTAAAAGAGGGAGAGAAAAAAGTTCAGATTAGTAACAGGTTTTGGGGTTGTGCTAGGTCAATAAAGCAACATTATAAATCTACTTCATCTAAGGGCAACAGACAAATAAAAACATGAATTGACTGCTTCTATTTGATTATCTCTGATTGTTTCTGATTACTGCAGGATTTACTTTGATGAGGTTAGCAAGATCTTGGTTTCTTTAAATCAAACAATAAAAAGAGAGCAGGTTAATTATGAAGTCCTTTTGGTAATATCATTAAGGTTATAAATCTGCTTGAAGTAATAATAAAACTTAATATTCTTTCTGACCAAAGCACATTAAAACAACATAGTTTTATTACCTTTGGTTGTTTGTGAAAATTTCAGGATTCACTTTGATGAGTTTATCAAGATCTTGTTTTCTTAAAGTGGAAAAAATATTAAAGCAACTTGGATTAGAGATAATCATAGGTTTAAGGTAATCGGAAATGGAAAGAAAAGATAATGGTATAAGACATATTGTTTTAGTATTGACTAACTATGAAATATGTTTTCTAAACAATTTAGGGGATGAAGAATTATGCTTTATCAGAAGAAAACTTACTCTAATTTCATACATTTTATTGACAGAGCCTATCTACAAGGGCATGCTGGTTAAGTCGCCATAGCAAACATTTAGTAACCGACAATTGTTCATTCTTGAATGTATTAACATTATGAAGATACCAACTGATTTTAATATCCTTATTTTTAAAATCAGGTTAATCAACTAAGGATATCAATTTTAAAAAAATAAACTCTAAAATGGGGATTATTGTTAATATAAGGCTTAGCAAAGAGAGTTCCAGCAATCCATCAATTTCAAAGTGTTCCTCTAAACTCATTTTAATACTTATTCAGAGAAATACGTGGCAGTTACCATGGCAAGAGATTGCAGAACTGACAACACCTGCTTCCAGTACCATCTGGGAAGCAATCTACATGTACCTCTCCCTGCAACAGTGCTTTTTCCTTATATAAAAATAAAATGCATTTTATTCCTCAAAAAAAAAAAAAAAAAAAAAGATGCAAGGTCAGGGACCAAAAGAGCGGCATTTAGAGATGAATCATCAGAACGTCTGAGAAAAGGTCTGCATTTTCTTCCCCAGCCTTCAACCTTTCCATAGAATGTTCAAGGCTTCATTTAGTTTGATTTATTCTTCATGGTTCTCACCTCTCCGTAGCCTATGGAAAGGCTCTAACTGAATTTTCCCTATTTTGAGCTTTCTTCTATGATAATGTTCTCAACTGAACATAATAAATTGATATCTATAAATACTATTAGAAGAATGATTGACATATGAAAACTAACTATCCACAACATAATTTCCTTGTGTAAACCGATGACAAAATCTGTCATAAAACTAAACTGTGTCAGAAAGACAACAGTCTTTAAAATGAGGTTAATTTCACATATTATTATAAAATACAAATAATAAAACTTTGTAGAGTGGACAGTATGTTCAAAAGCCACAATTTTAAAAAAATATACAATTAATCACAATATTGGTTAGTGTAACTACAGATAATATTTATGTGTCAGCAAAATTAAGAGTAAGTAACATAAAAAAAAACCCAAAAATCCACTATAACTTCCATTTTCACTGTCCTACTGAGCACAAAAATTTAATTTACCTAATACTCTAGAACAGTGATATACTAACCACTGTTACGTAAAGCCCAATAAGAAATACATTTTACATCACAGCCTAAAACTGTCTTTTACCGACAGCCACACACACACACACACACAAAGACATACATTTTATGAAATAATATTCTTACTACATAAGAACTCTCATATTTTCTGTTCAGTTCATTCTATTTAATTAAGAGAAAAAAGCCGATTGCCATTCACTAAATTAATTACAAGACCCTTTAATGGGTTGCAACCCACATTTGAGAAACACTAGCTTAGAAAACATAAATATATGCTATATTCTACCACCACTCCTGTAGAGACAACACCATGTGTTAATAAAACAAAAATCTCAGGAACAGTCTGGAATTGCCTTGATTGATAGCATCATGCAATTTTTGCAAACAACAAATATGTAGATTTTTTTCAGGCCATAGATCCTGCAAAGCAAGCATATCTAAATTTTATCCAGGAAAATGTAACATTTTTTTCTCTCAAGTTACTATTTTTATTTATTTAGCTTTAAGAATGTAGTAAAGGATACATTAGGATATTTAGGTTATTATTACTTTCATGCAGTTTAAAAGCTGTAAAGTGTTTTGCAATCATTTGCACATTTGTGCCATTGTAATCTATGAAGCAATCTTTCAAGTGACCCTGTAAGAACAGTAAAAAACACCTCCTGGTCATCCCACAGCAAGAGCAACACTCCTATCTTTACAGCCTCTGCTATTTCCCAAGGTGCTTAATTAATTTTTACATATTTTAAGATCAAAGTCTGTGTGCTGTGATGTAAAGACTAGGAGTTGGGTTGGGAGTTAGAAGATCTCACAGATGACTGTGAGATTTTTGCCCCTGGTCTCAGTATTCTCATCTGTAAATTAGGAGGTTGGATTGGATAATCTCCAAGGCTCTGTCCATCTCCAAACACCTCCTCCTAGGACTCCATGAATACGAATTTTACTGCCTCTGTGTTTATTAATTAGCTCTTCAATATCTCTCCCTTTTAAGAATGCAACTCATTGACAATATATTCTATATTCAGCAAGCAGTACATGAGTGCTCCAAAATGTAATATATTAAACTGACAACTTATTATTGTCTTGGTGTAACATCTCTGTGCCCCTGGTACATAATTAGCTTTAATCTATGTTAATTGCCTGCTGTTAATAAGATTGAATATGCCTACCGAATTCTCTTTTTGGCTTCCACAACCTATAATTATACCTAATGTACAAGTAATGATACCTGGTTGTAAGCTGTGAACCCAGTAGGTGCTCAGTAATTATTCACTGCCTAAGAGATGATAGAACTACTATCAGTCTTCCACTAATTTTTTCTGTGGCCCTGCTCAAATCACTTAACCTTTCTGAGTCTTAATTTCCTCTTCTGCAAAATGAGTAGATTCATCTGGAACACTGGTTTTCAAAATTATTCAAACTACTGGGCCAAGATATCCTAAGGTTCCTTCCCTCCATCTCCAAAATTTTACAATTTGTATACATACCAACAGAACTTAAAAGGGGAAATCATGAAACCGTTCTTAAGATATATTTATATATAAAACAGTAATGTGTAATGATATTAAGTCTTCGATTAACTATAGACAAAAAGTGAATTTCATTATCTTACTGACATTACTTCAAGAAGAATTATTAAACTTCAGGTCCATCACCTTGCTGAGCGCAGTAAACCTCCCAAGAATAATGAACCTCATAAAATTTCCACTGACTACCAGAAAACTCTAAAATGAGGTGAATGATATTGCTAATGATTAGTCTAATGAAGTGTCTAGGTCTTTTTTCAAAAAAATTAACTACCATTAATAAATTATCAATTTCAAAGATAAAAGTATTAATTTCAATACCATACAAAACAAAATATCAACAGCTCCTAGACTACCTATGTTCCTTCCTGCCCATTTCTCTAACTGCTCTGTTCAATTCCTTTACTGGAGGCTTAGAGAAGAGAAAGCACCACCATACATTGTTTCCAGCTGCCTCTGTTTCTTGCAATTAACAAATATTGAGACATCTAGGTTTCCACCTGTGATGATATTTTGAGATTTGCATTAATTTGCCCAAAGAATAATTCTAAATCATTTCTATTAATTTTGGGTTTACTTAACGAGAAACATAACAAAACTCACATCCATCTCTTACCCATCAGTGTTTTTGACAACTTTGGGGCTGACATTAATGTGTTCATCAAGACCTTGTTCACTGCGAAAACAAAATTAGAGGAAATTGGCAAATTTCATACCAGCATTTCTTTTTTTTTTTGTTTCGACAGGTGTAAATCATTCAATAGAATCCTAGTGTAAAAAGTCATGAGTTTACTGAGTTTCCAATTTATATATATTAGTTACCACTTTTTTAATCTTCAAAACAACTCAGTGACATCAACATTACCACCCCACCCCACCCCCACTGCCTTTATAAACAAAGATATTGCACTTCAGAGGGATTAAGGCATTCCCTGGGGCCAGATACCTAAGAAATGGCTGAGGGTGAACCAAAATTCCAATCACAGGAACTGGACCTCAAACTCCACACTCCTTTCCCCAACATCCTCCCTCTGTCTCATGTTCATAACAATCCCTCACATCCATACAATGCTTTTCACCTACGTTATCTTCACAGTAATTCAATGAGTGATAGTTTGGGGTTTCTCTGCCATGCTTTTAGTGACTTGTGTCCAGTGTATAAAGGGTCTTAATTTCTCAAGAACAAAAGTAAATTCAATGTCATGCAAAAAACATTCTAATCAAACATAAGAATATTATGTTGTCAGTTTTCTTGCCAGTCATTTAAATATTAATCTCTGGGTTTGTGAGAGAACAGAAAGCCAATATTTACTGATTTGTTCAGTTTTATGAACTTGTAATTTACTATGAATTTATGATTATAATTTAGTTATGCTATTACTGTGTCAAAGGAATTTCTAAAGTAGTAATTACACAGAATTACCTTCAATATTATCATCTTCAACAATAATATAATGAAATTAATGAAGGCAATAATAGATAAAAAAAAAATCTATCCAGCATTATTACACACCAACTTGTTCTCATTTTTTTTCACGTCCCCTTTCAAAATGTCTTTAGTCAACTAATTAATCTTATTTTGGGGCATAAATTGGAGACTTGCTAAGAAGTCTTCAACAATCTTAATAAGCTTACCTTTTGTTTGCTGAAGGGATCACTTTGATAAGATTGTCCAAGTCTTGGTTCCTAAAAAAATGTTAAGTTTCAGTAGCTGACTAGGTCAACTAAAATCCAATAATTTGTATATTTTTTCAGACTTAATATTAACCAAATGATTGTTGCTAATTTAAAACTTCATCTATACTTAAATTTTTAGCCTTATGTAAAAACAGGTAGCTACTATCAATTCATTTCTTGCATACATTTGTGTATATGATAATTTAATTTAGTTGTATTCTTGTTTCTTTCAAGTCAACCTCAAAGCAGAATTATTCCTAAAACTCTTTATTTTACATACTTTATCTGTGTGGCAGAATTAGACCATTTAGAATATTTTCTGGAGGTTATAATGAACGAGAGAAAATATGAAATTATTCATTATATCCATATGTTCCTTGCTCCCCTTCTTCCACAACAAACAAAAGCTGAGATTTTTTGTAAAAAAAAAAAAAGAAAAGAAAAGAAAGTCATTTTCTGATTCTAAGTTATGTAGGTAATATATATAATATAAATATGTAATATTCACACTACCCCAAGATATTAAATCACTTCAGAATCACACTTCATGCAAAGCTAAATTAGAGCAACGGATCAGTTTATATAATTTATGTTTCTATTCTAAACACTCAAATAGGCATTCATCGCTCTACAGAGATGCTGCTGTTGTCACAGTAATGATACCAACCCTAACACCAAAGACCTGAATAGGAAGCCTAATTTGATATACTTTATTATTGGATGATACGTTATATATCCTGGAGAGAAAATAATTGGAAAGACTTATATCTTAACTAATCCTTAAGACTAATCTATAGATTCATTTTATCACGTGCGTATCCTTCCATGTTAATTATTATATTCTATTACATTGAACTGTTTAAAATTGCCATTTTGTTGGTCAAAATAGTTGAATGTCAGTAATTTCATAAGATTCAACCTCCCAGGAAAATTTATTTGCTATCTTCTTCACATTGAGTAGTGCTATGGGAAATTAACAATAAAGAAAAAATTGTTAAGAGTAATAATAATACTAATAGATAATGTGTAATAAGCACGTGAACACTAAGTGTTTTACAAGCATGATCATGTTTAATTTTGTAGTAACTCATGAAGAAATTAACTCTTACAATCCTGATATTACATATAAAAAAGCTGAGGTATAAAGGAGGTTAGGCAATTTGTCCAAGACTACACAGCTAGCAAAAGGTCCTCTGAACTCAAAAAATCTCACTACCAAGTAAAATAAATAGACACACAACCAAATGCAATACATGGCAGCATGTGGCTACCAAAATACAGCCTCAAACATTATAAAGGAAAGGGCATGAATAATCAGGCCATCTTCACCTTTAGAAACTAAGTCATCTTGGGAGAGGGAAAAGGCAACTGTCTTTCACTGAATCTTAATCTGTAATGTAATTATATGGTTTCTGGATTTAGTGTCTGACCCTCAATAGTAAAACTAAAGTTGTATTAATATATGCCAAATCAGGGTGGGCAGTAGGGTAGTAGGCTGTAGTTCAGACTCCACCTCAACTACATTCAGCTTTGACTCTCTTCACCCGCTCAAACAAAATACTATGTAGTCTAGGGGTCAGCAAACTATGGACCTCAAGCTACATCCAACTTGCAGCCTGCTTTTGTAAATAAAGTTTTATTGAAACACAGCCACGCCCATTTGTTCACAAGGTACTAATGGCTGCTTTCACACTATTGGCAGAGATACTTACTTAAAACAGAGACAATTTTGGTCCCTGAAACCAGAACTATTTACTATTAGCCCTTTAAGAAAAGTTGCTGACCTCTGATCTAGTCTAAATAAGCTGTTTGATAGCCACATACTGCAAAATAGACCGTATTCAAATATGCAAAGTAAGATAGGAAATCTGCTGAGAGAAGATATATATTTTGGTATCTTTTATATCTAACTCATGTTCAAATTAATTTAACAATATACACTTACAAGTTGGTGATTTTATTATGCCTGTTTATTTACTTAACATGATATGCCTTAGATAAAATTCTTTCTATATAAAAGAAAATGTCATTCTTTTTTCAATGAACTGAGAATAATTTTTTAAATGACTTCCCAACTTTAAGAATTGTTTGGGTGGTAGACAATAAGAAGAGAGGGAATACGTGATGGAAGAAGAAGGAGGAAGAATTTTTTATCATATGAAGACCTTTCTTTACGCTACTTAGATCTGGGTAATTGTTTGGGATGATGTTTTGTCTCATGGGGAATTCCCGTTAATTTTAAGGAAATCCTCAGCATGGAACACAAATCTCATACTGGTAAGAGATCATTCCTGTACTTCAAGGAATTCTCTCTCCCATGGCCAGAGAGCCTTGAGCACGTGCTTGAACACTAAATTTCTGACACAAGATCTGCTGATTTGGGTCCCATCATTGGTTGTCTCAACGGTGGGATGATGCAATTTATTTATTTATTTATTTTTGAGACTGAGTCTCGCTCTGTCGCCCGGGCTGGAGTGCAGTGGCACGATCTTGGCTCACTGCAAGCTCCGCCTCCCGGGTTCACGCCATTCTCCTGCCTCAGCCTCCCGAGTAGCTGTGACTACAGGCGCCGCCACCACGCCCGGCTAATTTTTTGTATTCTTAGTAGAGACAGGGTTTCACCGTGTTAGCCAGGATGGTCTCGATCTCCTGACCTCATGATCCGCCCGCCTCGGCCTCCCAAAGTGCTGGGATTACAGGCATGAGCCACTGCGCAATTTATCATGTTTTTAAGTTGATTAGGAAAAAAACGGGGGAGAAGTTCCATAAACCTTACCCTTGGTTAGTTGTGTTTCTTTCAGGAGCCACTTTGATGAGGCGGTCGAGACTTTGGCCCCTTAAAAACATAGAAAACCAGATCAGTGGTAGATTTACCACTGATTTCAAGTATTTGTTAATGGTTTCAAGTATTTGTTAAAACTGAGAAATACTTTTATTGTAAAATATTTATCAAAATAATAAAATTAGAGATCATCTCAGAGGGCTGGGGGTTTTCAGTGTTGACTGTGAATATACATATAGGGACCTAACTAAAACTGGAGAGAAATAATGAATAAGAACTTATAGAAAATGTTTGATGTGCCAGGCCAGGCACTCTTCTTAGTGATTTACATGATTTGTCTAATTTAATCCTCACATCAATCCTATGACATAGGAAGTATTCATAGGAAGTATTATTATTCCAGTTTCATAGAGGGAATAACTGAGACACAGAAAGCTTAAGTAATTTTCCCACATGGCTAGTGGTAGCAGAGCTGGGATTTAAAGCTAGGTAATCTGGCTGCAGAATGCCTGTGCCTTATCATGACACCAAAACATCTATTGGAACTTAGTAACTGAATTAGACTTGGGAGTATTGAGAGAGCTCCTGGTGCCATTTCCTCACTTTGCAGATGAGAAACTGAAGCCTGAACAGAAGTGACTAGTTTGAGCACACACAGGTAAGAGGAGCAGAGACAGGCCTATACCCACAACTACAGGGTCCGGTCTAGTTCTCTTTCCGCTCTACTGTGTCATCCCTTCTGCTTGAGAAAAATAATAAATCAATGAATAAAAATGTCCTGTCCATGGTGGGAAAACAATTTTATTCTTGATTAGTCAAAGAGTACTCTCATTGTATCAGAAATTGGTTGACCAAAATTTTTAACATTTCAGATGTGAAGTAGGCAGGGTTACACGGCTTCTCTTGAAGGATCATTGGGTTCAGCATCAGTCAGCCAAAATGAGGCTTTAATTATACTTTTAGGCATTGGTTACTATGAAACAAAAAAAGGGAGCTTACTAAATCTTACCCTTGAGTACTTTTTTCTGTTCCTGGATTCACTTTGATGAAGTCATTGAGGTCTTTGGAACTTCAAACAAAAAACATGATAAATAAAAATGGAATTAAATAAATTGGCTGTTTCGATTTTAAGGATATATGTACTCGATATAAATTTTACTATTAAGCTTTGAGATAAATTGATACAAGACTATGCTCTTAATTTAAAAGACTAAACTTTGTGACCTTCTTACCAATCACTGGTACACTGACGTAGTTTCTCATTTACCCCCAAAATAAAACCATATAATTAGGGCAAGACTCCATTTAAAAAAGTCAGTTAATGAATGACATAATAATCTGCTAAAAACTCTCACCTGGTTCCCCTAAGCATTCCATCTAATGTTACAGCTATAACTAAACTGTTTTGTTAATCATTTCCATTTGTAATATCCTTCTTTAAAAAATTGATTTTATATCCATTATTTCATTCATTCCTAACAACTATCAAGTGACAAAAACCAAACATCATCATTATTATTATTATTATTGACATGGTGTTTGACTCTGTCACCCAGGCTGGAGTGCAGTGGCTGGATCTCTGCTCATTGTAACTTCTACCTCCTGGGTTCAAGCGATTCTCCTGGCTCAGCCTCCCAAGTAGCTGGGACTACAGGTGCACTCCACCATGCCTGGCTAATTTTTATATTTTTTATAGAGACACGGTTTCACTATGTTGGCCAGGCTGGACTTGAACTCCCAACCTCCCAACCTCGAGTAATCCGCCTGCCTCGACCTCCCAAAGTGCTGGGATTACAGGTGTGAGCCACTGTACCCAGCCAAACAAATATTACGATCCTCATTTTATAACTAAGGAGGCTGTAGCTCAGCATTCAAGGGACTTGCTCAAGAACACCAAGCTAGTAAGTAATGGGGTTCAGACTTTCTGATCCCAATCCAAAGGTTTTTCAACACATCTTTTTTCCTGAGTACCACAAATGGATGGGGAAGAGGAAGGAAGAGAGGTAAGACATAGTCCTCACCCTTGGTTACTTCTGTTTACTTCAGGAGTCGCTTTGATGAGATTGTCAAGACTCTGGCCCCTTTAAAACATTGAAGGAATGGTAAGATTGACAACATGTAACAACGGTAGACTGACAACAAGAAGATAAAGCTGTTCATTAAAACTCAGAAGCAGTGTAAAAACTCATTGAGATCATGCCAAGGAGTTGAAGACTGAAGATTGTGAAAGGTGACTGCAGAAGTATGTAGGGATTTGTACATCTCTGAAATTCACTGAGACTCAGGGAGACAGTATTTTAGTCTCAGAGCCATTTGGCCGCTAGCAAGTACTGCACTAGGATTCTCTCTACTTTTACACACTAAATGCTACAATTTTAGCTTTTAGGTGCACAAAACATTTTTGTAACTTATTCTATATATTGTTTCATGAAATATTCCAGAAGGGATACTCTTTATCAACCTTCAACATGTAGAACTTTAAAACCAGCTTTGGAGAATCCATATTTTGTAAAATTGGCATTCATTAGCAGATTTTTTCTATCACAAAACTGTATTAATACACCAATTTGTTAAAAATCTATGATATGCAACCCAGTAATTGCTTCTGGTACTTATAACTGTGTTAGAATTATGAATTTTGACTAGTTGTATTTGGCAACAAACAATAGGAATATTAAAATCTACAGAGTTCTGAAACATTCTGAAATGTAAGATCTATCAACTGTAATATAAAGCACAACACTCTGGCTGGGCATGGTGGCTCATTCCTGTAATCCTAGTATTTTGGGAGGCCAAGGTGGGAGGATCACTTGAGCCTAGGAAGTCCAGGCCAGACTGGGCAACATAGCAAGATCCTGTCTCCATAATTTTTTTTTTTTTAATTAGCCTGGCATGGTGGTGCACACCTATGGCTCCAGCTACTCATATGGCTAAGGTGAGAAGATCCCCTTGAGCCCAGGCTTTTGAGGCTGCAGTGAGCTGTGACTGCACCACTGCACTCCAGCCTGGGACAGAGCAAAACCCTGTCTGAGAAAGAAAGAAAATAAAATGAAATAAAATAAAATTCCATGCAGTCATCGAAAACATTTTAGTAGTTTGCTGTTACTCTTTAGCATACGTCGGTTTCTGATCTTAGTGGAATTTTGCTTTTCTCCCTGCATCTACATGTGTTTTCTGCATACCAATAGCAGCAATAAATGCTGCTCTGATCTACAGAGGATGCCACATAGGGAAAAGAATACCCACAGGAAGGCCTTTTTGCACTGCGTCTCCATACTCTGTGACTCTATTAAGGCCATGTCCAAAAGCCCCAAGGTTTTGTCTATACAACATCAAAGATACAGATATTTGAAAGCAACTACATGTTGATTCAAGTCTTTTATTTGTATCCAGATGTCTGATAATGTGATATACAGACTCAAAGTAGTAATAATTACTTTGAACCTTTGTCATGCAAATAATGAAACAATTAGCCCCACAGAAGCAATCACTCCACTCCAGATTACTCCTTGTTGACTTCTGCCCAAATGAAGTATGTGGGATTTGAAGGCCAGTGACTGAGAAAAAAAAAAAAATCCCGGGATGCTATTTCCAGACTTGTGTATTCAAAAAAATAACAAAACGGTAAGCATTATAACTCCTCCCTTTGTGTTGGTTGTGGAATTTGCTTTAACTATATTTTAGGACTTGATCTCTTTAAATATTAAATAAAGCACATAATAAAACAAGGTTATTTAAATCTCATAGTTCATAAAGTCCATAAAGAAGAGTAGATTAATGTAGTAATCTACTATTAATGTAATAATGTAAAATAATATGTGAGTTTATGTAAAGCAACACCTCATAGTATATGTATCTTCAGTATTATGGGTTACTTCAATCCACCCTCATAGTATATATATCCATACCTCAGAGTATATACCTCAAAGTATATATATCTTCAGAGTATATATATATATGTTTTGGAAAGCCCACTATGGGCCAGACCCTGCCCCAAGCTCTGGGATAAATGTGAACAATATAGACACAGGATTAAACCTCACGAGGCTTCCATTTCAACTTTGGAAGAGTCAGGCAATATACAATTAAACAAATAAATGAATACCACAATTCCAAATAACAATATATGTTATGAGAAAAATAAAAAAGAGTGGTTGGTGCCTGCAGTAGTGGGGGTGGGGAACAGGACAGTGACTTAATTATATTCTGTGGTCAGAAATGACCTGTTGGAGAAGGTGATGATATGGGGATTGAGCATTCCAGGAAGTGGGAACAGCATATGCTGAAACCTTAAGGCAGGAATGAGTCTGGAATAGAAAAATATCAGCTTGGCGAGGATTTACTGAGAAAGTAAAAGGCCATTGCTTTATTTTTAAAAGACCTACAGACTTCATTATGTTCAGAAAAAGGAAATAACAACTACTATTCTCAAAAGCCCACAGGAAGTACACACATACAAATATAGACACATGTGCTACGTACACGCTCACACACACACACAGGGACATACACATCCATGTACATATGCACTCATATACACACAAAAGCACATGTGTATATTTACACATATACTCATAAAAACACAAGCAACATGCATACATATGCAATCACACACATGTACAATGTACACACATGCAATGTGCAGACTCATGTACATAGGCAATCACATATGCATATAGACACATACATATATGCATGCACATGAATGTACACATGTACAAAAACATTTGTATGCATGCATACACACCTGAGCATAGGCATGCCCACATATACACACACCAATATGTGAAGAAAAATAAGTCCTGATTGGAAATATTATCATTATTTTTTGAGACAGAATCTTGCTCTGGCGCCATCTTGGCTCACTGCAACCTCCAACTCTCCGGTTCAAGCAATTCTCCTGCCTCAGCCTCCTGAGTAGTTGAGACACCTGGCTAATTTTTTGTATTTTTAGTAGAGATGGGGTTTCACTGTGTTAGCCACCATGGTCTCGATCTCCTGACCTTGTGATCTGCCCGCCTCAACCTCCCAAAGTGCTGGTATTACAGGCTTGAGCCACCGTACTCAGCCTGGAAATATTATTTTTAATAAAAATTAGAAAAGGAAACATGGTTTTTCTTGGAAAGGCGATATTAAATATTTGAACACTAAATTATGAAGAAAATATAATTCACTTGAATCTTTATTGTTGCAACAATTACTTGTATCTACTATATGCCTGGCATGAGAATCTTATGATCCCTCTTTTGTAAATGAGTAAATTGAGGTACAGGGACACAGTTAGCAAGTGATAGAGCCAGATTTCGAACCTACGATTTTTGGATTCCCTGCTCGCATTCACTACCTTAGGTTACCTCCCTGAACCACCCGGGTACTGAAGGAAATCAATGCTTTCTTCTCCATCTATGGGTTGCAAGCTTGTGCAAGCCTTGAACTCACTGGGTCGCTGTGCCTCTGACCATGCCACACCTACACAAACAGGGCAGGCTTGACAGTGTGCAAACCAGCTTTTCAACTACCTAAGCCTTTGCCCTCCCAACTGGTCTGCAGGCATCCTTGACACATGTTAGAACTGACAAATAATATGAACTGAGATAATTGAATGGAAAGGAATTCAAGGGAAACTACATGCAATTATATGTTACTGTTTCCAGCAACATACCAACAAATTCAGTTTCAAAAATATTCCATCTGCCTTATAAAGAATAAAAAGCAAGAAGATATAAGCTCTTAAGACTTACTTGACAACTCATGGGTAAGAACAAAGTACACTTTGTTAAGCTCTTCATCTTTAAATACACACCACACTACATGCACATACACACACTAAACACAAATACACCACACACGCACATGTAGATCATACATATACACATCCACACATGCACTTACGCATACACACACACACTTATACACACACCCGTTTATACACACATGCACTTAAATCCACATGCTACTGATACACATGCACATACACTCACACACACTACTTACATCTACATACATATGCACTTACACATACATACATGCACTTATATATAAACACACTACTTATATATTCACACACATACACTAATACATGTACTCACACTAGCATACAAAGAAATAAATCATTTAGTTCAGTAGAGAAGGTCAGCCCAAATCTCATTTAATTTCTCAAATTTATTTGATAACAAACTTCACCCAATAATAAAATGCTAGAGATTTAGGTGTATCACTTGCACAGAATTACTTAATATAAGGTGTTTAGAGAAAAAAGAGCTCAGTTTGTTTTGGCCTGAATTCCGATTTGCTGTCCTGAATACCAACACTCAAAATTCTAATGTGCTTCTAAATGCCAAACAAAGGGGAGAGGAGAACTTTAAATGCCTTACCTCCTAATATTTTTATTTGTTTCAGGATCCACTTTAATAAGCCCATCGAGGTCTTGTTTTCTTTGGAAAAGGAAATTAATTTTAATGAATGACGTTAAAATATAGCACTAATCAGATGAATAATGGCTGGAAAAATTAAGAAGTGGTAAATATACAAGTTTTCTATATCAATGTAAAATTTTAAAGCTCTAAATGAAAATGAAAATTATTCTCATATAAATTGAGATGAAGACCATTTAAGGTTGCTTATTTGTTGGTAATGTGATTTTTTGTTTTATTCTCAGAATGCATAAATATATATGAAACTTGTTATTTTACAAAATCAACTTTGTCTTCAGATATATCTTGTTAGAACACTCCAAGCAGGCAGCATTAAAGTAACATTAAGTTAGACTAAGTTCTACACCGGACCCAGACAGTATAAATTTCTACTCAACAAACTGGATACAATTGCCTATTCTGTTTTTAAGTAGTAAGAATAATGTTGAGAATCATAATTTCATAATAACAATAATTTAACAATATTAACTAAAAGAATAAGAATGTATACTTTCATATAAACTCAGTTATCTACCTAGCCCAAACCCTTTTAAATATCAGTTCCTTCAGAGTAGATTATGGTGAGCAAAAAAGGGCAAGAAAAAACAGCTCACATAGTAGAAAAATTAATGATTCACTCCCCAGGGGGACACAGGCCACCCCATTAAAATACTTTGATACCATAAAAGGCAGAAGCAGAATCTAAAAGGGGCAGGAGGGGAAGGCAGAAGCACTGTGATTGGGTGCCATTGCCATGTCAACACAGCTCTGAACAGGAGACAAAATGGTGGGAGGTCCTCACTACCCCTGTGTGTGCCAGCCCAGCCTCCCCTGGGCTGCCTCCTGAGACCACCACCCTTAGAGATGTTGAATTAGCAGAGCTTTAGAGAAGTTGAATTAGCAGAGCTTCAATGATGGCTCACTCTTGGCCATCTCTGTCATTTTGGAAATACGCTTTGACGATTTTGTCAAGACTGTGCATTCTTTAGGCACAAAAAATTCAATTTGATCACTTACTCTGAAGACAAATCAAAGCCCAAATTCTGGGCAAAAAGGCAATTTACTATCAAACGTTAAGACAATGCTTCAAAAGTTAGTGGTTTTATTGAGGGCAAGGAGGGATGGTCGTGAGGCCTATCTTTATTGTCTAATTCCATGCTAATAAAATATTTTATGAAGCTAAAAAGTCAAATTATTTTATCTTCTGATTGACATGTAACAGAAACCATAATTAAAGACATTAATTATTCTTACCCAGTGGTACTTTCATTTCCTTTGGGATTTACTTTGATAGCATTATCAATGTCTTCACTTCTTTAAATAAAAAGGTTTATATCAGTTTCAAAACATTCCCATAATATTAGACACATACATCTTCTGTATTCCCAATGATTAATTCAAGCTTTTGGAGAAAATTATTATACTGACATTAAATTGGCTTTTAGGATAAAAATTGCCTATCAATAACTCAGCTTAATTAATCCTTAGGATTTTATTGGGTTATATGTAAATGCAAATTTAGATCGAATATACTGTATGTAGATTCTTTGAAGTGAAGATCAGGGCACCAGGGATTAGACACAGAAGACAGAAGCCAAACAAAGATGTGATGCCCTCAATATCACATAATTAATATGAGAGAAAATAACCAATATTTAGAGACATCTGTTCAGTTCTCACCTTCTGCTCATTTTATTCATCCTGGCATTCACTTTAACAACAGATTCGCGATCCTGTCTTCTTTGAAAAAAACACCAAAACTTGTCAGTTAGGTTACAGTACAATTTTCTCTGAAATCTGTATAATCAAGAATGTCCCTGAATGTGGTGTCAGGTGTTTTCAGGACAAAATGACCAGGAAGAGCTTTGATGTAATTATCCTTAACTTACCTTTATTAATTGCCACAACAGCATTTCATTTAAACGAGTCCAAATCAGTTTAGAAAAACTTCTCAATGTGGCTCTCACTGTGCAATTTTGTCCTTTATATTTCTTAATTTAAATTAAAATTTGACTCATCTCTTAATTATTTAAGAAAATATGGAATAAGAGATTATGTAGCGGGTTTTCTTGCACCTACTTCAATGTAACTCAAATCAGAGGTCCTATGAAGGAAACAGCACTCATCGTATTCCTTTTGCCTGCTAGGTCTGATGGGTCAAAGCAGTACAAGAGTTCACTGTCACAAAGGAAAGCATAGCACTCCCATTCCTAATGAGGTATAAAAGCTAACCTGAATAAAAGAGCCCCATCAAGGTAGGAGATTTACTTACCCTTTCTCGTTTTTGTCAGTCCTTTGATTAACTTTACTCGGACTTCCAAGGCTTTGGGTTCTTTACAACATTGGGGGAGAAAAAGAGAAAGAGCAACTCAGTGGTATATTCAGAATCTTGTAATGACAACAGCAGATTTCCCACCAGAGAATCTCGTAAGATGTAATCTGTAATCAGTGCCTAAAGGATCAGAAGTCCTTGGAAATATTGAATTCAAGTGGCTCTATCCATCATGCAAAATGCATAAGCAGCAGCCTGAGTCTAAGATATCAACCATTACTCAGTTATGATAGAGTCAACTTAAAAAGTTTTAACCAACATGGCTTCTGCTTTCTTGGAGGTGGGTTAGTGGGAGGCTTTTAATACATATATTGAGATACTGATTTTAATACATATATTGAGATACTGTCTTATTTAAGCATGAAAATCATTTACATCAGGGGTGGAAATCAATTGATCAATATTTTAAGTCTAAATACTTTGAGAATTTAGACAAGACATTTCTCCTAAAAAGTTAGCAGATGTGTTTAAATGGTCTGAAGTCACCTTGGTAAAGTCAAAATAATTGTTATGGTCCCAGCACTTTATATAAATGAAATAAAACTCTCACATGCCAGTGACTGACAATCACTAGCGAATATGAAAGCTAATCTCTTTAAATTCCCCTAAGCTTCCAAGTAGCCTTGCCATTTTCACCTCTCTCTGATTTCTCTGTGATAAGACTGTCGATATTTTAAGTTATTTCAATGTGAGAAAGAAGGAAGGGAAGAAGAAAAAAGAACTAGGACTTTTTCCCTACCATGCAGAAAAGATCAGTTATTCCTGCACCAAAACTCAGCTGTTATCAAATTATCCCAGATTATAAATCTTTTTCCTAGCCCACAAAATGATCTACTTATGATGCTCATCCTACTTTTCCTTTTGTCTACCACTTTTGCAGAACTCTCCAAACTGTTTTTGAAAAATATCTGGAACCTCATCTATTCCTAGAAAGCTCATATATCCATGAACAACAACAACAACAAAAGACTATTTTTCTACTTCATCTATTCCACATTTGAAAAAGTCACCTACAATGTTGGCATGTTTACATTATAGTCATAAGTTGTTAATAAGCATTCAATGCCTGTGTGATGGTTACTGCCAACGCTTTTCATCATATAGACTTTGTTAAGTGTTCTATATCAGAAAGGGTTAAGAATGCATCGCCAAGATTGGCTTGGAAAGCTAGAATGCCATCCTGGGCATAGACTGGCACAGATAAATGGTTTTTAAAAATAACTGTGACAACAGAAATAATTCTCATGTTAGAAAGGCAAATTTCATGACTAACCAAATACAAGGTAAACAGCCAATCTGGAAGGCAAAAATAGTAGAGATCTCATAAATCCTTGCCCTTTGCCATTCTTGACTATTCTGGGATTTTCTCTAATGAAACTGGCATGGCTTTGGTTTCTTTCAACAAGAAAAATAATATTAGTCATGTAAGTCAATTATCTAGTGTATCAGTCAGGCTAGAACTACAAGGTAACCTCTTAAATGCTATCAGCTCAGTTACTAATAATTAATTAACCCATTTTATGATTTAAAATAAATAAAAACCTAGTTTTGCATTTAAAGATATTTACAAATATGTATGAAGAGATATGCATATGAAATGACTCAACTAAGATTCCAACTGAGAAGTGCCTTATACACTCTAAAGACTTCAGTGGTGGCCAGGCGTGGTGGCTTATGCCTGTAATACTAGCACTTTGGAAGGTCTAGATGGGCAGATCACATGAGGTCAGGAGTTCAAGACCAGCCTGGCCAACATGGTAAAACACCATCTCCACTAAAAATACAAAAATTATCTGGACATGGTGGCGGGCACCTGTAATCCCAGCTACTTGGGAGGCTGAGGCAGGAGAATCACTTGAACCTCAGAGGTAGTGGCTGCAGTGAGCCAAAGAAGAGCCTCAGAGCAAGACTATCTTAAAAAAAAAAAAAAAAAAAGCAGAGAGACTTCAGTGGTGAGGGACTATGCTCCTAAATGCCTTATTATAAATGTATTTAGTTTATACATCAACTTATTCTCCACTACTCTTAACAGCTAGTTGTGTTTCTTTCCGTTTTAGATATAAAGGGGAACTGGGGGATCATCTAGGTCATATCCTTCATTTTATGGAATGTGGAAACAGAGATGTCCAGAAATTACACAGCTTGCCCAGAGTCAGCCAGATTGATGTTGGTGGCAGAGCTAGCACCAAGACACACACTATCTCTGGACCCCAGTCTTAAGGCTTATTCCACCACCCTGCCTGACCCTTGTCCTAAGCAGGAGGTCTCTTCCAGAAAATAGTATACTGTCTGGGACTTAATAAAAATGGTCTGTCTTAATAAAATCTTACCCTTTGCCATCTTTATCTGTCCGGGTACTCACATAGATGAGACTTTCAAGGCTTTTGGCTCTGAAAACAAAGAAATTCACATAAAAGACTGCATATTGAAATGAAATTGTGTGGTATCTTGAAAGGTCAGATGCAATAAAAATTCTCCATGAACTGCTCATTTACTCTTATTGAATGGAAGAGCAGAAATCCTTCTTGGTAATTATGTCTGAACTAAATGTACAATGCTGAGAGCACTACCCCATCTGCTAGTATATTTCCATGCCAGAGGATTCAACTCCCTCACAGCTAATGTCTGAAGGAATAAGACGAGCAATCTGCAAGATAAGATTTTCAGATTTGAGACAGATGCACTTACCTTTTCTCTCTTTCATCTACCTTTGGATTTGCTCTGAAGAGACCATCAAGACCTTGATTCCTTTAAATGTATTGATTAAGAAAAGCCTCATCAGTGACAATGACCAATGCTTAACTCTATAAGAACATAGACCAGTTTACATCTAAGACAGGAAACAGAAGCTTGTTGGGGAAGATGAGCTACAATTCTTGAAACAGGTATTTTCATAGACTCAAATTTTAAATTGTAGTGGGCCTTAGAGAAAATAAAATAAAAGATATAAACTGGAGATCTGCCAACCACAATAGGTCCATAGAGGTGTTGCTTGGATTCATGGAGCATTTCTATCCTTTGAGCTTTCAAGCATGGGCTTTAAAGTGAGCCCATGTTTACAATGATGGTCAGGACACACAGAAACCTGGATTTTCAGGCTGGGTGTGGTGGCTTATGCCTATAATCCCAGTTCTTTGAGAGGCCAAGGTGGAAGGATCACCTGATCCCAGGAGCCCAGGACCAGCCTGGGCACCATGGTCTGACCCCATCTCTACAAAAAATTAAAACTTAGCCAGGCATGGTGTTGGTGCCTGTGGTCTCAGCTACTTGGGAGGTTGTGATAGGAGGATTGCTTGAACCCAGGAGATGGAGGCTGCAGTGAGCTACGATTTTACCACTGCACTCCAGCCTGGGTGACAGAGCGAGACCCTGTCTCTAAAACAAACAAACAAACAACAAAGCTGGATTTACAGGATCTCCTGAGAATATCCTGCTGTCCTGCAACACTAGACTCCGTGGAGACCCTCAGCTGGAGCTGAACTGAGAAGCAGATGTGTGCTTAGAGAGGGCATTTGCTCTCCTTTTGGCCCCAGTTCTCTCACTGCCTGTGTTTCATATAGTCTGTCTCCTCACCCACTCACACCTGCCTGGCCTCAGTGGGCCGTGGAGTCTGTGACTCCTGATCTAAAACCTCCTCTCCTTGTAAATGAGAAAACTGAAGAGCAGCAAATTAAGTGAGCATTATTGCCAGAACAAGATATGAAAAACACATTTCATGATCCTCTGATCAATTCATTTGGCATTTGCCCTGTTTTCTCCTTCTCTTTGATCGCTGTTTAGTGGGTTAGTATGCAAAGTAATAGAGAGCTTGCTTACCTTATACAGACCACAAACACAAGCCTTGATTATTCATTTTTCTCTCTTGGCATATTTCAAGTTATACAATTATAAATGATTCAAAACAAGAAGATACAGCCTGGGCAACATAGTGAGACTCCATCTCTACAAAAAATTAAAAATTAGCCACACATGGTGGCACATGCCTATAGTCCCAGCTACTTGGGAGGCTGAGGCAAGATGGCTAGAGCCCAGGAGGTCAAAGCTGCAGTGAGTTATATGTGCACCACTGCACTCCAGCCTGAGTAAGAGAGTGAGACCATGTCTCAAAAATAATAATAAACAATATAACATTAACTATGATAATAAAATGTTTTTTGTAATGGTTAAACTAAAATTATTCCATGATCAAACCAAATTGTTTACATTCTAGTGATTTAATATTTCAGGAAGAGAAAAGTGGTTATTTATATAACTGCCTTAATAAACAAATGGAGCATGAAAATCAACGACACTTTCATATTAGTATCTTTAGACTTCAATAACCATTCATCATAACAATGAAATGATGATGATTGCTGCAAGCTTTTATTCAAGATTTGTAGGATATTTTTGACTACCCTGGTATGTGGGTACTCACGCTCAAAGACTGGAAAGGCATAAAAAGTCACAATATGCAACTCAGTAGTAAAAAATAAACATTTAAAAATCTTACCTATTCAAGCTTTTGTTCATTTTGATGAGATTATCCAATTCTTCACTTTGGGAAGAGAAAAAAATGTTTAATGTTAGTAAAAAGCTTGCCCGGGGTCAAAGGGTACATTTGCCTTAAAATAACAGTTCTCTGAAATACAACACATGTCACTTTTATCATCTGCGAAAATCCTGATGATCCTCAAAGCTCTCATCAAACACCACTTTCTCCAGAATGCCTTTCCTAGTACTCTAACTGAATAGAGTTCTCTACATTTTTGGAGCCCTTGCAGCATTTGTTTTTTCTGCACCTCCTTTATGACAGATCTGTTACTATACTTTGAGTTATAGCCATTGCACACTGGTCTCATGTTAATGCCCCTACCTCTGCACAGGCACACGTATGCACACCACTTAAAATTTAGAACTGTATTTTACATCAGACACACTTCTGTGTTTTAATACAGTGTCTTTCATACAGTAGATACTTAATACCCACTTTTAATTGAGTCTACACATAGGTACATTGATTAATTACAGCATTGCGCAATGTACTTGCACATGTAGCTTCTAGAAAACATTTGTTCATCCATCGGTAAGTCTGGCTTCCTTCTTAAGCTCTGCTACTTCATTTCCAGGTCAGCTAAATTTGCTAGCCTGTTTCCACATCTGAGAACTGCAAAGCCCTTTCTGGCTGCTGCTTCAGGAGCAACCTATCTAAACTCTTAGGTTCAGGAATTCTGTTTAAACCACATGGGTTCAACTTTCTCCCCTAAGTGGGCACCCTAGGTGAGGTGGGGTGGGGGTTTCACCACAGTGCTATTGGTTTCTTCCTCTAGTTCCCCATCACAGCATGTCGTTTCTCTAACTTCTCTATTCATGACCACGCCCCCTCCCCCGCGCACACACACACACACACACACACACACACACACACACACACCTTGCCCCACCTCTCTTGCCTTCCTCAGCAAGTTTTTCTGTTTACAAATCAGTAGTTATGCATTCAAGTTTCCTCGTTAAGGACACCTGGAATACGATCCAGGATTCATCACTTACTCATTGGTGAATCTGGGCGAGTTACCCAAACTTCTGTGGACTCAATTTTCCCATTTGTAAAATGAGAATACTAGTCATACCCACCTCAGAAAAGAATCATAAGCTCATGAATATAAAGTACTTAGCACAACGCCTAGTCAGTCATAAATTCCCGATTAATTTGGGCCATTATAATAAATAATGCCATGTAAACACTAAATTTTTTGTTTAATAAATGCTTGCTATACTTTTTTCTTTTTTTTTTAAAGGCAAGAGTTTCACTCTTGTTGCCCAAGCTAGAGTTCAATGGCATGATCTTGGCTCACTGCAACCTTCGCCTCCCAGGTTCAAACGATTCTCCTGCCTCAGCCTCCTGAGTAGCTGGGACTTCAAGTGTGCACCACCATGCCCAGCTAATTTTTGTAGATTTAGTAGAGATGGGGTTTCACCATGTTGGCCACGCTTGTCTCGAACTCCTTACCTCAGGTAATCTGCCCGCTGCAGCCTCCCAAAGTGCTGGGATTACAGGTGTGAGCCACCATGCCCAGCCTAATAAATGCTTGCTATACTTATTTTTTAATTGCACTTAGAAACACCAAGACTTCGACTTAGCCTTCAGAGAGATGCAATTGCTGAGTCACTTATGTGCTTGAAGATGCCTGGCACGATGACACTAAGGCAAGAATAGCTGCTGAGGGTAGTCCTCTTAGAGACCCTAAATTAACAGCCAGTACATAGATGAATCCTTTCAAGTAGTTTTAGGTATCAATGGTAGAATTGATGCCTGAGAATAAATACTGAAATACAAAAGTTGCTTCCTCTAACCAAAAAAAAAAAAAAAGAAAGAAAGAAAAAAAAAGATTAATGCTCTATCCTTGCATGTGACAAACACTACCCAGTCCCTTGATACAGTAACCCATTACTGTTTCTTGCTTGAAATTCTACCCACTAACTCTGAGACTAACAATCTGTTCATGTCCCCAAGGGAAAGAGTAAACCCATGAGTTCTATAAATCTTAGCCCCAGACTTTTCTGACTGGCATGAGTCACAATGATGAGATTATCGGGATTTGGAGTTGCTTTATCCCAAGAAAATTAGCATAAATCATGAGAAGACGCTCTGTGGCAAATTAAATAAAACAGATACTGTATTCCAAGTAAAAGACTTAAGCTTTCAAAATGACTTTAAATTGATGAAAGCTTTGGATATTAAGTTTCACCATTGCATTTGTAACAAATTAAATGCTCTTAATCAGATAGCGGTAACATTCCATTTCACAAAGAGCAGTTCCGATAACTAAAGCCATTTCTACTCTCTGGGGATGGCCCAAAGTAACAATACTCTATGATCACTACCATGAACATTTTTCCTGATCCCTGTCAGGCAGCAACTTGTCTCTGTGATAAATGTACCTGGCTGTGGAATTTGAGCATTATGGCTAGGGAGCAGGGACAGGAAAGTTAAACTAACTGCCTCTCTCACGGTTTTTATTTGGTTTACACCAAACCATAATTTCCCTTCAGAGTCACTCACTTATCTGTTTCTCAGATATCTTGATCACCCGCCAAACCACTATCTAATCTCTACTGGAAACAAAATATTACCTGCAACAAAAATAAATCAATAAAATTAGAGATCTAGACACTTCAATGAGAGAAGACATGGAAATGAAACATTCAGGACAATTTCTATAGACTCCGTCTGGATTCAGGGCTCCTATTTTGTTTATGAATTTGTACAGAAAAGCTAAATGTCATATTTTCTTCTCTGCATTTCTTTTGACAGAGACTGCAATCTCTAACAACACTCTAAGCATTACTAAAATCTATTAAACAAGGAATATTTTTTGAGAGCTTTGGATTTAAACAATGGAATATTATGATTTAACCATAATCTATTAAACACCTACTTTGTACAAAGCATCATGTCACACAATGTAAATGGCAAATAAGACAAAACATCTGCCCTGAGAGACTATAGAGATGATAGAGAAGGTAACACATTTATGCAAATAACAGGAAACAAAACTGAGTATGATTCGGTCTTATAAAATATGAATAGTGCAACTCTAATTGCTTATAGAGGCAGAAGTCACATCTCACCGGATCACTCAGGCAAGACAACAGAGAAGGTGCCCCTTGATCCGGATCTTGAACAATGGGCAGGGCTTGGATGGCCTGGCATGGTGGCTTGAGACTGGGAAAGGTTACCATGTGGTATGAACAAAGCCAGAGTATTTGGAAACTACAGAGAGAAAGTGGTTTCCCTTGATATGAATGTGGGATAAATACAGGAGTGAAAACAGAAATAACTGGAATGTGAGGCTGGAGCCAGGTTGGCAAGGGCTTTGAATGAGGTTATATGCCATTGAATGGGCAATGAGGATCTGGTTCAGTGATTGAGCAGAATCTTTGGAAAAATTCCGGCATTGATGGGAAATAATAGTTTAGGGGAAGGAAAGCCTGAAGAACGTAAGTAAAGCTGGATAGCTACTCTAATAATCTGTGCAGGAGTCAATGAGGGTTTAAACTAGAGGAAGTCTGTGTACACATGAGGAACATTTTAGATGTTTAATTCAAGCATGCATGATACTACCTGGGGGAAGGAGAAAGAAGAATCAAGAATTATTCCAGAAAGGTGAGTCTGCAGGAATGCAAGAACAGAGAAGTCAGGAACAGCACATTTGGGAAGGAATTTGGACAGCCTGAGCGGGGGTGCTAGGAGATAAGTAGAGATCTGGACCAGCAACATAAATACAGGACTGGATATGTGGAATTAGGCTTGACGGCTGAGGTCACTGGGTGAGTAAAATTGCCAGAAAAAGCGGCAGAGTTGGAAGAGTGTCCATAAATGTCAGCACCATCCACTATTCAGGAGTACTTATCTAGAGAAACTGACACTTTCTTATTTTAAATTATATACAATATAGAGCACTAGGATTTTGCTCATATTTAAAACTTTTAAAGGTATGGTTAAGCATTTTTTGAACACAAGAGAAGATAAAACCCAAGCTCAAAAGCTTGGAGATCTCACCCTTTGTCAGTTCTCTGAAGTGAAGTGGCCACTTTGACGATGTTATCAAGATCCTGACTCCTTCAAACAATGAAAAATAAATACAGGTCGGTGACAGAGGAGCTATTTTTTGAAGAAGCTAAAATTTCTCATTTGTTTTCAGTAAATAAAGTAAATAGTCTAGGTAGTGTTCAGGAATTACTGAGTTTAACAGAAAGACAAAATGGTTCTGTTATGTCAGCTCATGGCACACAGAGACACGCACATCCCCCATTCACACACACACACACACACACACACACACACACACACACTTCCCTCTGTTATTCCACCTGGGTGTTGGCTCTGCCATCTAGTGCTCACTGAAATAACTACATTTTCTCCTGAAGACTGGTATTGCCAGCTCCCAGGTTCTATGTTACAAAAAGGACATAGAAAACAAAATCCATTTAACTAACAAGTAAACACAGAAGTGAGTTCAAAAGGTTTTCCACCAGAGTCAAGCAGCATTAAGCATCAGATACAATTATTTATTCCTTTTCACCCTAAAGCGGTGAAAATGTTTGTCTTCTCAGACTCTAGAATAGGTGGAAGCACCTGAGCACATAGACGGCTTGTGTATTCCAAATCAGATCAATGCCGATATCCCTGGATCATAAAAGGAACAGTTAGGAAAATTCTTATAGTAATTAAGAACTGTGGGCTGGGTGTGGTGGTTCACACCTGTAAGCCCAGAACTTTGGGAGGCCAAGGAAGGAGGATCCCTTGAGGCCAGAAGTTCAAGATTAGCCTGGGCAACAAAGAGAGATCCCCCATCTCCACATACAAATTTCTTTTTAAATTAACTGGGTGTGGTGGCCTGTGCCCATAGTCCCAACTACTCAGAAGGCTAAGGCAGGAGGATCTCCTGAGCCCAGGAGTTTGAGGCTGCAGTGAGCTATGAGTTCTCTGCTGCACTGCAGCCTGGGTGACAGAGCAAGATCCTGTCCAAAAAAAAAAAAAAGAAGAAGAAGAAAAGAAAAGAACTCAGCATCTCATAGACAGAAGGTTAATAAGGCTCCATGCAGAACGGATTCTGTAGCCAAGTTGGGAAATGTAACCGACTTTTGCTGATTTGGAATACACATGAGCACACTAAAGATTCTGAAAAGTTCTGTGGCAGAAAACTCTATTTAATTGTGTTTCCTAAATGTAATGAAACACTGAACCCTTCTTTTGCAGAACATGCATTGACATCCTGTGGCACATAGAACGCAGGCTGGGGAATGCCAAGAGTGGTGCTGTCAGCTCCTCGGAACAAGGGAAACATGACTTTTTCCAAAGAAGAGAATCCATGTGATGTGTCTTTTAGAATGGGACTCTTCTGAGAGTCAAACGGGGATGATATAAAAAATGAAAAGGATATAAGTTTTAAATTTCAAAATAATTTTCAGTGATAAAATCTTTTGACTGAAAAAATAGTTTATCACATTGATAGACCTATAAAATAGCACTGTTTAAAACTATTTTCAAAAAAAAAATATTTTTTTCCTGAAAAAAGGGAGAAAAACAAGACACATCCGGAACAAATGCTAGACTAAATAGGAAGTGCAAGACAACAAGTATAAATGAGAAATGTAAATCGGGACACCGGACATTTGGGGAATGCCACCTTACCCCCACCCAAGACATTTGGTCAATGTCCCTTTACCAAATGGCATCAATGTGCTTCTTCCTGATGCTGCAGGAGGAGTTGGACATACCTATGTTCAGCTAACACTAGACAAAGTTTTTGCAGCAGAAGTTCAACTGAACAACTCTATTTCCACCTCTTTATTTATACATCCACACCAAGTATATGATAGACCTCAGAGAAGGTCCTGGGAATAAAGAGGTGAGCAAGCTCTCCTGCCTTTAGTGGGTTTGATCTTATCCTGTTATCTTGTTCACACAATTTTGGTAGTTTTCTTAACGGAAAGTTTGGGATAGAATTAAAAGGAACAAAATTCTGAAAGTGCCTACAAAAACATTTATTGATATTTTGGAGTCAGTTGGAAAATTGATTTTGTCTACCTTATTATTAATTGCCTTGCAGTTTTAAATGTGCTGAGAAAGCATACTTTATCATTGCTACGGTTATGTAGATAGAGATAGAAATCAGTTTACCTTATATTTCTTTCAGCAGATCTGTTGGTTTCTGTATATACACCCGGTTTAGGTGGACGTATCTGCCTATATTTTCAAAGTTAAAGATTACATCAGTCAGAAAAGAAGACACTTTTTTGATAAATTTAAATTTATTTTTAAAAATTTATGTACAAAAAGATTAGTGTTTGTTGGAACCATACCTGAGATAACAAACTTAAACTGTATGGGTCGGCAGGAACTCCAGTATACTGAGTTTGTAATTTAATCTATCTTTATCGCATATTTGTAAACCACTGGATATATCTAGACTTATAAGTTCTAAATACATTTATGTTGATTTTTTGTTCTCCATCAATAAAGCATTGTCATACTTTTCTCTATTAGATAACGATATAATATTTTAAAATATTAATTTTTGTTACGGGCATCAAAGGGATTTTTTTTTCTTAAAGAATTATCCCATTTGAATACTATCAATAAATATATTTGTTAATATAAGGTGGAAAAAAAAAAGTCTATGTTTCAAGTACACCTACCACATTGGGAATGACCATACTAAACTGACAGAATTAAATTTTATTATGTTAGGTTCTGGCACAATTTAAGACTTTCCTCTACTCTTTTTAAAAGTATCTGGTTGACCTATTTATACATTCCTACTTGTTCTCAAGAAGCTATATTCAACTATTTTTTGTACTCCTGAGGACATGCGTTAATTACATAGAAAACACTTTCATTTCATATTCTTTCATTAAAATCATCTTGCTGTGATTAAAGCAGTCAGGATTTTAAAAAACATGCAAGTTGTCCCAATTTTATTTTTTAGATCATTGGTGGAATAAAGAAATTTGAGTAGTAAGTTCCTGTGAAATTTGGCTTCCTTTAAATTTAAACAAGCTAGTAGTTCTAGTGACGCTGATTTTAGATTAGAATGTCAGTGGTACTAAGGCCAATTAATTTTAGCCCCTTAAAAAATTCTATTCAAATTGGTATTTAATTACTCAATACTAGAAGTGTTAGAAGAAAATAATGTGAGATTAAAAGTTGAGAAGATATTTTAAGAGATCATTATAACCATCATACAAAAGTTATAAATCTAATCTACATTTTAATTAGTTCAGTGAAGAAATATTCTCTTGACTCAATTAAAAAAATTATGTTCTCATCCTAAGGACAAAATTTCAAAGATACCGTGCAGTTTCACTGAACAGAAATTCAAACCTGGAGTTTTAACACCTATTGCTACATAGTCCTGCTGCCCAGTCAAAGCTTTCTAACTGAAGTTACCCTCTTAATGAAGAAAATTTCTATAATTGTGACTACTAAAAAATAGTTCTATAGTTGTGTCTTATTAAAGAATAGTTTCATAATTGTGTCTTACATGGTGTCAAAAAAATCACCATCAAAGAGCAAAAATACAAAAGAAGCAACAGTAGGCAATCAAGCAGATCTAATGTAGTCAATCTTCATTGAGTTACCATTTTTAATCTCACAATAATAATGGAAATGTGGGGTGTACATCTCAAAAAATTGTTCAAGATATATTAAACAGTTTAAATGTAACACATGGGAAGAGTTTCAGATCTCTGAATTTGTTTCCAAGTATTAATTATAGAGTGACAGATTCAAAGCTGAGAAGCAAGTCTATTTTTCCTGATTCAGAGACAAGTCAATTAGAACATCTTTCAAAACTTGTGATAGTTTTGAAATAAATTACAAATCCTTTCACTAAAAAAATGATTAAAGAACTATCCAAAGGTATTTCTAACATAAGCAAGGATTTGAGTGATAACACAAAGTTTCAAGAACATCTTTCATCAGAATCTGTATCTCTTAGTGGGAAACTTAACTTGGAGCAAATATGAACAAAAAATACACTTTTAATATGGTTTATATTTATATTATATATAATACATGCCAAATACATATATGTATTTATATTTGCATATTAGGAACTAATACATAAAAAGCCTGTGTACAATCACTTTCTGAACATGAATATTGTTCCATTTTTATTCTGAAGGCGTATTTTCTTTTTTCTTTTTTTTTTTTTTTTTTTTTT
>NW_016805130.1:168772-212935 GCF_001698545.2 Rhinopithecus bieti | reverse complement strand
TTTTTAGTAGGGACAGGGTTTCACCGTGTTAGCCAGGATGGTCTCCATCTCCTGACCTCGTGATCCACCCGTCTCGGCCTCCCAAAGTGCTGGGATTACAGGCTTGAGCCACCGCGCCCGGCCTGAAGGCATATTTTCTTAAGACAAGTTAGCCATTAATATTCAAAGGCAAACATAAATAAACATACATGTTGGGAAATAAAATTAGAAAAAGTTCTACAGGTGCTTCTTTAGGGAATGTGCACACAAAACATTCATGCTTTGCACACAGAGGGTCACAATCCATTTGCTTTCATTTCCCTTGAACTTCATTTTGTCAAGGAATTCTGGAGTACTAGGTCTTACCTATTATCCCGTCTCAGCTGGTTAGGAGAAGAAACAGGAGAACTGGGCTTTGGAGGTATTGGAGGGTGAACACCTGGTTCCCTTTAAAACAGAAAACAGCAGTTCATTCTCCATGGTAACATGGCAAATTTTAGATCTATTAACTGAATGCATTTATTACCTACATAAAAATATCCTTTGCATCTTACAACCCCCATGTGTGAGGTACTTGAAAGGTCAGACTCCATGGAGCACTAAACTTTAAAGAAGTCAAATATTTAAAAGACGTGTATTTTAAAAGTTTATTTAATCAGGTTCTTGAAAACCCTATCCTCTTTCACTATAGTTTGGACTATCCTATGTTCTTTAAATAGTTCAAAATTTTGCTAGTATATCTAGCTCTATTCATGACATCCAGGTCAGCAGTGCATGAGAACTGTAAATGGTCCTTGGGTATTAACATAAGCTTCTTTGGGGATTATGTCAACTATCAGGCTGCTATGGAAACAGCAAGAAAAGGCTTTAATTTCAGAGACCTCAAGGTAGCATTGATTTGAAACTCTTAACTAAATCTGACTTAAACATTGTCAGCACAGGCCAGTTTGATGCTGACAAAGCATACATATAATCTACTGTCAGCCTAAACTTTCCAATGAAGCACCATGGCAGTCTCTGAGTTGGCAGGACTTAATGACGTAGGAACTGGAGATGGGCAATTTTGTGCACATTTTGGATGGAGTCAGCACCTTACTAGGGTATGTCACTCCCATGTGTTCCCCACCACTACCACCCCAGCAGTTCTCTATTTGTCCTCAACATAAACTCTGTACCTAGTGAAAGAAGCCTCTGATCCTGTGTACCCTTCTGGCTTCCATAGCAAGGTAGGTAAGCATGTGGGTAGGAGTCAGCCTGCCTGAATTGCCAGCTGTGTGGTAATGGGTTAACTTGATTCTGTTTCTTCATCTGTAATAATCCTTCTAATAGGATTGTTGGGGTATTGTCAGGACTGAATGAAATTGTGCTTTTATTCAACAAACATTTATTGGTAGCTTTCTATGTGCAAAGTTCTCTGTGAGCTGGATAATGTCCTCATTCTCAAAGGCTTTCAATATACAAATAAATATATGTCAGAAGAAGAAAAGTGCTGTGCAAATAATAATAATAAAACAGAATAAGGAGATATAGACTGATGGGGTGGGAAGACTATTTTATTTAGAATGGACTGGGAAGGCCTCTCTGTCAGGTGAAATTTGAACCAAGACCTGCAGGAAGTAACAGAGTAAGCCGTGAGGCTATCTGGAGAAAAAGCATATAAATACAGCCATCATTAGCTTAGAGATGGTATTTAATGCTTTAAACTGGCAGAGATCACTAAGGAAGTCAGTGTAAGTAAAGACAAAAAGATGGCCAGGGGTTGGACCTTCAGGCCCTGCAATATTTAGAGGTCAAGAATATGAGATGAAAACAGCAAAAGAATCAGAAGGAGTGGCCAAGAAGGAAACAAGAATAATAGGAGGGCGTGGTATCCCAGAAGCCAAGAGAGAAAAGTTTCACAGAAAGAGTAATTGGCCATTTCAAATGCTGCTGTTAATCAAATAAAAACAAGGACTGGGAAGTTACCCTGGTTTGGCCAACAGAGTGGTCTTTGTAACCCTGATAAGAGCAGTTTTGATGGAACGATGGTGGGGGGGGAAACAAAAACAAAACAAACAAACCAACCATTATACGAGTGGATTTAGGAAAAAATGGGAAGCAAGGAGATAGAGGCATTGAGGCAGTTTGGCAGTAAAGAAGGAAGAGAGAAATGGGTAGCTACTTCAAGGTTGATGGATCGAGGAAGGTTACTACAGCATGTAGATAGGATGACGAGAATGATCCAGTGAATCACTGATGCAGGAGAGTGAGGGGAAATTACTAGACAGATGACTTTGAGAATTGATGGGACCTAAGGCACAGTGGAGTGGCCGATCTTAGATAGAAGTACAGAGGGCTCATTCACAGCAGCAAGAGGGAAAGAACTAGATGGGTATAGCTGGGGTATGTTCATTGACTCAGAGTGGAGAAGGTTCTCTTTTGTTTACTTCTATTTTCTCAGTAAAATAGTAATCAAGATCATTGATTCAAAGTGAGGAGGTTGAGTAGGGGTTAGGGCAGTGTGAGAAAGAAAGAGGGGGAGAAAAATGTGTGAAATGGTTTTCTAGGCAAGCAGAAGAGTAAGTGGACCCAGGAAATGTAATAAGATGATGATGATGATGATGATGATGATGATGATGATGATGATGTACCATTATATAGGGTCATTATGTGCCAGAAACTTTTCTAAGCACTTCACGTATATTAACTAATGTAATCCTCACCGCAATCCCACACATAAGTATTATTCTTCTTCCCATTTTACAGATTAAAACACTGAAGCACAGAACATAAAGATAAATATCTCATGATGATGCAGCTCATAAGGGGCAGAGCTGGGAATCTAAACCGGAAAGTCTGGCTGCATAAACTCTCCACATGCTGTGCTGTCTCTTGAAGGATCCTTGGGCCATACCAATTGCTCAGTTGAGGTTAGTACTCATGGGCTTAAAATCACATTATTTGGCATTGTTTCCTCTTGCCATATTCAACTGGTTGGGGAGGAAGAACAGAATAGACTGAGAGTTGGATTTACCATTAGCCACGTTTACAATTCAGCCAAGTGAGTGCAACAAAGAGAATGATGGCAAAGGAGTGGAAGGGGTCTACAAGGAAGGGGTTACAAATCACGTTATTTGGCATTGTTTCCTCTTGCCATATTCAACTGGTTGGGGAGGAGGAACAGAATAGACTGAGAGTTGGATTTACCATTAGCCACATTTACAATTCAGCCAAGTGAGTGCAACAAAGAGAATGATGGCAAGGGAGTGGAAGGGGTCTGCAAGGAAGGGGTTACAATGGGGGCCGTGGAGTTTGAGATGGGCATGGAGGGAAATGAGAATATGAGTGGTTGGGACTGTGAAAAAACTGGTAGAATTAATGGACTGGTGATTGTGGTGGGGCTGAGCAATTCCTGGAATCAAAGGACTGAAGAGAGTGAGCTGGACAGACAGAAAGCAGGAGCCAGAGAGGGAAAGCTTTGAAGTAGAAGTCTTGTAATTTTGTAGGGTGTGTGATTATTTACAGGGCAAGATCTATCAATGGCTGCAGTAGTGGGAAGGACAAGATCATCGGGCAGGTCACAAAAGTGAGAGATCGGGGAGGGGAAGGATCCTCTGCATGGATTTTGAAATCACCAAGCATTGTGACAAGAGGAGGGTTTGGGAAAGACGGTGAACCTGGTGCTGAAGTCTTCAAAGAATGAGCATGAGTGTCTCAGAGACCTTCAGATGACTCCAGCGAAGAAGAGAAGTTCACAAGGGCATGATTTCAAAGGAGATGGAGAGTTTCAGGGAGGCGGGAGTTAAAATTAACAGAAGGTGGTGATGAGAAGAAACCAGACCCCTCCCTTCCTCCAGACCCTGTGATAGGTCAGTTCAGAGGGAAAACAGCCCTTGCTGAGAGAGAGGCTGTGGAAGCAGGGTCCTCTGGAAGAGCACAACAAAAAGGTGGGAGATCATTCAGAGGGGAGGCTGAAGAGTGGAGGATTTTGGCAATGACAAATGACATGCTCAGCAAGGTGGAGTGGAAGGGTTTGAGAGCTCAGTGTGATATTAGGTTGGGTCAGGTTCAGGGAGGTACAGAGCTCTGTGGAGACGGTCCGGGTGATAAGAAATGACCTGACTGGGGTTTCAATAAGAGACTATGGACATAGGGATGGAGGACATGATGAAATGAGTCTTGAGACCTCTCAGCAGAGTGGTAACGAGGCTGTGGGTGATGGACAGTGGAGCACCAAGCATGGTGGGTTTCTTGGCTCTCATGTTGAAGGTGACATTGAAGCCAGAAGAGGGTGTGCATGCTTGGCTTCCACACAGGAAACAGTAAGTGTCTTTTGCTGTAGTGGTTGTTGTTTTCACCCCACACGACCCCAGCGCTGCAGATGTGACAAACTCTTACCCTTCCTAACACACCCCACCATATTCTGTCCCCGCTGTGGAGCACCTCCTTCTTCCTTTCCCCTGGAAATTCTCTCCTTGCCCTTCAGACTTTGGCTTAGGAGTAACTATCTCCAGGGATATCCAAAGCCATGCTGCGTACATCCCTACATTCCCCCATAACAACCCTATTCACAGCACATATCACACTATTCTGGATTACACATGATATTCTGTTCCCACACTGGACTGAAAGTTCCTAAAAGGACAGTTATATCCCAAGTACTAGGATTGTGTATGACATAAGAATGAAGGAGGAAGTGATTGGCTGTATTTCTTCGGCAGAAAGGAAATGGGTACCAAAGAGGGATTTGCAACTTTCAAAATCTGTGCAAGCTTAGCTTCCTCAGAGAAATCCACTGTCAGTCCCATTAGAGAACACCTACTAGGTGCCAGGTACTTAGCTGAGTCATTGTGTTGTGTGATATTTCTGGAAGAGCAACTTACATGGAAATAGTCTTCCCATCCTGGCTTAGTGGCAGATTCCACAGTATTTTGTTTGTATTGCTACCATCTTCTTTTCTCAGAGAATATTCTTGTGTTGGGTGTATGTATCAAGTGATCTTTAGTCTTTAGAACCTTTAATATATCTGTGTGGATTCATTGGTTACATGCTTTCCTTCCAGAGGCAGAGGAAAGGGGGAAGGAGATGATCAGTCCTGGGTAATAATGAGGCTGTACAGAACACTAGATGTCTGAGGACAGGCAGGAAAGAGGTAACAAGGTGGAAAGGAGGATTACAAAAAGTAGAAATGGGATGGTGCCAAGCTTTACTTATGTTAGAGTCATGCTAATGACATACTCAATTTCTTCCATTTTAAAATGTCTAGGGCCTCAAAGAGGTGGGTAAATATGCATTGCATGGATCAGGGGAGTAGAGGTGAGTAGAAGTAGATCTGAGATGGTCTGGAGAATACACAGGAAAGAGAAAGATGGATATGTGGTTATGAAGGCCAAGAAAAGCGGAGGAGCATGTTTATTTCTGAGGGTGATGCATTTACACCCCTACTGGGCCAGGAGCCAGGCAATGCCACGTTGACTTCCATTTACCTCAAAGGAGCTTTCATTTGCATCACTGCAATGACAGCCACAGATGACAGAACTCAAGCCCTGGGGTGGGGCGGGCAATGAGAGGAGTCATTCATGTCGTGCCAGGAGCATGATGTGATGCCAAGCAGGGGGATTAAAATTGCAAGAGTGAGGCAGGAAGCTGTGGCCAGAATATTTTGAAGAGAAGGAAACAAGAGACATTCATTGGAATGATCCTCATTGAATTCTGCTTTGAGATGCGATGTTTAAGCTCGGGTAAGTTGACCCTGGCTCTCCCCTTCGCCCATCCCCAGACACCTCAAGGCTCCTGCAGGATTTATGCAACCACACTAGTGGCTATCATGATGAGCTTTCAGAAATATAAAAGGTGAATTTCATGAGAAATATGTGAACACTTGCAGACTGTAGCTCAAAGGCCAAAGCTAAAAGAAATAACACTGTAAAGAAAGCTGTCTATATTATTTCATTTCCATATGCTGCTGCAAAGATCACATCTTTCCTCATGGCTTTTTTGCATAACATGCTTGGCTCTGCGACTTCTGTTCTAGTCTGGCTAGACATGTGAACATGTCTATTACTGCAGCACAAATCTAGGTTGAACAAAGAATCATTGTCTCTAATATTTAACTGTGAATTTTGTTTTCCCTTTTCATTGTGCTTAGCCAGGGTTTCAAACTGGTCTTTCTGAGGTTAAATCCTTGCTTTTTTCTCTATATCATACTGTAGAGAACCAATTCTTTTCCAGGTATTTTCACTGCAAATCTATTAAAAATTGATCGATCTGAAATATTTCCTTGCCCAAGGAAGGAGCCATTTGCTCAAAAAGCACTTACTCCACAATTGCCCAAGTTATAATGTTAGGACACATAACAGTATATTAGATGTAATTAGCCAGTCAAAGACAAGAAAAGATGTAGTCCATGCCTTCAAAGAGCTTGGAGAATGCAAGGCACATGTTCAAGAGTGGTTACTGTGATGATGCCTCGCTTTCTAGTGGCCAGTCAGTAAACCGTAACCTAGTAATGGAGCATGCACTGGACCAGAATTCTAGAGATCTAGATTCTAGATTCTAGACTAGCTTTGCCACCAACTTTCTCTTTGACTCTGGAAAAAGCTCGGATTCCCTCCGAAACTCTGGTTATTTGCCTATAAAAGGAAGAGATTGGCCCAGATCTGTGGATGGTAAACCACTACATGACTGAGGGAGGGTGGCGCTATTGCAAGGAATCCTCAACTCCACAAGTACCTTGACGTTCATGTACTGTGCTTTTCAAATGTATGTAGGTGCTGTTGTGGTTAATAAAATTTAAATTTAAGTTGGCTCTATAAGAACATGAGTCAACTTTTATTGGTCAGTAGATACAAAGATACACAAATTCAAGTATTGATAAGTCATAGCAGCTTTTTGTCCTTAGATGTTTTCTCAAAGACATAAAAATATTCCAACTATTATCAAGTGAACTAAAAAAAAAATGTTCGCATTAAAAAGGAGTCTACTCAAAATGGATCACACATCTATATGTCAAACATAAAACTACAAACTTTTAGAAGAAACCAGAAGAAATTTTTGTGATCATTAGTTAGGCAAAGAGTTCTTAAACATAATACCAAAAGCATAATTTATTTAACAAAACTTGATAAATTGGATTTCATTAAATTAAAAAAACACGTTGGCTCTGAAAAGTGCATCGTTAAGAGAATTGAAAAACAAGTCATACACTGGAAAAAATATTTGCTATTCACATACCTGAAAAAGGACTTCCAAGCACAATGTATTTTTTTAAAATTTCAAAACTCAACAATAAGTAAACAAACCAGCAGAAATAAAATCGGCAAAAGATTTAAGATACTTGGGCCAGGCAGGGTGGTTCACACCTGTAATCCCAGCACTTTGGGAGTCTGAGGCAGGAGGATCATCTGAGGTCAGGAGTTCAAGACCAGCCTGGCCAACATGGTGAAACCCTGTCTCTACTAAAAATACAAAAAATCAGCCAGGCATGGTGGCACACACCTGTAGTCCCAGCTACTCAGGAGGCTGAGGCATGAGAATCACTTGAACCCAGGAGGCGGAGGTTGCAGTGAGCTGAGATCACACCACTGCACTCCAGCCTGGGCAACGGAGTGAGACTCCGTTTCAAAAAAAAAAAAAAAAAATTTAACAGATACTTCACCAAGGAAGATACACAGATGACAAACAAACACATGCAAACATATGAAAAGGGTGTATGTCATGGGTGATTCCATTTATATGACATTCTGCATATAGCTAAGAGAGGAGACAGAGAGATGAGAGGACAAAGACGGGCTGCCAAGTATGAAGACAGTCCCAAGCAAAATGCTGGTCCTTTCACCCCCATCCCCTACTCCCATTGTCCTCTCCCAAACCCTATGCCACAGCATGTCCCCATCACCTATACTTCACAGTCAGGCCTCCCTGCCTCCCAGTCTTCTTCCTCCAAAGCCATCTTCCACTCCCCTCCACACAATGCAAGCCTCCATTCCCTCAGGATGCTCTAATCCTGCCCAGTTTTAGCAGGAAAGAAACCTGATTTACATAATTGACACTAAGATTTGAATGACCAGAGATAGCCCCTTTAATCTGTCATGCTTCTAATTGAGGTGAAATTTACAGTCTCTAGTCGATAGAACTTTCAGCAATACTACTAAATGGTGAAATAATTTTTTTTTAAAAATCAAATTATTTGTTTTTTATGATTGGAGCAAGGTGACGTTTTTGAGAGTGCTTGACCCTAGGTATCCTGATTCTCACAGCTTCTTTCTCTATCCTACTTTTGAACCTGGAGCTTCCCTGTTTTCTCATATTTCCAGGAGCTCCCCTGCCAGGGGCAGAGGCAACAGGGGCTCCAAGAGAGGGAGGGGAGGTGGGAACCTGGGTTGGGCAAAGCAGGGATGCTTTGTACTTGTTGTTTGAATGTATGAGTTACTTCAAACTAGTGTTAGGGAATCAGGGACTGTCTAAGTTGTTCCCATAGGACTGAAGAAACTATAATTCATGATAAAGGTTAAGACCTTCATTTACAGATTCTGAATTAGGTTTCTCCTTGTTCTGTTCAAACTACACATTTAAAAATAATAAACTTAAACTCAGGCTAATATTTTAATTATTTTGAATGTTTAGAATGAGCAATCTAGGCATTCAGGTAAGATTTTTAAATTACTGTATTTTGATATTTTATTGCGTGTCATAGAATCTTAATTTCTACAAAAGAGATTCCAGTTAATATAAAATTTTTTTGTTGAGATAAAAATGAGATGGATGTATTGCTTTTATTTAGCATGACATCAAACTTTGTAGAAGATTTGGTACCAATAGAGTTAAAAATGTTGCAGCATAATTAGAAAGGTTACATTTTACCATTTATAGTTACAGACAGAAAAATATAACTGTAGTGCAAGGTTGCCATGGCAACTCACTTCTCAATCAGGATATTTTTTTCCTCCTCCAAGTCTACCAATCAGCTAACGGGAAGTGAAATAACCACTGAAGGAGAAGAGGTCGAAACAAATAAGGATGAGAAATTATGTAGAAAATATTTATATGGTAATTTTCCTAGATGCGTTTCTACTGCTTTATCAAATATTATTTCCTTTTCTATCTTTAAAAATGATTCCAGAAAAAAAAAGCACATTCATTTCTAGTGGTGGCTTCATTATTGTTCCTAAATGAGAATAATGAATAACATTCATAAATATTCATACTGTCTGTTAAGCAAGTACTTTAGCTTGGCTTCCATGAGGTTCTTAAATGAGCTTTACATGTCATTTAACCACTGAATCTCCAAGTCACCTAAATACACAGTCAAAATCATTTGAATTTATCATAAACAGAATACAAAAATTTAATGGTAGGTTCTGAAATCAGAAAGAAATTCGACTTTCCAGAACTGTTATTTCTCTAGTTCCTTGTGATGAACCTGAATATTTCTCCAGATGGCTCCTATTATTCCCTCCATTGGCTCACGTCCGGCAAATGTTACCACTCTTTTAAAAGTCTCAGAGACAAGAAAGTGTTTAAGAACTTGAAAAATGAAGACATCCCCAAGTGTTTGCTGACACACTGCTTTTCCTCAGGCTTTCAGGCATATCATAAAACAAAAGAAGTGGGAAGAGGGGAACATGGCTCTGACTTTCTAGTAATTTTCTACATTGATGACACTTGCACTTTCTTTTGTACATATTCCAAATCTACGGCATATGGTCAGAGCTCAGATTACATAACAGCACAACATTAACTCTGAAAACAAACATGATATTCTAAAAAGGTACTTAGGCTCACCACAAATTATGAGTGGATACCTGCGCATAGTGTCTTACATTAAAAGACATTTTCCCACATAATATCAGATTTGGAATTACTGGATTTCCTGCTATCACTAAACATAATTGATAAAGTATAAATGCAGAGAATGTCCCATGGATGGGAAGCCCATAGTTCTACGCATACAAATACACTCACATAGACATGCCCATATACGCTGTACTCTCTGGCACTGGAACTTCGCTCCTCCTCTCCTTTCTGCCTGAAACGCCTCTATCCATACCTCCCCTTTGCATCTGGCTTACTCTTGCTTGTTCTTTAAGGCTTACCTCTGGCATTGCCTCTTTTGAGCCTACTCTACTCCAGATACAATGTCTACTGCCTCCCTCTCCACACTCCACATATTTTGTGGCTACCTTGACCTTTGTATTTATCATACTCCCGAGGACCCTCCCTTGGTGAGGGCCAGCCTTCATGTTTAACAATTCTGGCTCAAAATGACTCCCTGCTAGAAGGTGAGTTTTCTCTCTGTACTCCTTGCATCTAGCAAAGTGTTTTTTTTTTAGCACATAGCCAGAGCTCGACAATTGTTTTGGAAAGGGAAAGAGACAGAGACAAGGAGAAACAGACAGGGAGAGAGAGAGGTGTTACTTAGCACATAGAATACAGCACAACTACAAAAAGACAAATAAGATAACAGGTTGAGGGAAATTCATTGTCTAGTAGATACGAAGAAATATTAAAATAATCGATCAGTCAATATGTACTTATTGACAAACTACTATGGATAAATTTACTTGATGATTCAAAGAGTTATAAGATGATGCCATTTAGTTGATGAGTACACTGCAATAGTAAGCGACGTGTCAAAGTAATGCACAGTTAATTGCTAAATGATAATCGAAGATGATAAGCCTTCTGAGTCCAAATGACAAAAGTCACACCTTAGGGTGTGAAAGCTTTGGGGAGGAAGTAAAATTCATGCCAGACTTTTTGAAGGATGGCTTGGTTTGAGATGGTAGAATCCATTGACCCGCACTGCCTTCACCCTATCTACCTCTCATTACACCTTACCTTTACCATGTAACCTTAGTCCCCCACCACACCTGATGTATAGATACACATCAAAGTTCCACTTCCATTTTCTTCTCATTTAATATTTTCTCAACAGGTGTCTTTACTCTATAAAGATACTACATTTTAAATCCCTGGGTTCATCCCCAAATTGGATCTTCAGAAACTGCCTTTTACCGGAGCACATTCCTTCCTCCCCTCTAGGTGTTTATCTTTGCTTGGGAATCACTGACACAAATATATCCCGCCAGTGTCCCAGACTCTACCTGCTCAAAACAAAGCACAGTGTCAGCTGCTTAAGACCAATTATGTACTCCCCATTCTGCTCCTATTTCTTCCCACATTGATTAGTGGCATTACTATGCTTAAAATCACCCTGGGCTTGAAAACCTAGCATTGTGTAATTTCTCTCCTTCTCCCAAATCCCACACTCCTATGGGGACCTGATCTCTGAGTTCCCTGCTAGAAGCTCTTCCCACAACATCAGATTTCCCAGAGAAGATGGATGTTCTTCTTATGCCCTCACAGTTGATCTTATGGTATGGTTATTTGTACATTCATATTCTCCAACTTTTGGGGCTATAAAGCTGCTGCCACTTTTCAGAGTTCTCTGCTCTGGGACTCCCATCACGATGCTGAGTGATATCACCTAGACATGAAAGCCCTTTCTCTGATCCCTCCTCCCCCCGGAGTCCCTTCACCCTCCTCCCTTGCTGGGTGGTGGTCTCTTTGCGGTTGCCTTTGGAGGTTCTCATGTGGCGAGTGACTCCCTCAGAAGCAACACCTGTGAAAGCACCAGCCAAATTAGGCTTGTGGTATGCCTCTGCCATCTCATGGTCATATCTTTTTTCTCCATCAGCACCCTAATCCCTGGAACTCACTGCAATGATGATTAAATAAACACAGTAAGGAACACAAAGAGGTCCATGATAGCTTTGATGTTTTAAGTGTGGGTGTGGCTGAATATTCAACTTACGATAACACAAGAAAAATTTAATTTTAAAAAATAGCATAGAATGCCTCTCAAAAGTGAATATGTCATCGTGTTTGGTTATGACAATAAGATTCTCTAAGAATAGGCTAGTGCAGGAAGAAAGGAGCTAACCTCCCCGACGTAAGTAGTTAACAGGAACTAGGGGCTGGAGAGCGAATGGAAGAAAGGAGTGAGGGGTTGTTGAGGAAAACAGCAGCAGGTGAAGGCCTGCAGAGAAATACCAGCCAACAAGAAATGCCCAATAACAGGGATGGCCAAAGAATTTATGAACAGGGATTTCCAATATTTCATTTTACATAGTTTGGTGTAGGCTTCGGCAATATGTTGCTACCACTCCCACCATCCCATATCTTTACTAAGATTTTATACAAGTGGCATTTGGACACATCAAGGAAACTATAGCTGGTTTAGTGTGGAAGTGAGAGAACAGGACAGAGGTAAGTCGGAAGTCAAATACTGAAGGGAAATCAGATCAAAACGTGGTGATACGGTTTGCCTCTCTGTCCGCACCCAAATCTCACCTCGAATTGTAGTACCCATGGGCCCCTGAGTCAAGGGTGGGACCAGGTGGAGGTGATTGGATTATGGGGGCAGTTTACCCCATGCTGTTCTAGTGATAGTGAGTGAGTTCTCAGGAGGTTTGATGGTTTTATAAGCGTCTGGTATCTTCCCCTGCTTGCCTTCATCCTGCCACCCTGTGAAGAAGGCTCCTGCTTCTCCTTTGCCTTCCTCCATGGTCATAAGTTTCCTGAGGCCTCCCCAGGAAGGTGGAACTGTGAGTCAATTAAATCTCTTTCCTTTATGAATTACCCAGTGCCAGGTATTTCTTCATAGCAGTGTTGGAACAGACTAATACACATGGCCATGCCCTTTCTCACCAGTTCTATTCAAGAGAGTATTGGAAGTTCTGACCAGGGCAATCCGGTAAGAGAAACAAATAAAGCATATTTGAATAGAAAGAGAGGAAGTCAAATTGTTTTTGTTTGCAGATGACATGATCCTATATCTAGAAAACCCCATCGTCTCAGCCCAAAATCTTCTTAGGCTGATAAGCAACTTCAACAAAGTCTCAGGATACAAAATCAATGTGCAAAAATCGCTAGCATTCCTATACACCAACAACAGGCAAGCAGAGAGCCAATTATGAATGAACTCCCATTTACAATTGCTATAAAGAGAATAAAATACCTAGGAATACAGCTAACACGGGAAGTGAAGGACCTCTTCAAGGAGAACTACAAACCACTGCTCAAAGAAATCAGACAGGACACAAAAAAATGGAAAAACATTTCATGTTCATGAATAGGAAGACTCAATATTGTGAAAATGGCCATAGTGCCCAAAGTAATTTAGAGAGTCAATGTTATTCCCATTAAACTATCATTACAGGAGAATGAGATAGGAGACCGGGTTAGGATGAAGAAGGATGGATTTCATTTTGAACACATTGAGTTTCTGGTGTCTTTGAGACAGTGGGCAGTGGGCTACCCAAAGGCAACTCAGAGAAGAGATCTGGAGCAGATATAAATGAAGAAGTGGAGAGCACACAAATGGCCACTGAAACCCTGGATCTGGATGCTGCTGTTGAAAGGCAGAGCACAGAACAGGAGGAGAAGAAAGAGGGACTTGGAGCCTTTAGGAGCATCAACATTTAATGGCTTGGTAGAAAATGATGAGGAAGCTGAGGAGACTAAGGAAGAAGGGCTGAGAAATCGAAAAAGAAAGAAAATCCAGAAGAGCGTGTTGGGGGAGTGTGCTGGGTCTCGAAACACAACAAGAGAGATTTGATAAGGGCATAAAGAGTCAGTGGTGCCCTTTGAAGGGTGACTTGGTCATACAGACTGATATGAGCAATGTCATCAGTGACTTAGGGAAAGCTGTTTCCTAATGAACTAATGGTGATAGCAACCAGTAAATGGAGATGAAAAGCAGCATCAACTCTTCTGAGAACGTTGGCCAAGATGGAAAGAGAGGAAGGGTGTCAGCTGAGTAGGTCTGTAATATTAGGCTATCAAATTTTTAGGAGCTATATTTTTTAAGATGGAAGAGGTTTGAACATGGAAAATGGGGAAACCAGTGAAGCAGGACTTTGATCAGAGAGGTAGGAGGAGAGACAGAGGAATGTAACAAGGAACAACAGTTATAAAGCTAAAATTCTGATTCAGTCTTGATTAAAATGAAAATAAAACATGCTCTGATAAGAAGACTTCAAAGGATAATCTGCTTGGCATATCTTGATAATTCAAAACACTGTATTGGTTATTTCCATTCTTAGCAAGAGAAGAAAGAAGACAGAAAACATCAATATCCCAGTGGTTGAAATCACAATGACCAAGAAGCAAGCTTGGAAATCAGCTGGAAGGGCCAAAGGTTTTATTTAAGTTAAAAACTTTACATGCCATGTCTTGCTGTCATGAATTACAGCTACTCTCTTGAACATTTACAAAAATAGGACAAGAGGCTTTCAAAGATATTCAAGTCTTAACTCCAAAATTTTGTTTGATCACCCAGGTCTGAACTCTCTCATTGGGTAACTAATGTATACTATACATAAAATGACACTTCTCAGAAAAATTTCATTTTTTCTTTAGCTATAAAATATGATAATTTTAAAAAACTCTCTTTTCTCATTTCAGCTCTACTTAACCTCACCAGCCTTGTGTTAATTATAAACATATAATTACATGTAAGTATAGTTATAGATGTAGATGTAGGAATAGATATATTAATTATAGAGATAGACTAACATAGTTATAGGCATAGATATACATTTAAACAAAGGTATGATATTATGAGCTCTTCTGTTGTTAAAAAAAGTTTAAGACCTTTTGGGTGTGGTTTACATTGTGCTTGTAATAGATTTTAATCAAAACACAATACAACACAAGTTTCTAATCTGAACTTGATTTCTTCCAAAGTATAAATTAAGAAAGAACAAATGAGAGTTGGGATAACCCATGGTGTTAAGGGCTACAGAGAGGACAAGGGAGGAAATTCTAGGAAAAGGACTCATTCCTGGATGACAGGGGAGTTTGATGGTCTTTTCAATTGTGCTGCACAGAAAAAGATGTATGGGAGAAAATGAAATTTCAGGGAAAGATTAGGTGGTGAAAAAAAGCTCACAAAACTAAGAACAGAAAAAGTGAGGGTGTCAGTCTTAAGTGAAAATTCTTCTGGAGAAGATGGGAGGGGAGAGAAAAGGGGGAGAGGTGAACACCAGTGTATTAGTGAAAGATAAAGGAAACGTTTAACATTGAGCTATTAGCTAGTGTTATCAATCATAGCCCCTCATTTTTATCTGTTTTTGACCTATTTTCATTTTCTTTGGGCTCCTCTGGGAACAAAGATATCTTTGTGAAGCCTTTACTCCCTTTCATCATTTAATAATTGCTTCTATTTTTCAGCATTTACTAAAAAGGCTGTTTCTCAGCCCTGGGAATGCACTGGCATTAAAGGTGAGAAATAGAAGCTGTACTTTCAGCTCTTTCAAAGAAAACCACTTCAGAAATCAAAGGCATTGCTATATTGTTATTATTCTCTCCTTCTCCTGAAGGCTTGGCATGACATATTTTTGATGCTCAAAGAGAAGTCTTTTCGTTTAGCCATTATATTAATAATCTGTGACTCTAAAAAAGGAATGGATATATAAATTGATCAACCTAGCCTAATAATCTCCTCTTTCCCTTAGTTCCAGAGCTATGGATCTGAGCCAAGAATCAGAAATAGGAACATTGTAACTCATTTCATCTCCCATGTAAATCACATCCAGCAATGCATAAATTGTGAGGGAGGGCAGAGAGCCAAGCCCCATCAGCTCTGTGCAAACAGATCCACAACCTCAACAGGCGTTGATAGCATGAGATGTTAATTCATCCACGTTTTTACAATATTATATAACCAGTTGCTTTTTATAATGATATTGGAATAATGAATAATTGGAATGATGAGTTGAGGACAAATATGAAGTTATTTTAAAAATAGGTAATAAATAGATCTAAGAAAAGTACCAGTTATTCTCTATCAAGACAAAAATGGATGGATCTTAACAATACTCAGAAAAAATAATAACTAGGAGAACTCCTAGTTAACATTTTCCCCACTTAGATAGCTCCTTATATCAAAGGTATCACCCATAAGAAGTATCTAATAACAGCCTGAGGGGAAAGAATGTTTTAAACTCCAAATGTAATTCATACATGGCAGTTCATGTAATTGGAAGTCATCTGTAAATGAGCAGGTTCTAAAATAAAACATTGTAACAGCAGGTGAATGTGACTCCAAGTTGTGACTGCTCAACATGTTATAGAAATATAATTTGATTTAGTTATAGATGGATAGACAGATAGACAAACAGATAGATAGACAGAGATAGGATGGATAGATAGATAGATAGATAGATAGATAGATAGATAGATGTAATGATAGGTATAAAAAAAGTAACTCGAGCTCTTTCTATTGACCAACTAGAGTTTATTTACATCCTTATAGATCTCACTCAAATTATTGCAAAATACATGTATTTCTAAATATATCCATTACTTGGAAATGAAAGAGACAGAAGTCTGCACGGTAGATAAAAATTTTATAAAATAAGCCAATCTAATATTAAATGAGCACATAGTTTAATAGAATTTTGTTTTCCAATAGTCAGAATTAGAAAAACTGATCCCATTGAAACATGAGAATATTCTAGAAGTTGAGACATAAAAACATCTTTGGATACCTGAAGAGTAAACTAAATAGAAGACCTGTTTTTGTTTCTGAGTTAGTGATGATATTGATTATAGAGCACGCTTCTTTAAAGACCAGAGTGTAGGTTCTATGTTTTGTTCACTGATATATCCCAAGATCCTAGAATAATATCTGGCACACAGCAGTGTTTATTACATATTTATTACATTGAATTGGTGCTGGCATTCCTAGCATGGAAATAGTAGAATAAGGTGTCCTCCACCTGATCTATCATTTAGTTATAACTATTACTCTCAACAACAACAACAACAAAATTAGAAAACACTCATTTGTCACTTAACGTTTATGAACAACTTGCCACACATAACCTCATCCAGTTCTCCAGGTTCTGCACAGCCTGGAGACAGCTGGGCACCAGGAGCCCACATTGGAACCCCTGTCTGATGCCTGACTCTGTTCTCTCCTGCTGTCACTGTTAAGGATTAAGTAGTGTCCCCTCTGCCCCCAAAATTCACATGTTGAAGTCCTAATCCACAACTCCTCAGAATGTGACCTTGCTTAGAAATAGGGTCATTGTAGATGTAATTAGTTCAGTTAGGATGAGGTCATACTGTAGTAGGATAGACATGATTAGTTGCTTCATAACAAAGGGAAATTTGGACTCAGACGTGCACACAGGGAGAAGGTCATGTGAAGATGAAGGCAGCAATCAGAACAATGCTTGTACCAACTGGGCAATGTCAGTGACTACCAGGAAACCGCCAGAAGTTAGGGGAGCCCTCACAGTCCTCAGAAGGAACCAACCCTGATGAACCCTTGATTATGGACTTCTGGCCTCTAAAACTATGAGGCAATAAATTCCTGTTGTTTAAGCCACCCAGTGGCACTTCGTGGCAGTTTGCAGCACCCAGTTTGTGGCACTCATTTCTTTTGGCTGTAAGTAATCCTAGCAATCTAATGCAGCCACCTACTTACTCCTAGCAGTTTGTCAGATGTCCTACCAGGATACTTGTAGTCCTGAACTTACTCCCACTGGACACCCTCCAGTACAGAGCTGAGAGTTTACGAGATTGCCTCCAATTTATCCCAAAGCATCCACAATTATATGTTGTCGATGTCTGACATGTTCTTCCATCTAATGGCACAGCAATTATGCCCGACACCTTTCCCTTACCGTCTCCTGGTTCCTGTGCTTGAAGAGGCATTGTAACCTGGAGGGGGCGGTGGAAACCAGGACTGCCTGTTAAGAAACGACACAGTAATAAACATGGTGCTTGAAAGGCTGATCCCACCCACATGTCTGAAAATAATTTGACAGTTAAAAAGACAATGAGATTATACCAAGCCTTGGAAGTAAAATGAACACTATTTCATAAATGAAATAGGAAGTAACTGTCCTATATTCTAGGCTATCTGTTCCTCCAAGTAAACTTCTTTTCTCATTTCCTTTGGCACTAAGTAATGTGGACATTTCTTTTAAAAATAAATCTAAAGCAAACCTAGAAAATAATGACAATTGTTAAATCTAGATAGTAAATTCATATATGTTTATCATGTTATTCTCCCTGTTTTTTTTGCATGTCTGAACTACACAACAGAAATAACAATCTTACACTCTACTCAAAATACATATAGTTTTACTTTTATTTTTATTTTTGAGACGGAGTTTCACTCTTGTCACCCAGGCTGGAGTGCAGTGGCGCAATCTTGGCTCACCACAACCTCCACCTCCCAGGTTCAAGCAGTTCTCCTGCCTCAGCCTCCCAAGTAGCTGGGATTACAGGTGCCCACCACCATGCCCGGCTAATTTCGTATTTTTTAGTAGAGACGGGGTTTCTCCATGTTGGTCAGGCTGGTCTCAAACTCCCGACCTCAGGTCATCCACCCACTTGGGCCTCCGAAAGTGCTGGGATTACAGGAGTGAGCCACCACGCCCAGCTTCAAAATATAATTTTTTAAAAACTGTGGGCCAGGTGCAGGGGCTCACGCCTGTAATCCCAGCACTTTGGGAGGCCAAGGCAGGTGAATCACCAGGTCAGGAGCTCAAGACCAGCCTGGCAAAAATGGTGAAACCCCGTCTCTACTAAAAATACAAAAATTAGTTGGGCGTGGTGGCATGTGCCTATACTCCCAGCTACTCGGGAGGTTGAGGCAGAGAATTGCTTAAACCCGGGAGGCAGCAGTTGCAGTGAGTCAAGATCACGCCATTGCACACTCTGTTTCCAAAAAAAAAAAAAGAGAAAGAAAGAAAAGAAACTGATAGAAAACTCTGACAAGTAAGAATATTGAAAGTGTAAGTGAATATCATAGCAGCACTAGCTTCAGTTCTAACCTCAATTAGAAAGATGTCCTCACATCACTAGGTCATAATTTTAGTTGGTAGCAATAGCTAAGCAGAAAGACCAAGATACGAACGAAAACTGAAGATATTCAGATGAGAACGGTATGCACTACAGAAGAAAAGGCAGACAGGAAAGCTGGCCTTAAATTGTTTAAGTAGGTCTCTTCTCTGAGCCACTGCAGAGCTGAACTAAGACAAGTTACGAGTCACTCAAGGCAGATCCCAGCTCCAGATAAGGAATAGATGCTACCCAGGAGAGCAAGTCAAAGATGTGTCCCAAAATAATGAGAGTCTTATTGCTGGCTTCAGTGACCCTGAATTATGCCCAAAATGTCAGAGGAAAGATTCTTGCACTAGGTAGGAGATTGAACTGACTATCCTAAAATTTCTCTTTCAAACTTAGGAATCTGTTTTTACCAGGCAAAGGGTCAAGGGGCATGAAATTTGGGTTCAAGGGAAAGATGAATCACATTTCTGAGACTTTGCAGCCTCAACTAGAATTTTGTTGAAGGAAAAAAATAGAATCAGTCATTTTTCTCCAGCAGCACCATGGCAATGTCAGCCGGTCCATCAACAAACATTGAGTACCTACCCTGTACAGAGCCTGGACCCAGGTACAGACAGGGAAATTGAGAAAATTTAAAAACATTGATGTTTGTAAATGCTTATTTTCCATTTGCATCACAATTCATAGCCCTGGGGTTTTTTCAACATGCAAACCTCTCTTCCACCATCAGGTTCTGTCTCATGAAGTATATTTGGTCACCACTGGTCCAACTACTCCTCCGTGCCTGGTAATTACATAGGACTCAGCACCAGCAGAATGTGGGAGACCATGCAAAGGAGGTCGGTGGAGGAGGCAAGAATCAAACAAATACAGATGGATGTCTCCAGAAAGGGTCTTTGACTCTGCATTTGGAAGCAAGACCAGCCCAATCCACAGAGTGGAGGCAGCATCTCCACATACAGGCCTGTTTCAGGAGCATGGCAGCATGTGGCCCTACATTCATCATTATTTCAGGTTAAGGCATTCCCAGCAGCAACTCTCCATGAAACATGCTACCTCAAGTAGTTTGCCTTTTAACATGTGAGCTCTATCATCTAAAACATTTCCAGAAATTCAAGGCCCTAAAGGAACTGAAAACAAGACTCTACATTTGAGAAAGAGATTGTTGGGGGAAAGAGCTGAAGTTCGGGAACAGCAGAATGTAGATGCTGGATCCCCGCCAAAGAGAGGAGGAAGCTTTCTAATGCTGCCTGGGAGTTTGGTGGATGACTTGCTTCAGAAATTAATAAAGAACAGTCTTTCATAGTATATCAGCAAGAGGCAGACACAGTGAGTTCATTGTACCTCTTCTTTTTTACAGGAGTAGTAGCAGAAGTGGATGCTATGGTGTTGGAGGTGTTTGCATTCAATGAACCGCCAGGTTGCCTGTTTAATGACAAGAACAACAATTAATCACACTCTCAAACTTTTTCATTTCAGCCTACCTTTGAAAAGTCTTAAATTCTACTCATATTCCTGCCTGCTCTCTGTTCATCACAAAATGTTTCACTTGAGGATGGAAAAACAGCCAAAAATCTTCTCCCTTAGTTGACATATTTTAGAAGTTGTCAGGTTCTCACAGAACTAGCTAAAACTAAAGGAATAAAGAAGTGATTCATAAAATGACATTAACTGTCTGAAATTCACACCAATCAATTCTGGCATGCTACAGATTCAGATTTCTTTTATTCCTGTGATTGTATTGTGACTAATTATGTTGCAGTTTTTTGCATTAGAAAAATTTTAAAATCATACCATCTTAAGTCTCTATCTAGCATTTATTCATATATGCAGATCCTCAAAAATGGAAGTGACCCAGGCCCGTTGCAAGCTCTGAGAGGTGTGATCCAGTGTATAAATCACTTTATACATAAATAGGAATTCAAAAATAAAATAAGTTTACAAATATGTCTGATTTGGGCTGCTTGTAACCACCAGTAGTACACTCCAGGGAAAATGTATTTCATTTAAATAGATTTTTAGCTCACCCTATGATTTCCCAACTCAATTTTCTCTGAAGGAGGAGGCGTAGATGTGAAGGGTGGGTAGGGAAGGAAGTGAGATGTGGAGGAAGGGTTAATTATTGTGGGAGTAGAGAGAAGAAAAGTCCTGTGGGGGAAAAAATAAGGAGTCTAGATTTTAATAAAGAAGAAGAAAGAAAGGATCACCTAAGTTTTGTTGTTTGGTTAGAGTAATGATTGGAAATCTTTTTTTCTGCAAAAGTCCAGATAGTCACATTTGGACCTTTGCAGACCATTTTGGTATTGTCTTCTACTACTCAACTCTGCCAGAGCAATAGGGGCATGGCTGTATTCCAATAAAATTGGCCTGAGGTGGTTTTCCCTGGTTTTTCTTGAACACATAAAAAGAAATATACTACAATTAGAAAGAATACATACAACTTTGTTACTTCTGGTGATCTAAACATGGACGTGCTCCTGGTAAAAGAGAAAGAAAGCAAAGTTTGAACAATGAAGAATGAACATTTGCATCTATTTGGAATTATTCTTGAATTTAGAGTTATTAAAAGTTAGACAATGGTGAGAGAAAGAAATAGAAAGTATTATATTTTAATAAATTTCATAAGATCATTTCATGATTTTGTCTCTTGTACTAGAATCCAAAGAATTTTTTTTCTTCTGAAAATTTAGTGTCGTTTAAGCCCAGTGTTTTTATTTGTTGGATTCAGTAATTTTCCTTAACAATAATAATGTAAAATTTGCATTTGCACCTATTTCATAATTTTGCCACCAGGACAACTTAAACAGAAACATAAATGTGGTAAGAATGGTGATTTGGAGCTACTAATGCTCTTGATTTTTAAGCTAAACAACAAGATTTTATTCTAGCCATGCACAGGAGTAATGATTTTACTCCTGAATTTCTGCAATAAAATATAGAGACTAGGAATTTACAGAAAGATATCAAGTAGGATTGAAGAATTGCAAGTACATAGGTAACACTTAGAAAAATATTATACTTGAGCCTTTCCCATAGTTAGTAGATACTGGTACCTATTGGTTAGTTGTTTATCCAAGGTATTGGCCTTATATGTTTTAGCAGCATCATTTCTGTCTGAGATCCTTTATAAAGAAACAAGACAAAAGTCTGAATAAACATTTAAATTGTCAAACTCCTTTCAGACCATTTTCATGCTAGAATAGCTTAACAACATAACCTTTCTCCCATAAAGAGAACTATTTTTCAAGTGTTACATTTTAGAAAATTTTTAAATAAAAAGAAACTACTTATGACAAAATCTACTTATGATGTTGTTTTAATAGAGTTTGAAATTTTTATTTTTTTTATTTTATTTTATTTTATTTTATTTATTTTATTTTTTGAGACAGAGTCTTGCTCTGTCGCCCAGGCTGGAGTGCAGTAGTGTGATCTCAGCTCACTGCAACCTCTGCCCACAGGGTTCAAACTATTCTACTGCTTCAGCCTCCTGAGTAACTGGAACTATAGCCACTCACCCCCACGCCCAGTTAATTTTTGTAGTTTTAGTAGAGAAGATGTTTCACCACGTTGGCCACACTAGTCTTGAACTCTTGACCTCAGGTAACCCACCCGCCTCCACATCCTAAAGTGCTGAGATTACAGGTGTGAGCCACTGCGCCCAGCCTGAAATATTAAAAGTGTTATGCCTTTTGCCTGTTTGTCTTTCTGACTCGTCGAGCATTTAACTCATTAACTATTTTCATTTTCATTATTGTCTAATGATATATCTTGTCAATGACAGTACTTCCTAAGTCAGTGAAAGGTGTCAATGAAATACTTTTTTGTTTTTTTAATGGTTTGTGGCATAAACAATATTATATGTTTGCCAAACACATTTTCTTTTCTTTCTGAGCAATCAGGGAGACCACATTTCCCAACCTTCATTGCAATTAAATTGGGACCATGTGATTGAGCTCTAGACTAAAGAGTGTGGGCAGATGTGTTATCTGTCACTTCCAGACCCATTGTAAAACCTCCTGGTGATCTTCCGTGTTCTTTCTTCCCCCTTCTACTATGGCTTTGGTACGCATGGCAGCATAAAGATGGCAGCATTAAAATATGGAAAGAACTTAGGTCCCTGAGTCACTTCATGGACTCCAGCAAATCACACTGGACTCTGATGTGTCAAGCAGTACCTTATAGTGTGTTAAACCATCTAGATTTGGAAGAGAGGAAGCAGACTTGTTAAAAAGTTACTCTACCTTGACAAATTAGTTTACTTTGACTAATACATGTAATGAGTCCAAATGATCATTAGAGATTTTAATCATTCTAATCTCATAGATCTAGAAAAGCTGTGTTCATCTGCTTCTTGAGTTAGAAAGGACAAATAAGGAAGGTTATCATTCTCTGCCAATGGTGGGATCTCATAACTTCAGCCCCTGTTCCTTCTTTCCTTGTCTCATACCTACTACTGTTTGCTGGTCATTTGATATGCTTTCTCTACTCTCCAGAACATCCCTGCAAGGTAGGTATAATGATTTTCATTTTATAGATAAAGAAATGGAGTCTCAGAGTCATTGTGTGGCTTTCTCTTGGCAACACAAATAGAAAGTAGTCTATCTCCCAAGTCATTCACTGGGATCCAATGTCATATATTCGATTCTGTAGTATGATTGTTCCCAAAACTCATATATGAGGTTAACACATCTTCCTTTAGTCTTTATTCTTCACCTCTCACAATCACTTTCATGCTACCTAGGGGATAAGTCTATCAATGGTAATGGAGAGAACTCTAAACCACCATTTCAATATGTATGTTGATTTCATATTGCTGGGGGATATTAATTTTGCATTTATCCTGGAAATTAAATTTCTGTCAACTAGTGATATAAATTAGGTTATTTTAATAAAAATCGGTTTTGGAGACTTGGAATACCCAACAATGTAATTAGCAACATGATCAGAAAAGCTGAAGGAAAAGTTATACTTTCACAATGGAGCACTAGGGGGCCTCCTAACCTAGGTTTTCCAAATTAGTTATAACCCACTATCTCTGCATGCTACATACACGTTTGTTTATGTTTCTTTTTCACACCTCGTCTTTTACACACATAAGTATATTTTAAAGGGAACTTTTCAAATGAAAACCCAGTAATTTTCTCATATTCATTAAAACAATTTATCTGCATCATTATTAAAATGCAAATGCACACATACCGGATATATTTGATCATCCTCCTCCTAAAATTATTTCATGTCTTACATTTTGGAGTGGCCCACATTACAGAAGTTCGGCTCCTGCTAACAGGACTTGCCTTTCTTTACTGACGCCTGTGTTCTCTTCCTCAAAGCTATTTCCACATCTAGTACCTTGGGAATGAGCTGCCAGAATACTTTTTCCAAACATACCACTAAAGTGTATAAATAAATCATGTAATCTCTGGGCCTGCTTTCGAGGGTATAAAATGAAGGGCTTGGGATATATTGGTGATTCTGAATCTCAGCTGCACATAGAATTACTTTATAAGCTTGAAAAAAAATGCTTGAGTTCCACCTCAGGCTAATTAAATCAGAATTTGAGGAGTGAGGGGTAGTAGGATAGAAGGCACCAATAAAGTTTAAGAGCTCCGTCAGTGGTTCTAATTTATAACTAAGGCTGAGAATGACCTAACTACATTGCCTGCGAGGTCTAGTCTATTTCCAGCATTTGTAGGCGGTGTCTCAGCAGACCTGACATAAACGTTCAGACACATAGCCTACAAAAGCTTAGGTCTTCCACCTTACTTGAGGCTCAATTATCTCACTTTAAAATTCATTCCTAGAAATAAGGTTTCCTTCTTCAATTAACCATCTGCAAGTCCAGGATGAATGGACAGAGGTATTTTATCTACCTCTTCTCTATGCACCGTTGTGGAGATGAGGTCTTGTACATATACTACAAACTCATTTTTGACAAGGATGATAATTTTTAAAAGAGAAAGACCAACTCTTTAGGATACCAGTGTTGATTGTCCTCTATTAGGGTGACTGACTTAAAAGCCTAGGAATAGTGCAGAAGGGATATACATTTGCTACATTAATCAACACTGGCACCGTCTGAGTTTAGAATCTATTGGATGCTGTAAGTTACCATGTATTTTCTTAAAACCCAGTAGGTGCCATTTTTGCCTACAATTGCAGCACATCTTCAGCTGCAAGGAGTAAACTCAACTAGCACTGGCTTTGGGTATTCATGGTACCTATTTAATAGGAGTCCAAAAGACTCCTATTAAAGATGCTAACTTCGTCCTTTACTTCTGTTTACTAAGCATCTCTACCAAATCTAAACTAAAAATGTGATTTGTGGCATTTATACTTCAACCTGAATAGAAGTTGCCCTATTTTCCCTGTAGAGATGAGCGCTTTCCCTCCACGTAAGAAGGAACTAACAGCAGGCACACACATTGGACTCATTCTATCAGCCCTATGGAGACTCCAGTGTCGAAAGAGTATTTTCACTTTCTAAAGAGAAAGTAAAGAGCTAATGTCTCTGTCCTGGAGTGTATTGAAACTATTGTATTATTAAAATTTACAGTCTCTCCATAAAGCAGTTGCACGGACTGATGTTTTTCCACCCTCAGTGTGGAAGAACCAAATGTTGGAACAAGGATTACACATATTCACAAAAAAACCCTATATTCTTCATTTTAAATTGAACTAACGGATTCCGCGCAGTACTCACCCTAGCTGTACGCAAATCAGTGTCTCTAAGAATTGTTCACATCAACCTACTATTAGCAAGATTTTAGAAATGCATCTAGTCAAGATTTAGTGAGATTTGAAGAAAGTAATTCAATTCTTAGAGCCCTCCATCCCTGGGAATAAAATACCAGCAATTCAAACCTTATTTTGGTAAACGTTTAAATTCTTCATAACTTTATAAGAAAAGGAATTTCATATGTCATGCATTCTACTTACATGGTTCAAAAGAACCTTACCTGTCCAAAGTGTCATCAGAACTATACCGACTAATTGTAGCTTTTGACACATCTCTCTCATTTACTTTCCTGTAGCAAAAATAATTACCAAAAAAAAGTCAAATAATTATAAAAAAAGTTTATAAAACCTATATGGCAATATTTTGACCTATTTGAGTAGGAAATGTACACGTTACCAAGGAAAGATAGATTTGGAGTACCCAAATCTTCCAACTTGGATGGAATAAATTATGGAAAATCCAATATCCTATGCTAATAAAAGATTCTTCTCTGGCTTCAATTATTTCAAACAACAATGTAACATATTCAAATTAGGGATAAGGATATGTAAATCATACAACACAACACGCAAAATGGTTAATAACTAATATGTACTCTTGTCAATGTTGTTTATTTCTACATAATAGGAACTCAATCTTTTATACTCAACTATATTTTGTTTGCAGAATTTTAGCAGTGCCATAAACCAGCACCATGGACTAAATCCATAAATGCTTTGTTTAATATTCAGCACCGTGGACAGGGTTGAAAGAAGGGAACTTACAGGGAGAAGGAGGGGAAAGACAGCAAAGAAAGGAAAGGAAGGAAACAGGAAAAGCTGGGGAAAATGAAAAGGAGAAAGTGGGAAGCAAGAGAAGGGAAGGGTAGGAGGAAAAGAGGAAGAGAGAAGAGTGACAAGAAGAAGGAGAAGAGAGACAAGGGCAAAGAGAGGAGGGCAAGACAGATGAGCAAAAATGGGGGGAGGGATTTAGAAAATAACAGAAAAGAGGATAGAAGGCTCAATAGAAGGAATCATGATCATGGAAGCAAAAGAAAGATCTTGATCAAACATAAAAAAGCCTGTTTAATGCCTCCTATAACCCTATGATATAAAGCAAGCAAGCTTTTTGGAGAATTCTCCATTATTTATTGTTTCTTTTTTCAAGTATCATTTAAAGCCGTCCTATCCAAAGTATTGCATTAGAAGAAGTACTAAGACTAGGTACTAAAGATTTAATTTTAAACTTGATGTGGCATATTTTCACTAAGCAACTATTTGGATGTATTCAATATAAAAAGTACTACAAATAGTGCAAAAAGTATATTTGCTGTATTAGTAGTGGAGAAAGTAACATTTGCTATATTAATCAACACAGTTGTACTAATAAATATAAGGAAATCTAGAATAAAATAACTATAGCTGCCATCTACAGAGTAAGACGAACAAATCAGGAATGTATCTCCAAAGACAGAAAGTAGTGAGTGCCATAAAAGAGGTTTAGGTAAGGTGTAAGGAAGTTCTAAGTTGAGAAAGCTGATTTCTAGGTATGTAAACCAGAGAAGGCTTTATGGAATGAAGTGCAGTTTGAGCTGGGCCTTGGAGGGGAAATAGATGTGGAATAGATGTGAACATTTTCGAATAGAGGTAGAGGGAACAGTATCAGTTGAGTCAAGAAAAAAAGTGAAGAAAAATGCCAAATACAACTCCCCCAAAGTTTAATACAACCCCAGAGTGAAATCATGGCATGGTTCACCATAGTGTGTAATGTGTAAATGCAAGCAGGTGCTGGAGGGCCATCTGACCCCTTCCAGAAAACAGCCCCTCCCAAGACACTATCACTATGTCTCTTGGTGGCCGTTGTCTTCCTACTGCTTATCAAACTTGTAAGACAAGTTTCAACATGTTATTTTCATTCTCTCCCCTCCCTCACTTTCAACTAGGATGCAAGTTCTGTGAAAGCAGCGACTTTCCAATTGTGGATAATATGAAGGTATTATCTAAGGTGATGACAGTATATTATTTATTTTCCTTTATTTTCAGACCCCACTCATGTCAGCTCTCTGCACACATTGTCATCTCTGCTGGAAGTGTTTCTTTCCTTGCTCCATGCCCACCAGCCGGTCTTGCCCATTTGGGAAATTTTTCCTCATAATCCTTCAAGCATCATCACCAACACCAAAGACCACTTTCATGGTGAGGTCTCTGATTATTTAGGTAGAGTTAGTCTCCCCTCCTTTCTATTCCCATAGTGCACTCACACACCTCTACTATAGCACTTCCCGTGACAAACTTTAGTATTTTCATTTGTGGATATGTTTTCATGAATACAAGAGCTCCTTAAGGTCAAAGATTATGTTCTATGCATCTTTGTATTCCTGGAACCTGGCACAATGCTGGCACATAGTGGGCGCTCCAAAGTGGCTGTTGGGTGGGCATCAAGGTAAAGACAGCCTCTGTAGAGCAGAAAAATGACAAGTGACACCCTCTGAGCAAGTACCAGGAGAAAAACAATCTGCCCAACTCTTTTAGGGAGATTGATTCTGTGATGTTAGTTATAGGTCAAGGGGGAAATGTCTAGGGCTTACAGATTTTTGTTCCTTAAAAGACTGATATGCTACTTTAGCCACAATGCTGGCCACCACGAGGAAGGGTTCAGGAAACCAATACAATTTAAAATATGAAATAAGCATGAAAGGGATTATGCTCCTGTTAACCTAAAACACATTGTATGTACATTAAGAATATGAAGCATATTTCACACTTAAAAAACACAAGGGTCTGTGTTCTTTAATCATTCCAGAGAAAGGTGAATAACATACAGGCAGCAATTTCCACGGGTGGCTGGACTCAAATGATGAGCCTCTCCTTTGTTGGTGAGATCAGAGCCAGCTGAGAACCAGGCTCTGATCTTCAAAACCATAAAGACTAAGGACAGGGCCTCGGCAGAGTCTGCCAGATCACAGAACAGTAAATCAGATGAACTAAAAAGCTGGCATCGGGAAAATGAAATGGCAACTCTGTGTAGAGGGTTATATGCTCAGCACCCTTAAAACAGGTCAAAATTATTAAAAAGTTTAAAAGGGTTGAGAGAAATTCATAAACAAAAGTTTCCAAAATAGACATGTCCCAGGTGTCTGCTTAACTTTTTAAGATCCATGCCATAGAAAACATCCACACTCCCTTTCTAATTACATTTTAATGACAAACAGACACAAGCTACTAGACCAGATAAAACTTGTGTCTGATAAATAATTAGGTTCTTCTGATGGGTGTGGTTGTTTGTATGTATGTGAGTACAGGTGTGTTTTAGTAACAATATTCTCTATTTTTTATCAATCCGAGATTATTTACATCGTTGTGATTACTGTTTTGTCTTAATTTTTCTACTAAGTTGCTTTGATCAGTCTATTTGCCACTGAGGATCAGTTCATGTTTTCCCACTAGCCCAGGAGTTTCCAAAAAGAAAGGTACTGTACCACAAAGCAAGTGAACTCTGGAGTTGTTATTTCTGTGTTTTAGGATTCCTTTCCCTAAGGTTCAGAGATATCTAATGTGGTCATGTTGCTGTTGTTGTTTGTTTGTTTGTTTGTTCATTTGTTTGTTTGAGAAATAGGGTCTTCTTCCATCACCCAGGCTGGAGTACAATGGAGCATCACTGCCCACTGCAGCCTCAGTGTCTCAAGCTCAGGCAATCCTCCCACCTCAGCCCCTGGAGCAGCTGGGATGACAGGTGTGTACCATCACACCTAGCTAATTAATTTTTATTTATTTATTTATTTTTTAGACACAGGGTCTTGCCATGTTACCCAGGCTGGTCTCGAACCCCTAGGCTCAAGTGATCCTCCCACTTTGGCCTCCCAAAGTTTTGGGATTACAGGCATGAGCCATGGCACCCTGCCTGATCTGATCGTGTTTCTATGAGAGTCCTTTCTCTGCCTGTCAGGAGGACCACCTCTGTGGGATGCACAGAGGGTTGGTTATGTTCTGCCTCCAAGTCATGGTTCTGGAGAGGCAGAGTTTCCTTGTGGAAACCTCTGATGATATCACAGATTCTCCTTCACATGCCCAGAACATCGGAGAAAGCCCGAGGCATGCTGAAAATATTCAGCTGTCTTAAACAAGTCTTCTCTGAAAACTATCATCTTTGTGTTTCTGCTCATGATGTAACACACCTGAACACCCACCTGTCCAATGCATCATGGGAATTATGTCGGTTGAGCACCACCCTACCATAATTTTCATCTCTGCAAAGAAAGAACAAAAGTATGTCACATAGAAAGTTACCACAATATTGGCTAAGCACCAAATGAGAGACATGAGGGCAAGCTCACAATTTTTGGCAAGGTTAATTCATTTTACTTCAGTTGTGAGAACACAAAATTATGTATCTATTTTAACCAGTCACCACTTGAAAGAGCATGAGAAAAGAAACAAGTTTGTCAGTACAAATGATCATTTATCCCATGAGGTTTGCACATGATTCAACAATGAATGAGTGTTGTGATGTGTTTTGTTTTATCAGACTGTGGGAATATGAGCCCATTTGCTTTATATGTATTAGAAGAGTCCCTTTTGGCTTGAAGTCAAATACAAAAGCTTTCCACAAATTGTGTTGAAATTTAAGCAAGCCCATTATGTCTGGATATGTTGGTGGACTTGACAGTTCTCCTTCATAAAATGTGGGAAACTCAGTACCAATATTTGTGGTTAAGGAGATTAATAATTCACAGGAGACCTAGACCATTTTTGAACCATGAGAATACAGTTTGCTCTAGTTAATCATTAAAATAATCCTATGAATTAGGCAGTGAAGACACTGTCATATCCAGTTCACAGATGAGAAAATTGATTGGGGATTTTGTGGCTTTCCTAAGACCACAAGGTTAGCAAGTAACAGACATGGGTTTAGGACCCAGATCTTTTCATTGCAAACCATTGCTATTCCAACTGGTCAACCCTGCAATCAACCTTCATATGTAAAATCTCAAAGTAATATCATTCTTGTTTTGTACAGTGGAACTGAAAGTACAGGCCCTTTCAGGAAATGTCAAAACATGTAGTGAAGCCTTTGGATTTGAGCCAAGGCAGAAAGTACCTGAACCTATTTCATGTCAACCCAACCAAACCTGAAATACCACAATTTCCTGGTTATGCTCCAGTAACATTACTCAACCCTCTGGTACTTCTTCTTTTTTTTTTTTTTTTTTGACAGAGTCTTGCGCTGTCTTCCAGGCTGGAATGCAGTGGTGCAATATCTTTGCTCACTGAAACCTCTGCCTCCTGGGTTCAAGCAATTCTCCTGTCTCAGCCTCCCGAGTAGCTGGGATTACAGGTGCCCGCCATCACGCCCAGCTAATTTTTGTGTTTTTAAAGTGGAGATGGGGTTTCTTCATGTTGGCCAGGGTGGTCTCGAACTCCTGACTTGCCCACCTTAGCCTCCCAAAGTGCTGGGATTACAGGCCTGAGCCACCACGCCCGGCCTCTGGTACCATTTTTAGTGAAGCTATAAAAGAACTGTAGTAGACAATTAAATAGAAAGATGAACAGTAAAAGTGAAACAATGCCAGCAAATATATACTCTCAAAGACCCCAAGAGAACTTTCCTATCTTCCTCCATATCTCTTACTGAAATTTTTGAAAGAGCAGCAGATACCAGGCATGTTTTTATCTGAGGCAGAATTATAACACACAGCCCAGAACTGGGCCAGGGAAAATCAGGGAAGCATCAAAGCCAATTTTCCCTTCATTCAGCAGCTCCTATGCCATCCAAGTTGGCTTCCCTGGGTTTTCTTGGGGAGGCATGCCTGGTATAAAAGCAACATTCCTCCCAACTGTGATTTGTCTTATACGTTCTATCTTCACTCGTCTGTGTAAATATTGGCAATCCAAAATGTATGGTCTACATTTGACATGACACTATCACCACAGATAATTGGAATTGCTCTGACAGAAGCAATAAATGCTGTTTCACGGAAGGAAATGATTGTTGTCCAATAGTGCTAACTCCAGAAGTTAGTGTGAGTCTCTAAATCTCTAAACTCCTGTATATTTCCTTGAAATAATAATATTCAATAACAGAAATTAATAGATATTTTAAATTTAACATTTACATGAATGACCCTCAAATAACCATATCTGCACAGTTTGTAGATAGTTTAGAGTAAGTATCCTATAATGCAAGATTTCCCAACTTCAGGACTGTTGACACTTTGGGTTTGATAATTTTTTGTGTGAGAGCTGTCCTGTGATTTATAGGATGTTTACCAGCATCCCTGTTCTCTGCACATTAAATACCAGAAGCACTCCCCAATTTTAACAACAAAAATGTCTTCCAACCTTGCCAAATGTCTCCTGGAGGTAAAATTGTCCCTGGTTGAGAAACATTTGTGTAATGGAAAAACAATGAACCATGTTAAAATCTCATCTCTACCACTAAATAGCTATGTGCCACTAGACAAGTTACTTAGCTTCTCTGAGCTAGATCCCTCTTCTGTAAAATCAGGAGATATAACACCTACCTTGTGTTTTATTATAAAATTATTAGTGCTTTATACATAAAGTATCCAACATCAAGCTTAATAATAAAGAAATTATAAAATGTCTACATAATTTATAACATACACACATCATATATATCCGGGCTGGACAAACACCTATTGCAAATCTATATTGGCAATGAGGCTATATGCCTGTGGCCATAGTTTTCAAATCTTTAAACCTCTCAGCTAGTAGAAGTAATGCTCAAAACAAACAAAATTTTGTTGGTGGTAAGTACTTACAAAGTAATACCATATATCCCACCTTCCCAGTACCTAGAAGTAGATGACACTAAAATAAGTTGGTAATTTTTTAAATTTCTCTTGTACATATCAAAATTTTATATACTAAATTTGGAATTATACTATTTTTGTTTATTTCAGCTGACATGATCAACATAGCAGGAATTGTCCAATCATAGATTAACTGTTACCTTTTTGGAAACTGGAAAGTCGTGTTTTCTTTTCAATTTACCAAGTAAGCACAAACATCTATCCTAGGTAATAACCAGGCTCTCTCTCAGTAATGACTCACATTCTCTTATGTATGTGGATATTTAAAATGGCAGAGATATTCTTGAAACTCTGATGTGTAACCTATTTATGCTTACTAAGTCTTACCAAAAATTAGACCATGCAACAAAGTGTTTCAGGAGAAAAGCATTCACTTTTCAGATGAGCATTAGCTTCCCAAACAGAGAATGCCTCTCTCTGCCCCTCCATCCACCCACCACGCTCCACACCAGCTTACTTTTCTTCTTCAGGGCGTTTCTTTATCCAACTGTTATCCTGTAAGAAAGTTCTTCTTTTGTTCACCTCGTGAAAATCCTGCTGCTTCCTTGTGGTTCCCAGAGTGGTGCTCTTCATCTCTATCAACAGAAACATGAAAGACTGGAAGATGTAATACTGTGGAGTTGAGCGTGGGCTTGTTAACCTGAAAATCCTGAGAGGCACAACTGATTGGCCAGCATCAATCTTCTAGGCTGGCAAGTCCAGTACTGATTCTAAGTAGGATGCACCAGCAAGAAAGAACAGATCCCACACCCCATCACCAAAGATAACACATATAGCTGCTCAGGTGCCAACTGAAACTGCCAGTGCCACTTATGAGGCCCCATCCAGTTCCTGGGAAAGGAGAACTCCCAGCCTGGGATAAACCGAGCCAGGATTTAGTGGGCTGGCCATTTTACCCCATAAGAAATATACCTTGGAAGCCCACAAAAGACTGTTTTTATAATACCTAGTAATAGTCAATAAGTCCTGGTCATTTGATTCTAAGTAACTTAATTCTTGTATCCTGTAAGAGCCAAACACAAAGAAGGTCATATTTTAAAAAAATATATTTTTATTGATTTTAAAAAAAATGAATTCCAATTACATGACTAAAAGCTGTGGCATGTATACTTTTCCTTAAGCCTAACTTTGCAATGCTAATTAAATTAGACTGTTGTTTCTAAGCATTCAATGTCTGTATTAAAGAATTGAGATCTGTGAGTTGTTTTTCTGAAATTTTAAAGTTTTCTGAGTAAGAGAAATATCATGTACATTACCATTTCCTGTGGGAGACATTTTTCTCATGGTAACATTGGACATGCTGCCTTCCAGTAAGGACCTAAAAGAAAAATGGGAAATAGAGAAAGCACAACAATGACTCTAAGAACCTGTAAGTGACTGTTCCATGACTGAGATTCACTTTTCAATAACAGTGACAGTCACATGGTCTGTCATAACAAATGCATGACATAAAATGCCCCTGAGAGTTCATCTCTTCCAACATATTTATTTTACAGATGGAGAAAATAAGGCCCAGGGCGTTTTGTGATTCCAGCGTTATATCATAAGCAATTGGTAGAATCAGGCCATCAATTGATTCATGTGTTCAATCAATAATTACGCATGGAATGCTTACACTGTCCCTGGCACTGAGCCTGGTGCTGGGGGCAGAAAAATGAGTTAGACAAGTGTCTGGTCATGGTCAAGAGGAAGAGAGAGAGATTGTGCTGAACCCACAGCGCACTATGAATGCCCAAAGAAGGGCTCCTCAGCTCCTTCCTGAAAAAAGCCAAAGCAAACTCAGGAAATTGCTGTGTAATTAGAAGGAAAGCAGCCAGGCACATGGAAATCACAGACTTTGAGAAGCACTGGTGATTTTAGGCAACCGCCACATGGAAAACTCAAAGTTACTGAACTACTCTTCTGGTGTTAAGGGGTTAAGGTAACCCACAGCACCAGTCTGCCCAGGACTGATCCAGTTCCCCAGAACTGAGTTATGACTTTGTGGGTCCTAGGTACTTTTGCCTTCAGGGTCCCTTCTTACACAGACATACACACACACACAAATTTAAAATTATATCTTATGACTATGTTAGTATGAATATGATCCTGGCTGGCTTCATTGTTATTATTGTTATATCAATATTTTTCTTCTGTTATTGAAAGAAATAAAAATTAGAATGCTTTTGTGGATCATAAATGTATTGTGGGCCTTTGTGAGCCTAAGTTAACCCTGCGTCTTCCTGAAAGTGGAAACCAGAAAAGTCCTGGGCAAACCTGGATGGCTGGTCACCCTACGTGGGGTTATTATGTCCTTTCCAGTGTCTATCTCACCCAGACTGTATATGGAACATAGGAGGGGCATTCAAGCTCAAGTCAGAAGCAAGTTTTAGGTCCATATTTATCACATTCAATGTCTAGAAAATGAACCACTTAATCTCCCTGCAAAATGAGGCTATTGAAACCTGCCATCTGCTTCCTAAGTTGCTGTGATGATCAAATGAATAATGTACAGAAAAAAACACTTCGTTAAACAATCAATGCTATTGGACTTAAGGAAATATTATTGGACAACTGTCTATAGGTATAACTTGGGGTTCTAAAAGCCCCCACTTCCTGTCCTCTAATGGGAAAGTATTTCCTGCAACAACTTGCCATAGGACCTGAAGCGGGAAAGACACACTTCTCTGGATCAAGGTATTATTTTCCTTGGGGTCTCTTTTTAGAATGTCAGTAGCACTGCAGAAGATCAGAGGTGGAGGCTGTAAGTGTCCAGACCAGCTCCCCCTCGCCAGTCTGAAGCTTGGCAGCTACAGGCTCATGAATGCACCTTTCCTGAGGATTTGCCCTTCACTCTGCCTGGCTGGTTGCACAGCCTCCCCACTCACTACAACCTGGAGCTGGTGGCTGACTGACCGGGATAAAAAAGGTCAGTCCCTTGCCTCAAGATAGAATCAATTTTATCCAGTGACTTGCACTTCAGAGCTGGGATCCGGCAGTAGATCAGCCAGCAGAGAGCACATCCTTGCTCACTTCCTTCCCGGCCTTCCCCTGCCTCTCTCCCTTCTCCTGAAAGCACACCCTCAATAACTCACAAGCACCCAAATGCCTCTCAGAAATGGCTTCTGGGAAACCTAACCTAAGATGTGGATTAAGAACCAATGTATTCATTACGACCATTACCTTCACAGGGACCAGAAGCTGTTCGCTGCATGAATAGCTGATTCTGAAGGTCTTAGTGGAGTTAGAAAGAACTGCATCTAAGTGATGCTGTTTACTGACTATGTCACCTTAGGTATGTTATTAGCTCAGGTCTCTTATTTGTATAATGAGGTGAAATAGGAACATTATGAGGTTCAAATATTACTAGATAACATATGTAAAGTGTCTAATTATTGCCCAGCACACAGTAGGTGCTTGATAATTTTTAACTCCATACTCCATCACCTTGGCAAGCAGAGAGCAAAGACATAGGAGAGGTATGGTTGGATGTGGGAAGGGATGGAACAGACTTGAACTTGGGCAGCTGGGCACACCAGGAGTGTCAGGGATCCCCTGGCTGGCTATGTTTGGAGGCTGCATAGATAAACTCTGGCAAAATGAAGGTAAAGAAGCACCTAAAGGCAAACTTAAAGCTCAACTAGTGACTATTTTGCCTCTCTCTGGGAGTGTGTCTCAGGACTTTTGGCTAACCTTTTTCCTGTTTCTAAATGGGCTCTGATATATTTTTTTTCCTCTTAGCCGATAAAGACCTGGAGAGTTCTCAGTTGATTGCACTAGAATTCTCAGGTGGTCAAAATGCTGATTGCATAATTAGTGATACATCTGCAGAGACAGTAATGCAATTGTGAGACAAAAGACAGGGTAAATGGAGAAAGGGTGTTTTACAATTACCTGCTTATTTTTCTGTCCCTTCCAAGAGACTGTGTTTCCAGTGGGCAAGGCCTAAATCTTTTCCTTCCATTCCCAGCATCTGGGAGAGAGTAGGTCTCCCCCGGGTGCTTGTTACTGGCCAAGTCATGTTCCTCCAAAATTCGTATGTTGAAGTTTCCATCGCTAGTATCTCAGAAGGTGACTATATTTGGAGATAGGGTCTTTAAAGGGGTGATTAAGTTACATCCATGCCCCTGAGCAAACTATCGCGAGAACAGAAAACCAAACACCGCCTGTTCTCACTCATAGGTGGGAATTGAACAATGAGAACACTTGGACACAGGAAGGGGAAAATCACACACCCCGGCCTGTTGTGGGGTGGGGAGGGGGGGAGGGATAGCATTAGGAGATATACCTAATGTAAATGACGAGTTAATGGGTGCAGCACACCAACATGGCACATGTATACATATGTAACAAACCTGCACGTTGTGCACATGTACCCTAGAACTTAAAGTATAAATAAAATATAAATAAATAAGAGGTGATTAAGTTAAAACAATGCCCTTAAGGTGGGCATTAATTCAACCTGACTGGTGACCTTGTAAGAAGAGAAAATTTAGAAACACAAAGAGACACCAGAGGAAAGGCCACTTTGAGGACACAGTAAGGAGGTGGCCATCTGCAGGCCAAGGAGAGAGGCCTCAGGAGAAATCCAAATCTGCCAATACCTTGATCTTGGGTGCCCAGGCCCCACAACTGTGAGACAATGATTTTCTGTTATTTAAGTCACCCATCTGTGGTATTTTGTTATAACAGCCTGAGCAAACTATGGAATCCTTATGAAAAAAGTAATTTGAAGAGTTATAAGATAGCCAAGTCATTCAAAGAGCTTTGGTCCACACTGCACCTGATCTGTGCCCTCTGTGTCTTCAAATGGTTTACTGCACAGGATAATTGCTATTAGAATAAAGATCCACTGGTCGAGTCCCTGCCCTGAACAGGGTACCTCCCAGGCATTGTCTCTCATTTTTCACATAAACTCTGCAGGGTGGCTCTTGGTACCTCCAACTCCAAGGTGAGACTACTGGAGCTCAGAGAGAGGATGAAACATGTCCAAAGTGTTAAGGGGCTGTGTCGGGCTTCTAAACCAAGCCACGTCCTCCTCAGCAAACAGCACTAATGCCCATCAGTAGTCACTGCAAGACTAGGCTGCTGCCCTGGTGTTAGAGCGAAAGCAGGAACGTGGATGCAGGGGCTTGCCTGGTGCTGGGCATCTCACTCCTTGGAAGTCCCATGACCTCCGTCAAGTGCTTGGTACCAGGGCAGCCTCTCAATGAACTGCTGCAGCAAACAAACCTTCACAGGACAGCCTTCTCTGTGTGTTCCCCAATATTCCTTTGGTTAAAAACATGGCCACACAAAAACTTGTACACGAATGGTCATGGTAGCACATAACAGCCAAAAAGTAGAAATGACCCAAATGTCCATCAGTGGACGAATGGATACACAGCATGGCATCTCTGTGCAACAGAATATTACTCAGCATAAAAGGGAACAAAACACTGATTCATCCTACAACGTGAATGAAACTTGAAACATTAAGCTAAATGAAAGAAGCCAGGCACAGAAGAGGACACACTGTACGGCTCCATTGATATGAAATGTACAGAACAGTCACATCCATAGAAAAGAAAGTGGATTAGTATTTTCCAGGGGTTAAGGGGAGAGGTGAATGAAGAGTGACTGCTAAAGGGAATGGGTTTCTTTTTGGGGTAAAATTAAAACACACTGGAATTAGATAGTGGTGATGGTTGCACAATCTTGCGAATATATATATATAACACAATAAATATAAATAGATAATATTATTTTTTTTTTTTTTATTAAATTTATTATATATATATAATTTAATAATGAATATAATATAGTAATATGTTAATTATTAATATGATAAATACTAAAAATAATATGGCCATATTATATATTTTAATTTATCGATATAAATTATATATTTATGATATAAATTATATATATATATATACATTTTTTTTTTTAGACAGAGTCTCACTCTTCACCCAGGCTGGAGTGCTGTGGCACGATCTCGCCTCACTGCAACCTCTGCCTCCTGGGTTCAAGCAATTCTCGTGCCTCAGTCTCCTGAGTAGCTTGGACTATAGGTGTGTGCCACCACATCTGGCTGATTTTTGTATTTTTAGTAGACATGGAGTTTTGCCATGTTGGCCAGGCTGTTCTCAAAGTCCCGGCCTCAAACAATCCACCTGCCTTAGCCTCCCAAAGTGCTGGGATTACAGGTGTGAGCCACCGCACCCAGCTGTGAATATATTTTTTTAAAAGCACTGAATTTTACACTTTAAAATGGTGAATTTTATGGTATGTAAATTATATCTCAACTACAAAAACAAAAACTGGCAGCAGGCCAGGCCGTCTTTGAGCTAGAGAGGTAGAAAAGACACTCTTATATGTCCCGTGTGGTTTTGCCAGAATAAAATGGAATCAGATTATATTTTACAAGATTATCCCAGTCCCATGAGGATTTGTGCACCTCCATACACTGCTAACAATTGAGCCCTCTCTGGTATGCATCTGTATCAACTCCTAAATGTTAAACTGGTGTCTTGAGTGACTGATGGATCATTCATCATTGTGGCCTGAAAATATGCTCTCTGATCCTGAACTATGCAGGAAGCTGTCAAATTTATACAATAGAGACAAGCAGGCCTAGGCTTCTGCGGAACTCACAAACAGAAACCACATAAATAATATAAACACACATATTCAGGAACATCCTAGTTTAAAACTTTCTGTCTTCTGATTGGATCTTAGTTCCCAATTGTGGTTTAAAAAGAGTCACACTATTGTACAGGAAAGCAGAATGAGAGTTGTAAGGATAAAGTCAATCCCAGGCAAGAGCATGTCTATGTGAATTAACAATGCAGTATAGCAGATTATGTGACAATAAGAGAATGTAATATTCTACCACGTTACCAAAACATGGAACCATTGGGTAGTGTGTTCTGTTATTTCAATTGAGCACATGCTATTTTAAAATATATATTACATATAAAGACATACAAATAGCTAACAGGTAAAATGCTCAACACCACTAATCATCAACGAAGGCAAATCGAAACTAAATGAGATACCATCTTACCCCAGTTAGAATGACTATTATTAAAAGGACCAAAATGACAGATGCTGGCAAGGATGCAGAGAAAAGAGAACTCTCATACACTGTTGGTGGGAATATTAATCAGTACAACCTCTATGCAAAATAGTGTGAACATTTCTCAAAAAACTAACAGTAGAACTACCATATGATCCAGCAATCCCACTGCTAGGTATCTATCCCAAAGAAAAGAAATCAGTATATTAAAGGGATACCTGCACTCATGTGTTTATTGCAGCACTATTCACAATAGCAAAGATATTGAATCAACCTAAGTGCCCATCAACAGACAAATGGATAAAGCAAATAGAGTATATATGCACAATGGAACTATACACAGTGGAATACTCTTTGACCATAAAAAAGAATGAGATCCTGTCATTTGTAGCAACATGGATGGAACCAGAGGCCATTATGTTAAGTGAAATAAGCCAGGCACAGAAGGACAAGTGCTGCATGTTCTCATTCATATGTGGGAGCTAAAAAACTTAATCTCATAGAAGTGGAGAGTAGAATGATAGATACCGGAGACAGGTAGGAGTATGGGTGGAAAGGGGAATGAAGAAAGGTTGGTTATGAGTAATAGCTCTAATGTTTGATATCAGGCTAGGGTGAGTAAGCAACAACATTATGGATATTTCAAAGTAATCAGAAGACTCAGAATGAAGCTAATGCAGAAAAATGTTAAACATTCAGGTGATGGATACCTTGACACGATCACTATACACTCTATGCATGTAACACACACGTATACCACAAATATGTAAAATACTTTATATCAATAAAAGATAAAATACATAAACTATATATGTAGTATATAGTTAGTAAATACAGTCTATATATAAATAATTTACTTATAAGTATTTACAAGCACCCAAATGCCTCTCAGAAAAGGCTTCTGGGAAACCTAACCTAAGATGTGGATTAAGAACCAATGTATTCATTACGACCATTACCTTCACAGGGACCAGAAGCTGTTCGCTGCATGAATAGCTGATTCTGAAGGTCTTAGTGGAGAGCTATCCCTCTAGCTATAAAATTAGAATTCAGTTTTTAGAAAACATACTTATACTCATTAAAACACATAAATTTATCTTATGCATGCCATATTCTTCCACTCATGCTACTTATGCCAACCTCCCTGAATAAATATCCTGTGCATGTGAAAATTTCCCTTATTTTCTTTTAGAAAGTGTATTAGTCTGTTCTCATGCTGCTAATAAAGACATACCCCAGACTGGGTAATTTATAAAGGAAAGAAGTTTAATTGGCTCACAGTTCCACATGTCTGGGGAGACCTCACAATGATGGTAGAAGGCAAATGACAAGCAAAGTCACATCTTACATGAGGGCAGGCAAGAGAGCATGTGCAGGGGAACTGCCCTTCATAAAGCCATCAGATCTCACGAGACTTATTCACTATCACGAGAACAGCATGAGAAAAACCCCACCCCCGTGCTTAAATTACATCCCACCAGGTCCCTCCCACGACATGTGGGGATTCTTACAATTCAAGGTGAGATTTGGGTGGGGACACAGAGCCAAATCCTATCAGAGAGTTAAAGATACACGCTGATCTTTATACAGACTTCCTGCCCATCTTAATGTCAACACCCTTCTTTTCCCCATTACATCTTATTCTTAGCTTCCCTTTATGCTCCAGAACTTTCCATCTCCCTCAAACCCTCAAAATTCATCTGACCCTCAAGGCCTCAGGATCTTTCTGTCTACTAGCCAATCTGAAGTAAAATGTGCCTGAACAGGTGACATGTTAATGTGTTAGCAGTGGCATATGAGGAAAAATGATTGACAGCCCTTGAGCAAGAAAGTCCCAGATTGTATGTGTCCCAGCTTCATCACTCATTAGCTACTTGGACCAAGTCTCTGCTTCTGCCTCTGCAAAGAGGAAGTTATAGCAATCTTAAAAGGTTGTTATGGAAATTAAATGAGATAATGCTTTGTAAATTACAAATTCCCATAAAATCATCTAAAGCATTTTATTGTTTGAACTTTCCTCCCTACCTCACAGACCCTAAAAGGGCAGCAGAAGCCTAGGTCAGAGGAGGACTGAGGTGGGATATGGGTAGAATACCAAAGAAAATTTAAAACACAGCAAAATCTGGGTTTTTGGCCAGAGAGCTATGTACTATGGAAGAGGCAGCTGGGATGTCCCAGAGAAAGAAAGTGGGTTTACTGGAAACTATTCCTAGGGAATATCCCAGAGGTTCTGGGATGAAGCCAGTGGGGGTGTTTATAGGATACCTGAGGCTAGTCATTAACAGAGAGAAAGAGGGTAAGGCCCATGAGCTTGTTCAAACGTCTTATTTCACTGGTTTTCATTTAACCAGGTCTTCTGGAAAACACCTAGCTGACAAAAGCATGAAATATCAGACCCTATGGCGGAATGTTGGGTCTGATTGGAGCTATCCCTAAACATAAAATGATGAAGAGATACCTGTTTTCTTCTACACATCTTTTTGCAGGAATTTCTGATGATCCAAGAGTTGATTAAGACTTCAGCCCTCCCAGCAGGGTACATAACTCTGGGTGCAGACCTCCAGATGGGCAGAGGATGAGGGAGTGAGGGATGGAAGGCAGTGGCACTGAGTTCATTGCAAAGGGTCTGCTTGCAAATCCTTCTGCACTCAGCATCCAAGCATTTTTATACCAAATCCATCATACCCTTTTGTCAACCAGTAAATTACTGAAAATATAATTAGTCTTATATGTGAAACATCATGAATTTTTTTATTTTAAAAATGAATTTTCATTCTGAAAACAGTAATCATTACTATAGATTTTGGGGTAAATCTAAATTTTTATTTTAAGAATTATTCCAGAATGCCATGCCTCTGTCTTTAAAATTACAAATGTTACTCACATTTTTTTTTAATGTTTAAGATTTATCTTAAATTTTGGGGGGGCTGGGGGGCGGTATGTTCCAATGGGAGACGACAATAAGGAAAGGTCCAGTCATGATGATCTGGAGATTTCCAAGTAGAGACTCATAGCAGACAATGACTGCATATCCGATATCCATTCTCCCCTTCTTTCTTACTGATAGCTAAAGCCACATTTCTCAGGCTCTCTGAAGCTAGCAGTAGACACATTTGTAGTTCTGACTATTACAATTGAAGTGCAAGTCCCTGGGAAGAATGTGTGCTTTTGTGCTCCCCGACTCTTTTCTGAAACTAAGGTGGCTTGCAGGAGGGAGGAGCAGTCCTCTTGGACCTTAGGGACTGTGGGCAACCATAGGGACTAAATTCACACACGAAAAATAGCAGAGCAGGAAGTTAGAAGGGACCTGGTTCCTTGACAGTGTCATAGAGTTGCCACAATAGCCCTGTATTATCTATCTCTGAGCTTCTCCTTCCAAGAGAAAAATAAACCTCCTCATTTGTTTAAGAGATTTATTTTCCTTTTTTCTTTTCTTTTTTTTTTTTTTTTTTTTTTTTTTTTTTTTGTTACTTAAGCCTAATGCTCTTCCTCCATGTCACTAAGCCATCGTGCAGCAAATAAAAGGTCCAAATGTTGACAGGAGTCTACAAATGATATGTGTGATTCTTTTTTTTCTCTCTCTCTCTAGTTTTGGTAGTGGTGAATGTCACTCCTCAAAATTCATATGTAATTGCAAGGATGTGTGATGCTTTTATCAACAAAAGATATGTGTTCAATGTTCCTAGAAAGAAGGGTCACATGTTAAGCCCCTACCATGTACCACCTGCTGTACCACATGTTTTATGCACATTATCTTATTTAATCCTTCCAGGTCAGTACTATTATCTATAATTATGGGAGTCCAAACCTCAGAGAGGTGAAATAACCTGCCCAAAGTACACAGTTAGAGGAAGAATCAGAAACTGCAGTTAGGTCTGTGTGACTGCAGCACCAGAGCTCTTTTCCATAAGTGATACTATATGTACCTCAAAGTGCCATGTGATATGACCCATATCAGGCACTCAGAGAAATGCTTGGAGTCCCAGATGATGGATGCTCATGGGAGAACAGGTGAGAGGAACAGCAGGAATGAACGACGGCCCCAACATTTCCTGACAGCTCAGCCTCAAAACTCACTCTCCGATGACCACACTGCAGCCAGAAGTGGCTTGACATGGTTCCCGACTGGACTCCGGTTCAGCTAACTGGATTTATTTCTAAGTGCCACATTTCAGTTTCATTCCAATTAGGTTTTTAGCTTCTCACAAAAAAGATAAAACTCTAATCTTGGCTTCTCAAAAGACTGTTGCCAGTACATATGCCTACTGATTACAGACACCAGCAAGTGTGTTTTAGAAGTGTAATATTATGAGAAAAGACGTGTGAACACTGTCTCTCCTATGCTGGGAAGTAGAAAACCATTTACCTATGAAGCACTGAACGCATGTGTTGAAAATCATGATGTGAAATCACAACGTCAAAGTCTATGAGGAGAGAGGGAAAAAATATTTTCAATTACTGGCCCATCTTTCATTTCCTCTTTGTGGCCAAACACCAGAAACAGCTAGTTTTATCTGCTGCCTAATGCTTCTGCCCAAGGACATTTGTCTTTAGGTTTTACATGAAATCACTGCTCAAGTTCTAAATCATGAAATCAATCAACTTTCTTAGCTCTTTTTGTATGCATTTGAAACTATCAGCATCTCCTATTTCTTACATTTGTCTTCTTTTCAGCTTCTCCTCATCTCTCTATGCCCTTAATCAATTTCCTTCAGTATTTTTTTTTTTTTTTTTTTTTTTTTT
>NW_016805130.1:149379-168539 GCF_001698545.2 Rhinopithecus bieti | reverse complement strand
CCTCGTGATCCGCCCGTCTCGGCCTCCCAAAGTGCTGGGATTACAGGCTTGAGCCACCGCTCCCGGCCTCCTTCAGTATTTTCTATCTCTAATAAGAGCACTTCCTCTGGGAGCATTTACGTCCATTAAGTGACCCAACTGCCGCTCTCCCCACCAGCCCAATCTGAGCCCCAGCTCCTCTTGTCCCCATGCCAAGAATTCCCTGAGCCAACTTTCACTTCAGTCCCCCAGCGGGATCGCAGCCCCAGCTCTTCCTGTCCCAGTGCCAAGAATTTCCTGGGCCAGTTCCCAGCTCAGCTAGAATCTTCATCATCTTTTGGGTTCTCTCAGCATGAAGACTTTTAAAATCTCACTCTTCCCTTCCCACCCAAGGACATAATGCCTCTTGGCTTACCTGAGGAAGTCTTTAGCACTCCCTGCTAACCTTCTTAAGAGAAAGATTGTGTGAACAAAGAAACTAAAATTGGTTAAAGAAGGGCTCATAGAGGAAAAAGAATAGGAGAAATAAGGCAGAAAAGAAAAAAAAAAAAACATGCCGCAGAAACTAAATTAACAAAATAAAGGATGATGGAAGAAAAGAGAAAAAACAAGGACTTCAATTCTGACTGTTTAGATTTGGGGTCCCACAATAATAATAACTATTTCGAGCTTATATTTCACAGGTGTTGTCTCATTTAAGCCTTACATGCCTCTAGGTTGTTACTATTATTATACTTGCTCTTTACATGAAACTTAATGATGAATGGTTTCAGTGAAGTCAGAGTCTTTTTGCAGAAGGATAGGGCAGGAGTTGGAAATGTGGGCAGTGGGCGAAATGTAGGCAGTTTTTTTTTTCTGGAAGGAGTCTCAAGATGAGTAGTTTGCCTGAGGTTACATAACTAGTGAGTCGCCCAGTTGGGATTCAAACTCAAATCAACCTGACACGAGAGTACCTATCTTAGAAGCCTGAGAAACAAGAAGGAATCAACAGGAAGAAATTTACTAGACTAAAAAGTGGTGGATAAAAAAAGAATGAAACCATGTTCTTTGCAACAACATGGATGCAGCTGGAGGTCATTATCCTAAGCGAATTAATGCAGAAACAGAAAACCAAATACCAAGTGTTTCCCCTTATAAGTGGGAACTAAACATTGGGTACTCATGGACATAAAGATGGCAACAATAGAGATCCATGGTGGAGCTCAATGGAAAAGAAGAATTGGAGCAGACTTTCTTTGACCATTTTACCAAAGTATCATAAAATCTACATAGAGTGACATTTGGATATTTTAACTAAACCAAAATCTTTCAATCAATTTATCAAGCTTCTAGTATATTTTTATAAATTACTATCTTTATGAAAGACCAAATGTCAATAGTTGCCCAGGGCAAATCTCTTTAGTGATGGAGAATACAAAAAAGCTAAAGTAGAACAAATACAGAAAAGGGGTCTAGAAAATGACACAGGGTGGCAAATCGCCCTGGTGGTATTCACTTTTGCTTCTGAAAATGTCCTGAGGGTTTCAGGGCACAGTAACAGTGCCAACCCCACCATTACTTGTTTCCCAGAAATCAATGAAATAGTGAAAATCCCTAGGAACTGGAAAAGGACAAATGCCATAAAACCATTTTCAGTAGAAGTATAAGAGGGGCTCTATAATTACAGACCAATAAACAGAAGCATTATCTTTTGGAAGATAAATAAAACAAACCATCAAACAACTAATTACCACCTAAAAGTACAAGAAATATATGTAAGGGGAAAACAAACAGTGCTTCATGAAGTGTAATATTAACAAGTCTATTTAAATCCATTTTTAAATGATCTCTCAGAAACAAACAACTGTGTTTAGCCTGAATACACAGCCTAAAAGGAAATCCAAAAATCATTAGGCTGGGAAAGATTCATTTAGCCTTCTGTGATGGTTAGAAAGCAGCTATTTCTTCAGTCACATAACCTCACAATCTAAGCTTAGCATTGGGAAACTTGTTTACTGATGGTGAAACAGAGTCCAGAATGTAGCACAAATGAAAGACCCTACCATACAATTTTCTCACTGTTGATTCTGGGGTTTGTTTGTTTGCTTGTTGAGATGGAATCTTGCTCTGTAGCCCAGGCTGGAGTGCAATGGCGTGATCTCGGCTCACTGCAACCTCTACCTCTGGGTTCAAGCTATTCTCCTGCCTCAGCCTCCTGAGTAGCTGGGTTTATAGGCACGCACCACCATGCCTGGCTAATTTTTGTATTTTTAGTAGAGACGGAGTTTCACCATGTTGGTCAGGCTAGTCTCGAACTCGTGACCTCGTGATCCGCCTGCTTCTGCCTGATTCTGGTTTTTAATACGCAACCCTCACCAGCTCTTTTTCTTATGGCCCATCTTTTCTGCAGAATGATAACAGTAAGCTTTAATGTGAATAGTGACCTATAATTATTTATTTCATTTTACAAAAAACACTAGTCTAACATTCATTGAAAAGCTATCCAATAGAAGTTATCTATCACCTGAGCCCCACGAGGGGCTATTTTCAGTTCTAGCTGAAAATATGAGTTAAATGACTAAAAACTCAATTTTGACCATAGACTATGAGCCAAAACCCTGTTAGTTATCTTAAATACTTTACTGGATTTCATATTCACGAAAGCTCTGGCATGTAGCTATTCTCTATCCCAATTTTACGCAACATAAATCTTTCTCACTATATTTAGAACTTATGTGGAAATACAAGAAAGCATATATAAAATGTGGAAAATACAAGAAAGCATAAAGAAAGAAAAAAAAATCAGACACCTTTAATCAATCACTGCAATTTTCTTCCAGGGTTTTCTTTGCCCATTTAGAGCCTACTGGTATGCATTTTCCAATGCCATTTAAGAATATTTAAATATTTATTTTACAGCTAATTTTTTATTTTTTATTTTTTATTTTTTATTTTTTTGAGACGGAGTGTTGCTCTGTCACCCAGGCTGGATGGAGTGCAGTGGTGCGATCTCGGCTCACTGCAAGCTCTGCTCCTGGGTTTCATGCCATTCTCCTGCCTCAGCCTCCCGAGTAGCTAGGACTACAGGTGCCCGCCACCACACCCGGCTAATTTTTTGTATTTTTAGTAGAGACAGGGTTTTACCATGTTAATCAGGATGGTCTCCATCTCCTGACCTTGTGATCCGCCTGCCTTGGCCTCCCAAAGTGCTGGGATTACAGACATGAGCCACCGTGCCCAGCCCATTTTATTTATTAATGTAACATCATTCCTCTGTTGTTTCTAAAAAACCATACAAAAGTCTTTCACCAAGTATCTGATTATTTTCTTTGAATGGATCCTAGAAGTGCAATTACTTGCCAAGATGTATTATTTCTAAAATATTATTGATCCCTATTGTCCAGTTTCTTTCCATAAATCGTATAGTAGTTTATCATCCACCAGCAGCATATGAGTGTCCATGAATTTGCCAGCATTTAGAATTATCATTCATTAATCTTTTTAATAATATAATAAGTGAAAGTAGAATCATTTTGTTTTACTTGCATATTTGTCTTCACTTTACAGGGCATTTTTTGTTTATTTTATAAATTATCCATTGATAATTATTATATATTTCTTACTGATTTCTCATTTTCTTTATATGTCAGGAACATTCATCTTTACTTTCCTAGTTTTTCATTTAGCTTCTAATTATAATTTTGTATCAGAAGCTTTCAATTTTGCATTCCCTATTTTTCCCTTTATAATTTCTTCCACTTTCACTCTTTAAAAGCCATCTTTGCAGACCATCCATCAGTCTTCTTTCTGACCTTGAAGTCCAAGCAATCGTCAAGTCCTATAACTCAACATCTCTTGTTATGTATCTTTCTATTTCCAAGACACCAATTCAAACTACTGTAATCTCCTGACTATTCCAATGGCTTCCCAGCTACATTCTCAGTCTCCAGACTTCCTCAATTTTAATCCATTCTCCTCACTGGTGCCAAAGTAGTCATCACCTTGCTTAAAGCTGTTCAGGGGTGTTCCATTTCTGTCAGGATAAAATGGAATTTTTAACAAGGTTAACAAGGCCATACTCTGCAGCCTCATTGCTTCCCGCTCCCCACAGCAACTCCTTCCAGTGTCTGGTGCTCCATCCTTTTGATCACCTGTGAGCTATTGCTTATTCTATCTATGCCTGAAACACTCTTCTTTCTGAACTTCCCTCAACCCCTCCTTTTCCTTCAGGAAAGACTTCCATTCACCTTCCAGATCACACATTCTATATCCTCCAGAAATCATTCCGTGACACCATCGCCACTTGCCCCACTCCTTCCTCCCCAGGCTAAGTTATGAGCCCTACTGTGTGTTCAAATAGCAGAGTTTCTTTCCATAACATCACCTAAGACTGTCTGTGTGTGTGGCTGAATAATCTTCCCCTACCCCCAACACGCGCATATACACACACACTCACACACTCACACACTCACACTCGCACACACTCACACACTGTACATCTTAAGAGTAGTGATGAAGCCCATCTTCTCCACAGTTGATTTTCAAAACTTATCACAGTACCTGGTACATAATCAGTTCTAGAGGAATATTTGTTGAACAAACATGAGGTTAACTAAATATTTACTTTTCTTTTAATTTTTACAATATATTTTGTTGTTTTATGTAATCTCTCTAATCCATGTGGATTTACTTTGGTAATGGGAGAATAAATCCCTTTCTCATTGATAGATGATTCGTCCTTTGTCACACTTTAAATTCTTACATATTCTCAAATGTGCTTTGTGGCTGTTTTTCTCAAGATATCTGTCTTTAGTTTCTTACAATAAAAACAAACTACTTTTATTATTGTGTTTTCTGATACATACATTTTAATATCTAGTAGCATAGCACCCTTCATTAATTTCCTTTTAGAAATTCTATCAGCTATTCTCATTTATTCATTTCTTTAAGATAACTTTAAATTATTGTCTAAGGTTCCAAAACAAATACTCTTGGAACTTTTGACTAGAATTGTACAGATTGTACAAAAGAGTTTGGGAAGAACTGACATTTAAGGTCAACTTTCACCTTTATGTCTTACTATAAAATGTTGTTCTTTTCTAAATCTGGATTTTAAATTTTTCTTGTAGAGATTTTTTCTAGATTTCTATATTTTTGTGCTATTGTGAATCATATTATACATATATATCCCATTATGTAATATGCTATGTATATTATAAAATATGTATATAATATACCATTATATAACTTTATGTATCTATTAATTATTCAGCAAGAATCCTAATTTTTCTTTTTATCTGCTGGTGCTATGAGTTAGGCATACTCATATTTGTCACCGTTTGTCCACATGGGATCATGGTTCAAATTCAAGTCTATCTAGATTTCAGATCCCTGCATGCATTTGTATACAAATTTCTTTTAAACTTTTACACACAGCATTTCTAATGACAAAAGAGGGAACCCTGGGGAGAACTGGCGAGAGGGCAGGGCAATAGGGATAGTTTTCTCCAAAGCTTTTTAACTACAATTAGCTCCCCATACAGACATGTGCCATGCTTATTTCATAATTGTATTGCATTTTCTAGGACATTGACACAGTCTCCTGGGATGTATATATCTCAATTTGAAAAACATGGCTTAGAGTTCACTGTCTTTCCCCAGGAGGTTTCATATGAAGGATATGTAATCACATTTTAGAGTCAGGGAAACTTGGGTCTACAGACAAAGAATAAATTATTTAGATTTTTAGAGCTCTCAGTTATACTATTATAATGAGGATTCAGGACGATCAGTTCTTGTATCTAGAAGCAAACCAGTTGTCATTTAATAGATAGCTATAAAATTCACTCTTTCAGTTAAGTATTACAATAAAGGGATGACTCATGCCCTTAAAAAATTTAGTCATCAACATGAAATGAAAGTCTAGTAAATGTAGCTGTCATTTGGCAAAGCATCCATGTAAGGAAGAGCTTCTCCCGAGCCCCAAAATCACAAGTTCATGGAAAAATCACAGTTTACCATTTGTACGGTGGTAAGCTGGAAACACTTAAGGAATATAACTGATAAAGACTTTTGACTAAGGCCAGGTGCATTGGTTATGCCTATAATCCCAGCACTTTGGGAGGCCGAGGCGGGTATATCACCTGAGGTCAGGAGTTCGAGACCAGCCTGGCCAATATGGTGAAACCCCGTCTCTACTAAAATACAAAATTAGTCAGGTGTGGTGGTGCACACTGTGTAGTCCCAGCTACTTGAGAAGCTGAGGCAGGAGAATCGCTTGAACATGGGAGGCGGAGGCTGCAGTGAGCCAAGATCATGCCATTGCACTCCAGGCTGGGGAAAAGAGCGAGACTCCATCTCAAANACGGTGGTAAGCTGGAAACACTTAAGGAATATAACTGATAAAGACTTTTGACTAAGGCCAGGTGCATTGGTTATGCCTATAATCCCAGCACTTTGGGAGGCCGAGGCGGGTATATCACCTGAGGTCAGGAGTTCGAGACCAGCCTGGCCAATATGGTGAAACCCCGTCTCTACTAAAAATACAAAAATTAGTCAGGTGTGGTGGTGCACACTGTGTAGTCCCAGCTACTTGAGAAGCTGAGGCAGGAGAATCGCTTGAACATGGGAGGCGGAGGCTGCAGTGAGCCAAGATCATGCCATTGCACTCCAGGCTGGGGAAAAGAGCGAGACTCCATCTCAAAAAAAAAAAAAAAAAAAAAAAGGAACAACAAAAATGACTTTTGAGTCAGAAGTGAACTTTGAACAACTCCAGCTATGTATGCAGCAATTAATATATAAAATCTTTATTTCAAAGTCCCTAGCCAGAGAAAATGGAAAATGATCAACAAATGGTCTAGAAGCAGGATAATGACAGAAAGTGAAGCCAAGTGAAACCAATAAAGATTTCCCTTGGACTTCAGGGCCAAAGATTTGATCCCCTCACTCTTAAGAAATGGTGGGAGTTGATGTCTGAACCATATAGGACGCTCTCAGTTAAACAATGTTTGCTTAAGTTGACTGCTTAGTTCATTCCACAGTATGAGCTCAGTCATTCAAAACACATTATTTGTTTTGTTTACATAGTCCCCAGGAATATGAACTTCTCAGGTATTTCATCATAATTCTGGTAGTCTGAGAAGGCAGTCAGGTAAGCATCACCTACAGAATGGCATTCGGGGCGAGGGGGTTCTGATTGTACAGACCACAGCTAACACACATACATCAGATCCCCTTCCTGCTGAGGGGCTACTGGCTCCTGAGATGAAAATCTCATAAATATAATAAATGGCAACACTGATTCCACAAGCCACAAGTTGGAAACATATTTCATTATGTCTTAGTCACAGCATACACAGTATAATATTTCCACATATTGCTGGATAACCACAGTCCATGATGGAGTGTGGCTCGTTTATTGCTACTACATATTTTATAATAAAAAGTATTTGAAAAAAATATTGAGAAAGTTCAGTAAGACAAAAGACAAGGAATCTGGCTTCATGTTCTGGTTCTATTACTCTGATCTTCACAAGTTACTTAACATTTATGCTTTGTTTTTCTCATCTAGAAAATTCAGGCCTTAGACTAGATGGGCCTATGCTCCATTTCAGTTGAAATATTCGGTCAATTAGATCTAAGATTTACATGAAGCTAACATTCCAATAAAAATTCTGACCTGTTGTTGGCATTCTCTGCATATCCCAACATTTAGGATCATCTGAATGTTTTACTAAAATTTTTACTGTTGTCATTTCTCAGTCTTCTCAAATTGATGTTTCTGATACTTTAAACACTGGAGCACCGCAAATATTAGGAAGGCTATATCTACGTTATAAACTGTGACAGTGAAAGACAGTTTTAAATGTAATCACATTTTATGAAAAATAAAATTACCCACACATGCTATGCTTTAGCTTTCTGGTTACTAGAAACACTTGAAAGCCAAGTTATAAAATTCTTCGGTAAACCTCTGGGAAATGAGCACTGAGCACTGGTGTGTCTAAACCCCTCTCAGACTGCAGGTGACCTGGTCAGCAATAGGAAGCCATGAGAACTCAAGAACTAAAGATAGAGCCAAGTATGCTGTGGGGGCGCCTCTCTGGAGGACACAAACCTGCAATTTGCAAGCTGTGAGTGGCCCCTGCATTTGAATTCCACAGCTCTGTATCATAAATAGAAATGATAAAAAAAAAAACACACACAAATCAGACAAGTCAGCTTAACTATTAATTATAAAAGGACTCTTCCATCCTTACCAAAAGTCTCCCAAAACTGGTTTTTCAGGACTAAGCTACGAATAAAGTTTGAAAATTGCCCCCATATATATTAATCACTCCTTAGTTTAGAATGCAGAATATACTGTAGAGAAGTTGGCCAGATGTCCACAGATCCCTGTAAGGAACCATGTACCGCTAATTCTGCCCCCACACCCTGCCTTTACTCCTTGGTACTTTCAAGTAAGAAATGGCGATTTTCTTATTTGGGGAAGATAGGGTGGAGACAAAACCTCATAAAATAAACCTCTCATTCTCATAGCTCAACAACTTGCAATATTTTTAGCAGTAGAGAAAAAATACGACTTATTAACTATAAAGCAACATTTGAGTTCACTATTTCACTAAAAGCATCATTTATGAAAACAGAAAGTTCCTTTAAAAAATGTTTGTATAGTCACTTGGAAAATAAACCAGCAGGTGCTGGTCCCTTCACTTAAAGAATTTATTATCCTTTGTGTGGCAGGATTCACCAGCTGACAGCTCCCACCCAGAAAATCAAATAGGTGCTCATTTCTGTGATGCCCATAATGTGTAAAATTGCCAAGAAGTTCAATGCAATGTGGCCTAAAAGTACAGCAAGGAAGAGCAGAGCTAACAGTCAGCTGGAGGCTGTCAAAATTTACAGGAAGAAAAGACAAAGATAATATAGGAAGTAAGTAACTTCCAAATTTTAATCATTTGGAAGGAACACAGAGAAAGCTGTGCACATACAGCAGATGTATTTCTGTTTGCAAGTATAATTCAACTTACCTCTATTGAGCAGAAAACCAGGACTTTTTGGCTAACCGGCCTGTAGTGATTCCCTGGGAGGATCTGACTGAAAGAAATGGGAACCTAGAGTTTATTCAGTGGAGTCTCAACCTCTACCTGACTGTATTAATGAACAGTTCAGAGGTTTCTTTCTCAGCAGCTGAGTCACTCAGGGAGGAGGTCTGTGGTATGCAACAGGGTGTCACCTTGTACAAATACCAGTTCAGTTAAAACAGTCTCACTCATGAACCTACAGCCTTTGTTTGGTGAATTCTTTAACTTACGGCCTTGTTATGCGGATATATATATATATATATATATACACGCTCCTGTGATTACCCTTTTAACTGATATCAACAATATGCACAACCATATCACTGACAAGGTGGCATAGGACCCAACCTATTTTGCATTCTCTTTCAAAAAATAAAACTGAAAACTCAAGATAGAAGGAACCCCCATATGCCCACAGTACCTGGAAGGCAGGGGCAGACAAGCATGCAAGGAGTACATGGCTTAAAGGAAACTTCAAGACAAACAAGTTCTCAGAAACCCAGGAACCCTAGGATCAGAAAACACGAAAGAAGTCTGTTCCACACATTCTACACCTAGAATATTTTGTAAAACTATCAAAGGGAAAATACACCTAGCATGTAAGAATTCTAATCTCTACCTTATTTATCCATGTATTAAAAAATGTGAAAAAGGGCCAGGCGTGGTAGCTTATACCTGTAATCCTAGGACTTTGGGAGGCGGAGGCAGGCAGATCACCTGAGATCAGGAGTTCAAGATCAGCCTGGCCAACATGGTAAAACCCCATCTCTATTAAAAATACAAAAATTAGCTGGGCATGATGGTGCACACCTGTAAAGCCAGCTATATTTAATAACAGTAACATACCATGATAAAGTCATAAACAGAAATTTTCAATGCCAGGCATCGCATAGGGGAGAGAAGGAAGAAACTGGAAGGTGATGTTGATGCAGAGTTTTAAAGTCTTAGTAGACAGTGATTAGATGGTCAAGAAGAACCATTCATCCACTCTGGCAGGTGGAGGCAGGAGAATCACTTGAACCAGGGAGGTGGAGGTTACAGTGAGCGAAGATTATGCCACTGCACTCTAGCCTAGACAACAGAGTGAGACTCTCTCAGAAAAAAAAAAAAAAAATGTGAAAAGGATGGTTGAAACTTCTCTCATAACTGAGGGCAGCAGTAGACCCAATGTCAAAGGCTGCTTCTTGGCCAGTTGCAGTGGCTTTCACTTGCACTTTGGGAGGCCAAGGTGGGAGGATCACTTGAGCCAAGAAGTTTGAGACAAACCGGGCAACATAGTGAGAGAGATCTCATCTCTACTGAAAATAAAAAATCAGCTGGGTGTGATAGTGCATGTATTTGTTCCCAGTTACTCAGGAGGCTGAGGCAGGAGAGTCTCTTGAGCATGGAAGGACCAAGCCACAGTGAGCTGTGATCACACCACCGCATTCCAGTCTGGGTGACAGAGTGAGACCCTATCTCAATAAACAAAAAACAAAACAAAACAAAAAAACAAACAAACAAAAAAAACAAAGGTTGCTTCTACTGGGAGGAAGGAGTACCACTGAAGAGCCATCCTAGGCGGGGACTCCTGTTACAGGTTTTGAAATGCAACTTCCATAAGAGCCAAAGAGGCTTTGAGGACGCTTAGCAAACCCAGAACATTGCTGAGAGAAGCCACGTCATCAGAACTTCCTGGGTCATCATCACTCATATGTCACACCAGCAATGAACCAAATCCTCCCTCAACAACTGCTCCTGAAAACTACAAAGCAGCTGAGTGGTGCCCACTGAAATGACTGTAACACGAAGCAGAAACCCAGACTGGAGAGTAAGGCAGTTGCAGTATGTGGTCATTGTGACAGGGAGACCACTTCCTTTATGTTCCCTGATGCTCCCTTATTCTGGGCTGAGGAATTTGAAATCTAAAATGGAAAATGTTCTTTCAAAGTAAAACATATATATGTGTCTACTCTGCCTTTTTATGGAATTTTATACATGCAAAATATTTTAAAATATGCTTTAAGTTTCTGTGATGCCCAAAATCTTGGTTTGAACATTAATATTACAAATGATAAAGTTGAAAAACAAAGATATGATTTAACTCAAAAGATAAACTAGAAGCGATCTTCAGCCTTAGAACTTAGCCAAAATGAAAGGCAAACACAGTTTAAGAGCTCCCTTGTAGGGATAAGTTGTAATTTACATTATAGAATATTGAAATATATTACTTCATAAAACACAGAACCTGAAAGATAAGTTCTTATCTTACAATGAAGTAAAGTGCAGCTGCCCAAGTTATGAATTTTGAGCTTCCAAGGAATTATTTCTGCATGCAATTAAGGGTTTCTCTTGCTTTATACACCAGACCATCCACACTGCTAAGCCAAACCAGTGTTTTTTCATTTAGAATCAAATCTCTGGTATAAAAAGGGATAATTCTAAACCATTGAGCAAAATTCAGACCTCTTCATGCTAAGCAGACATGACTGCCTAAAATTTAAAATCTCAAATGTGAAGAGGTTGACTCAAGAATGTTTTCAGGTGTGGAGGTAGCCAAATAGGCTGGGCATTAGTTTCACTCAGGTCTTTAACTGGGAAGCCTTGGGCATGCTTGGAATAACTTGGCTTCACCACACCTGTTCATTTTCAGTGTCGGAGTTCTTGAGATCTCTCTAGAACTGTAAGCTCAGAAGCTGAAATGCCAAATGGTTTTTATCTCGGGTACAAAAGCCAATTGATTGGTGATGGCTTCCTGGAGGAATCTTGAAGTTTGTAAGCAAGTTGGGACTCAACAAGGGAATGTCATGGTCGATTAGCAATATCCACCACAGGTCTTGGATGGGGGAATGTTTGCTGACCCTGTCTCATAAAAGTAGACGTTGCAACATCACATTGCTTTGTCTATGTGTTACATCCAAAGAAACAACCAGCCAAAATGAGCACCTTTTTTTTAGTTTTAGGTTCACAGCAAAATTGAGAATAAACAACAAAGAGTTCACGTATACCGTCAGTGTCCTCACTATCGACATCCCACATCACAGTGGGACATTTGTTACAGTTAATGAACCCGCATGGATGCATCACTAACACCCAAAGTCCATAGTTTACATCAGGGTTCATTCTTGGTTTTGTATATTCTTTGAGTTTGGAGAAATGCATAATGACATGTATCCACTATTATAGTAACATAGAGAGTAGTTTTGCTGCCCTACAAAATCCTTCGTGTGCTGCCTATTCATACCTCCCTCCCTGCAACCCCTGTTAACCGCTGATCTTTTTACTGTCTCCATAGTTTTGCCTTTGCAGAATGTCATATTGTTGGAATCATGTAGTATGTAGCATTTTCCAGACTGGCTTCTTTTACATAGCAATATGCATTGAAGTTTTCATCATGTCTTTCCATTTAAGTTTTCTCCATGGCTTGATAGTTCATTTCTTTTTAGTGTTAAATAATATTCCAAGGCCAGGCACGGTAGGTCACAGCCATAATCCCAGCACTCTGAGAAGCTGAGGTGGTAGGACTGCTTGAGGCCAGAAGTTCAAGACCAACCTGGGCAACACACTAAGACCCTGACTTTAAAAAATAAAATAACAACAATAATAATAATATCCCATTGTCTGAGTGTACCACAGTTTGTTTATTCATTCACTTCACCTACTGAAGGACATCTTGGTTGCTTCCAAGTTTTGGCAATTATAAATAAAGCTGGTATAAACATGTGTGTGCAGTTTTCTTTTTTGAATATTTATACATTTTGAACCCAGTAATATATAACATTGTTTGGAAACTAAAAAGTATAAAATGGAATACAATGAAAAGTTTTCCTTTTCCTCCAAACCTTTCTTTCCAACAAAAAAGCAGTTATTAGTTTCTTCTGGGTCTTTCCAGAGACATTTATGCATATACAAGCAAATGTAAGATGTGGATATTTTATACTGTTCTGAATCTTGCTTATTTCCTCCAAGATTATATTCTGAAGATCTTTCTATATTGATTTTTCACAGCTGCTTGGTATTCCATGATATGGATAATCCATAATCTATGTCATCAATCCACTGTTGATGGGCATTTCCATTATTTCCAAACTTCTGCTAACAATGCTGCCATCGATAACATTGTACATAAATCAATTGGCACATGTGTGAATCTGTAAGATAAATTCTTAAAAATGTAATTGCCGGGCCCATGTGTTTGCACATTTTAACTTTGGTAGAGCAAATCTTGCCAAATTGCCCTCAGTAATGGATTTACCAACTTATCCTTCTTATTTTCATTTGTCTTCTTTCAATCATTTCTTCATTTAACAAGCATTAAATACCCATAATTCTCCTACATTGTTTCCATCCCAAGGGAAAGGAAAATTCATGAGACCCAGTCTTGCTCACCAAGAATTTACAATTTGTTTGGAGGGACAGACATTGAATTAAATAACTATAACACACCATGATAAAGTCATACGCAGAAATTTTCAATGCCAGGTATCACATACTGGAGAGAAGGAAGAATCTGGGAGGTGATTTTGATGCAGAGTTTTAAAGTCTGAGTGGATAATGATTAGATAGTCAAGAAGAAGAACCATTCATCCACTCTGTCATCTTCTTAATGTCTTCCACATTTCCCCTTAATAGTGAACCATTTTGCAACTTTCCTGCCTCCTTTCCTCTACCAAAAGAGCAACTTGGCAGCCCCAGTAACCCCAGCTCCTCAGGATATTATGGGTTCACATTTTCTGGAGACAGTCATGAGCCACACTGCAAATACAGTGTAATTCCCCTGACCACAGTCTGAAATAAACCATTCCATGGGGAATAGAAGCAAGAATTGTTTTCTTTCCCATTGAAAAACTAAGAAAGGCCAATTTTTGTAATTAAAATCTTACTTTTAAGCTCAGATTATTTCATAATTTTCCTCAATTTAGTTAATTCTCCCACTTCATTCATGTCTCTTCATCACCAAATACTTACTATATTACATCATAAGCTCCTTGAGATCAGAGACCAGGCCTTCACATTTGTTTTTATGCTAACACATAGCACAATTCTTGACTATATAGATATTTACTCATATATATACCTATATGATCCATATAGTAACATTTAATGTTTGTTGGTTGAATGAAGGAATAATAATCATAAACAACAAGTATGCATGCATAAGGTGTTTATTGCTTACCTAAAGTCTGGTTTATCTGGTTTATAAATCTGATTTTCTTGAAAGACTACAGTATTCTCTTCAATTCACCTGGAACACTCACTGATGTTTCTTTCTTTGAGACAGAGTCTTGCTCTTGTTGCCCACGCTGGAGTGCTGTGACATGATCTCAGCTCACTGCAACCTCCGCCTCCGGGTTCAAGTGATACTCCTGCCTCAGCCTCCCGTGTAGCTGGGATTACAGGCATCTGCCACCACACCCAGCTAATGTTTTTGTATTTTTAGTACAGACGGGGTTTCACCATGTTGGACAGGCTTGTCTTGAACTCCTGACCTCAGATGTTCCACTTGCCTTGGCCTCCCAAAGTGCTGGGATTATAGGCATGAGCCATCGTGCCTGGCTCACTCACTGCTTTCTTAAAACAAGGGAAGAGTTCTCTGCATTTTACAGAGATTGCTCAAATAATAATTATCATAGCTAAACTTATTGCCCAAGGTTGGAACCTCCATCATCATTGCCTCCTGCCTCACCCTTTCCCCACTGCTTTAAACTACATCCAATTTAGTTTGTCACTCAACCATTACTATCAATTCTACCTCCTAATTCAGTCTCCCTTCCACTTGACTCCCACTGCTGCCTAATTCAGGCCCCCATCATCCTAAGAAAACACTGTTTCATCACCTGCTAACTGGTCTCTTCCCAGTTCAACTCTAACACCTGCTCAGTCAGTTAGGCTCTTTCAGGTTGTACGGATCAGCGATAAGTTCTGGAAACCTCAGCTAATGGCAGAACAGTTAAGCAGAGCATACCCAAAGAATCCAAAATGATGATACTTAGAAGTCTACAGTTTATCACAAGAAAAACATAAAATGTAACAACTGCATTAATGTAGAGAGAAGCATCACAGCTAAGGGCTGTCTCATAGCAAAAAGTCAAAGGAGCCAAGGTCAAGCTCCAATTGTCCTTTCTCCACAAGATTCTTCTCAGGATCCACTTTCTCCCTCAGGCTGAGAACCACTGACTCATGAATGGAACACCTAAATGGAGTTTCAGCTGCAGTATCTTCTACCCTGCTGATCCCATAGACATATCCTCTTATGTGACCACGCCTCCTGGGGTTTCAGCAGACACAAATCATCAGTTTCACTGTTATCAATAAACAATAATGACTAGCTGGTAAAAATCACCCTGAAAGTCTTGGGGTGCTTGGTTACAAAGCCATGCGACCAATCAGTATGTTTCAGATCAGGGCTGTGCAGGCTCATTTCACATTTCAGCAGAACAACTAGGCTAGCTTCAGGCCTGCTAGAATTAACCTTCACAGCCTAGAGGGTTTAGTATAAAGATTTAGGGATGGTTAGGAAGACAGAATATTGTCTCAGCAGCCTTTCTTAGATCTTAAATATACAAGTTGCTGGTTACTTTGCAAAACCAACACTAGTTGGCACAAATCTGGGGACCCAAGGACAGCTCTGAGTCTCGCATGCTCATGACTCAGCTCTCTAAACTTGATTCTCTACCTGCTTCTTTCTGCCATGCTACCAGTTTGTCACAGTCTCTACATGTTTCAGTTTAAAACCCCTGAGAGAGATCTGCTTGAGTTAGTCATCCACCATCCCATACCGGGTTTCTGTGGGAAGAGGTCTTGCACTGGGCCATCTCTTGGGTCTCTGGCTAGTCATAAAAGGACAGACACCTACACCATCTCAATTAGCTGTGACTAAGGCAACAGCACTGGTGGTTTAATGCATGGTTCCCCTGAGCCTTGGAACTGCTAAAAAGTGGACTACAAGGATGGCCTTGCATCCAGTTGTAAATTTCTCTCCGGTAAAGACAGTCCATTCCCTAATGCTATTTTTCCAAAAGACAGATATAATCATGTCACTCCCCGTCTTCCAACCCATGATAAGTTCCCCGTGTTGCATGAAATTCAAACATTTTAGATTAATACACAACTCCGCTGTCAAATGTAGCACCTACTGTTCTACATGTTTCTATTTAAAACTTTTATACTAATTAAAATTAAATAAATTTACAATTCAGCTCTTCAGTTACACTGGCCACATTTCAAATACCATATTGGATGGAGAAGATAGGAAATACAGAAAGTTGGTCTAAGATGTCTTGTTAAGTCACTTTCAACTATTCCAGGCTTATCTCCCACCACTTGCCCATGTGTGCCCTAAGCTTTAATCACATCAAAATCCTTCCTGTTGCCCAAACATACTATAATATTTTAGGCTTTTAATATCTGTATTAATGCCATTCCTGTGACTTGAAATGTCCATTTCTTGTGCACTTTAGTGATCTCTTACTTTCTCAGGACCTACAAACACATAACCTGATCTACGGAGCTTTTACCACCATTTCGGACCTCAAACACAGGTAGCTTCCCCCTTTCTCTCTGCTCCAAGGGAACTCTGTACATTATTTTATTATAATACCTAACTGCATTATATGATAATATAATTGTAACCAGCATACCATATGCCATTCTAGAAGAACTTAATAGCAGAAGCAGTATAACTATTGCTTAAGAGCACAAATCCAGGTGCCAGATGGTCTCTGTCAATGACTACTTGAGTAACCTTTTGGTAAGTCATTTAACTCCTCTTGTCTCAGTTTTCTCACCTGTAAAACAGGAATAATAAAACAGTACCTTTCCCATAGGGTCATGGTAACATAGAAAAAGCACTTAGAACGGGGTCTGCAATTTTGTAAAGTGCTACCTAAAAGTTAACTCTTAGTAAACTGTTAACGCATTTTATTTATTCATACATGAATTATATCTAAGAACAAGACCATAAGCACAATTAATAATTCTTCTCTTCTCAGGTACACTTACTGTGTCCAGTGGTCAAGTCCTTTAACACGTAATGTTGTTCATGAACATCATTAGTTGTCTATGACTAAATGCAGGTTTTAGAAGGTGTGTGAAGATCCTCTCAAGAGTCAGTCCCTGGGACTTATTGATGGCTTTCTAAAAGGTTAATCACGCGGGAACCTCCGAAAAAAAAGTATGTAAAGGAACAGAATGAGAGGTGTCCATGTGGAGTGCAGTGTTTACTGTAGTACTACATAATTCATTTCTCTTAGATGATAACTTGTTGCTTCTCACATTCTCTTCTGTTTGATTGGCATGGCATTTTTCTCTTCTTAGACCCAATCTTTCTTCTCTTTCCTCAGTGTTCCCATACCCATCACAGCAGAGTTTTCTTTTTTGAAATCTATTTTATCTCTCCCCTAATAATCCATGGTTGTATTAGTTTTCTATTGCTCCTGTAACAAATAGCCACAAACTTCGTGGTTTATAGCAGCATAATTTATTATCTTATAGTCCTGGAGGTCAAAAGTCTAAAATTAGTGTCACTGGGCTAAAGTCAAAATGTCGACAGGGTTAGTTCCTTCTGGAGGCTCTAAGGAGAGAATCTGTTTCCTTGACTTCTCCAGCTTCTAGAGGTCAGCAGCATCCCTGGTCCATGATCTCTTCATGGTGACATTCCAACCTCTTGCTCTGCCACATCGTCTGTCAATGACTCTGATCCTCTCATCTCCCTCTTATAAGGAGACTTGTGATTATATTGGGCCCACCTGAATAGCCCAGTATAATTCTCTCATGTTGATGCATTAATTTAATCACATCTGCAAAGTCCCTTTTACCATGTAAGATAACATATTCAGAGCCCGGATATTAGGATATGAACATCTTTGGGGGACCATAATCCAATCTACCATACCTACTATATTTTTACCGTCTCCAAGTTTCCTATAACTTCATCTATTTTTACAATTAAAAAAAAACTAAATATTTCATTAAGTAAATGAAGTTCAAAATGCAGGCAATAATTTGATTTAGTAGATAGATACAAGAGAATTCTATACTATTATGACTTTTATTAAGTTAAAGTAGGCGACATATTTACAATGCTTCTAAAATTTTGTATTTAAAAGCCATGTAAACAAATGCTAGAAACACATGAATTTTTATAGTCATTTTCTACCTTTCACTCATGAGCGATATGAACAGTATTCATTTAACAGGCATGTTTTCAAATGATCACAGGATGCTTGAGTACTGTTTGCAATGACTATGTGAGACCTGTGCCCAGCTAAATCTGGGGGAAGCATACTACCTAAGCTGTATATACTACCTATGCACATATATGTACATACCTGCACACGTGTACACAATATATTTATACTTATGGATCTATGATACATACATGAGATTTATACATATATAATACACATATAGCAGATCTACACACACACACACACACACACATGTTGATAGCTCTACCTGTGTCTGTCTCCCCTATCATAATGTAAACACCCTGAAGGTTGAGCCCTGAGCTTACTTATCCTTGAGTCTTCGGTAGTCCTGACTTAGCCAGTTCTCAGGGATTGTTTCTAGGATGAATATATCTGCATTACCATGTGACACATGAGGAAATGGGACAGAAGCCACCTGACAAGAAAATGAAATCACCAGGCTCTTTCTTTGTCCACTTCTCCTTCTCAGCATCTCAACATTCGATAGACTAGGCTAGGAAAATGTGGCTCACATGGTCTCCCTCGTTTATGCTAGCGTTTCTGTCGGTATTTTCCTTTACTTCTTGCACTTTCTGATGTACTGAATCTCTCAAACCACTGGGGTGTCCCAAAAGTGTGTCCTTGTTCCCTCCCCACTCACAATATCTGCAATATCTGAAAAGCCCTCACCTCCCCCACTCACTTCCTCCTCCAGTTCACTCATTCCATCCACCCCCTTCCACCTCCTCTCATCTTCAAATTGTCTCCAGTTCCTTTACTTTATATAATCAAACAATAAACCCTCCAGAGAAAAGAGAATTCTAGAAATTTTTAATTTTCAAGCTTTATTGTATTAGTGGATTATCCTCTACTGGAAAAAAAAATTGTGACAATTTTAATGGTCTCCCTAGAAAATAGGGATTTTAAATACTTCAGAATTGGTATACTTTAT